>NC_090182.1:11145620-11493953 GCF_024679245.1 Pseudorasbora parva | reverse complement strand
AAATGAGGGAGAAACAAAAACTGATCCTGTACAAAAACTAACAATGCATCAAATCTAAAGTTGTTACTAATCTTTGACATGCTCAATAATGTGATAATGCTCAATAAAATAAAATAAAAAATCCAGTCCACAATCATTTTTTATATTGAAAATAAGTTATTTTGTGTGCATGTTGTTTTTTTTTCCAAATCAGTTTTGAAAATTATTAATGAACTTGACAATTAAAGAGTATTTTGTTTTTTATTATTATTATTATGGTACTGGTTTGGGCTGAAAAGCCTCATAAATTAATAATCGTATTCATTCCTAAACTATGGTGCAATTCCATACGCAGTAATAAATAATAGACTATATAATCTGGGCAAACCTGGTGGGATGTCCCCACCAAAGCTGAGACCAAACCTACGCCCTTGGTGTGTGTGTGTGTGTGTGTGTGTGTGTGTGTGTGTGTGTGTGTGTGTGTGTGTGTGTGTGTGTGTGTGTGTGTGTAGCCCTGTCACATGTTGCAGCGATACACACACAGTGCTCTCTCTCGCCAGGGGTCACTGGAGCCGAGGTTCAGCCTACACCGCCGCATCTCTCTCTCTCTCTCTCTCTCTCTCTCTCTCTCTCTCTCTCTCTCTCTCTCTCTCTCTCTCTCTCTCTCTCTCTCTCTCTCTCTCTCTCTCTCTCTCTCTCTCTTTATTTTCTCTCCCTCTCTCCCTTCTCTCTGGGTGACAGTGGTGGAGGTGGTGATGGGCTTCTCTCTCTTCCCGTGCACAACAGAGTCTTTTTTATCTCCCTTCAGAGAATCCCACTGCAGCAGGGAATTGTGTGTGTGTGTGTGTGTGTGTGTGTGTGTGTGTGTGTGTGTGTGTGTGCGCGCATGTGTGTTTAAAAGGTTTACGATGCCTGAGTACCCCTGTCCTCCTCGCGCTCAGAGAAACCCCCCACCTTCCTCTTCCTCCAGGAAGCTTCTTCAGAGCATCTGAGTGTAACGGCAAAACAGTCGTGGTCTTTGTAGAAGCAGAAGAGAGAGCGAGATAGAGGGAAGCAGGGAGAGAGAGAGAGGGGGGAATTTCAATTCTCCTCTCATGTAAAAATTCTAGACCGGTTTGGTCACTACAGAGACGACAGACATAAAGTATCGACTGGAGTTACAGAGCAGCTTCCCAAACTCTGCAGCGCCTCTCGAACAGCAATGATACTGTTTATGAAATATTAATCTGTTCTCTCGCCATCCGCACATCAGAGGTATTTCTACGGTAGGTAGCCATCATTAGACGAGTTTTGAAAACACATCCAGCTCAGATGAAAAAAATCTGATTGTTCATCATTGCATCAGATAATTTCAGAGCTTCGGCACTATTTAATATAATTCGATAGACCTTTTACCTGTCCATTGTTTTTGTGTGATGTTTGTTCAGGCTAAAATTAAAGGAAGTTAGTCACGCAACCCACAAAATAACATTAATTTAATAACAACTCGTTTTACTGCGCAAGAGTATTCAAATCAAAAGTGATTTTGCTCATTAGGAATTGTTTGAATCATGAAAAGTGGACATTTCAGACTTGTGGGCTATGTAGCTCCATACACAACAAACTGCGATGTACTGTGTATTCTGACACCTTTCTATCTTAACCAACATTAACTTCTTGAGCAATTTGAGCTCCAGTAGCTCGTCTGTTTGATCGGACCCTAGAACCAGCCTTCGCTCCCCGCGTGCATCAATGGGCCTTGGTCGCCCACGACCCTGTCGCGAGCCCTTTTGATAGACACTGACCACTGCAGACGGGGAACACCCCACAAGAGCTGCAGTTTTGGAGATGCTCTGGACCAGTAGTCTAACCATCACAATTTGGCCCGTGTCAAACTCGCTCAAATCCTTACGCTTGCCCATTTTTCCTGCTTCTAACACAATCTTTGAGGACAAAATGTTCACTTGCTGCCTAATATATCCCACCCACTTATGTCGTGATGAAGAGATAATCAGTGTTATTTACTTCTTAATGTTATGCCTAATCAGTGCATATAGTTTATACTCTATATTATATACATAAACGGACCATGGTAAACATATTTAGACAGGACGTGAGCCCTGTTTATATAACTTTCCTTTTCTATATAAGTCCAGTACAAACGCTCATCAATGGCAGCTGTCACAGCTGCTAGGCAACAAGAATTATCCTCCGGCTAGACCGTCCCATTTAACAACGCTTGTTCCAACATGTGAACTTTGAAGGATGCAGTCTCTGAATTGGGACACAGCCACTATACCCTTAAATAGGGCACTATTTGAAGGGACACCAAGTGATTCGCGGAAAAATAGTGTTATCGAGTGCACTCATTATTGTACCAATCCCACAATGTACACAATGTACCACAGTGGCTAGAGAATGCAATATGGCTAGAGCGTAATATACAAATTAAAAATATATATTAATCCCCTTTTAATTGATTTTTAAATTGTTTAATTGAGGTTTATACATGCTAATTTCCATGAGATCTTTTCAATATTTTCATCTTCCCACTGGAGTTGCCAGTTTGCTAAGTTTCATGTGATTTTTAAACTGCAAACTTAAACTATGCAAAAGCGGCAACCCTTCTGGCACACTCAGTGTTCCAATTCACTCACTCATTTTCATTCACTCACTCATTTTCATTCACTCCTTCAAGTGGTCTTTATTAGTGGAGTAATATTGGGAATGGTGAATGAGTGTATCAGTAAATCACTTGAAAAAGTAATCTGATTACTTAACTGAAGTTACTTGTGAGTTACCCCCCCCCCCAACACTGATAGGGGTTATTTTGAACAAAAAGCAAAGGTATTTCAGAATATATAGGCCTACAAAAATTCAGTAATATTTTGAAATATTATTACAATTTAAAATACTATTTTCTGTATTAATACATTTTCAATTATAAAATATTCCTGAGATGCAAAGCTGCTTTTCAGCATCATTACTCCAGTCTTCAGGGTCACATTTTAATATAATCAATGTTGAAAACAGTTGTGCTGCTTATTGTTTTTGTGACTATTATTTTTTTTATAACTGATAAAAAAATCCAGCATTCTTTAATGAATAGAAAGTTCCTTATAAAGGAATTATTTATATATATATTTAGTCTTTTGTATTGTACGTTTTAATTATATAGGCTATATGTAATGATTGTGTTAAATTGGAAGATGAGAAAGTAAAATATATATATTTTTTGACACTTTATTTTATTAATAGATGTGAGTCAGACTCACATTGCCTGTAGAACACTGTAAATCATGAGGCTACAGCTCCAACAGAAGGATTCGTTCAGTACTGGTGTTCCTTTAAAGTCATCTTGAAGAAAAAACACCTGTAAACCAGTTCAATTATGAGATTGAATGACCCATCTTCTACAGATCCTCTATACTATCCCTCCATCCTTCTGTGCTCCCTCTATTTCCATGCACCTCCATGTTGGTCTTTTTCATGCCCTGATCCTTCAGAGGAAGCGAGGAATGGAAGGAGATAAGGGGGAGGTCAGTATCTCTGCTGCATGAGCTCATTTGAGAGGAGAGGGTCAGCATGACGGCCCTGCGCTGCCGTCTGTCTCAACCGGTCAGACGCGCAGATGATAACTATCCCAGCTGCTGTTTCACATTCTGGAATGATTGACTGTCTCCATCATGAACCAGATGCTGCAGAGTTACCAAACATGTGGCAATAATATGAAGATACATTTTGATGGTTGATTGACTGTCGATTATCTTTTTGCTTTAAACTGGTGTTGTATTCAACGTGTTTAATATAAAATTATAATTAGGGTAAACTAAAAATGATTATCTATCTATCTATCTATCTATCTATCTATCTATCTATCTATCTATCTATCTATCTATCTATCTATCTATCTATCTATCTATCTATCTATCTATCTATCTATCTATCTATCTATCTATCTATCTATCTATCTATCTATCTATCTATCTATCTATCTATCTATCTATCTATCGGGGAGGACGTATGTTGCCCCTGGAACAGCATTCCTGGTTAAATTAGCATTCAGTTCTCAAAACCAGTTAAAACCGTTTTATTTTATACAATATGACACCGTTATTTACAGCCAGAAAAAAAGATGAGCCATTAACTTTGGTTTTTCTCCACTTAGGGAAACATTTTATATAAAAAAACATAAAATAAACAATATCATGTAAAGGCAGTGGAACAAATCGTAATCCTTTTGAGACCACGTTCCCCTGTAAACAATGTGAAAACTGAAGAGTGCTGGTGTGTGCTGGGTCATAAAGAGCGCTTGATTTCTGTGCGTCTGTCTCCAGCTGCATCCACACCTGATCTGCTCATACGCTCAGGTATGTGCAAGTCCTTTCAGTTTTTTAGTCCATTTCGCTGGTTTTTGTATAGGCCTACACAAGAATGTTTTTCAGGTGTGCAGAGTGGCGGTACTGTGTTTATCTGACAGAGGGAGAGGTCAGTAGGTGAGCTGGCTTGCAGGGGATTGGTGGTTTGACACATGGTGCACTTGTGGTGTTGAAGTTCTTCCTGAGCTGAGCCACACGACTGCCATACGTCAGGTTGCTATCCTTTTCTTCCATTACTCCTTTACAGAAGGGGGGAGAGAGAGAAGAAAGATTGTATCATTAGACATGGAAAAAAAACATATTCTGTTGAAAAACCTATAGTGAGCTTGCTAGTTGCTACTGTCCACATAGACAGCATTACAATGTTAGCATGTTGCTAAGCTAACACGTTAATACTAAAGGCCTACTAAGTGTAAAAATACACTGCAGATTAGATTAATTTGGGTAAATTAGATTGTTTTTATAATACAAATCTAAATATACATCATATAACATCATACATATATTTAATAGTGAGAATTGGACCCTAAACTAAAGTGTTACACTTTAGGGTCAAATTCTCATTATTAGTTATTTATTGATATACACATTACTGGGATATTGGTGGTTTATTAGTACTTAAAAAAGCACATATTAAAGCCTTATTCTGCATGAATATATTCTACATCCCTTAATCCTACCCAATACCTAAACTTAACAACTACCTATAACTATTAATAAGAAATAATAAGGAGTTTATTGAGGCAAAAGTCATAGTGAGAAATGTGTTTGTGTGTCTATCCCGGAGCGTGCCTATGATTCCTGGGTTTTGGTTCTGAGCCACAAAGCCATCGCAAGAGGTCAAGACTAAGGAAATAATCAAGCAGAAATTCATGATTACGAGACTTTGACTGTCTGTAAATCACTGCTGCCTTTAAAAAGCTGTTAGACCCCTGACACAAGCCCGCCGGGGATTATAATACAACCACAGCTGTCTCTCTCTCTTTCCCTGTCTCTCTCTCGATCCTCCTTTCCACCCACTCAAGGCAGGTCTAGAGGTCATGAGAGGGAGAAGCAAGGAGAACGACAGCAGGCAAAAGAGAAAAAGTGAGAGGAAGAAAGTAAAGGACGAAGAGAGTACAAATAACATGAGAGTGAGGTAGAGGGTAAAGGCTACGGGAGTGATGACTCAATTTGAATGTGTTAAACGGGGTGAGACAGGTGGTCAGGGAATAGGTGAAGGGGTGATTGAGGTAGAAGGAGGCAGAGACACAGAGAGATGGGGGAGGACGCTCGTGGGGACCGTGGCTAACTTCAGAGACAGATGCTGTGGAGAGTGAGACTCAGGGGAGAGGCCAGGGAGAACTGTATTTTTAGATTCTCCCTGAGGGGTCTAAGCCTGGAGTTCCACCCCCTTCGCGCTTTTCCTGTGAGACCAACTCTCTGCCAGCACTTTTTTCTTCCACACAGACATGGGGGTCTTTACTATACCCTCTACTTGCAGTTTTTTCCCCCGTTGTATTCACGTGACGCAACCTTTCACGATTAATCGATTTGACAGCACTTGTAAAATACAAAATAGAATTGTATTTGGTCTCTTTTTTCTGTAGGCTAATAATGTTTATTTAACCAGGAAGTATATAGGCCTACTTAATTTTTTGTATATTTATAGGCTACATTATGGGTGTGCAGTGTTAAACGAGAAGTTCACACATCAAACAAAAAAAGAAAAATGTATATATATATATATATATATATATATATATATATATATATATATATATATATATATATATATATATATATATATATATATAATGTGTGTGTGTGTCCCACGTAAACCTTAAAAGAATGACTCTCGGGCGCCTTGTTGCTTAAAGAGAAATATATATGACGTCGGTAACTTGTCGAGATAGTGACGCAAGAGAGACCACGTGCAAAAACTAGACCATTCTTACCAACGGCTCTGTTTCTAACTAGGCAGCTGTGTTGATTATAATGGGAGCAATCTAGTTTTGTCACGTCTCTCTCTTTTTCTCGCTCATGAGTTGAGCCGCAGTTCCTGTTGATGTTTCTCTGGCCGTTCCCTGCAGCCGTGACCCCTGACTGCGTTTGCTGTCGCCATGGAAACGTGGGATCAGCGCAAATTCCCGCTCCAGCGCACGCACAGACTGAGTCACAAACACACACAAACCCACACATGACCCACAGTCAATTCATCATGCATCCACATAAAACAAATCAACTTCTATGTGTGCAGTATTATTTGAGGTGACGACACAAACAACACCTGACCTCCCAAAGTCAGGTACGTTCATATGCTTGAATCCTGTAAACTTGTTTTTTTGTTTGTTTGTTTCTACAGAAGTTTGGTGTAGGTCTTTATTTGTGTTGGTCTGAAGGGAAAGCATTTTAGTACGCAAACACCACCGCAAAGTTCACCGTTTTTGAATATTAGCCACAGCTGGTAAACAAAGGAAAGTGTTGCAGTGACTGTTGTGTCCTGCAGGTGGCGCACGCAGGCCGTACGTGCTTTATGTTAGTTGTGCTAATGAAACTAGAAGTCCACTAGATGGCGCTGTCCATTTACAACAACAACAATGAATGTCCCTTTTTAAATGTAAACTTGATCGTTAAATCCCCAGGAGTTCATTCATTATCTGTTTATTTTGTTATTCTATGATATATTACTATCTGTTATATTATCTGTTAACTTTCTATAATATATTTAATTAAATATGTATGTGTGTGTTATTCATTTAAAATAAAACATTGTATATTAGTTTATTCATTGCTCATTGCTTGAAGGTTAAAATTACACAAATTAAGCGTTTCAAAATGTATTTTAGAGGGCCATAAACCTTGTTTAAAATGAATTAAACAACAAAAACTACTTTTTTTTTAGAACTTTATAGAAAAAATAAAATGATAAAAGAGCTCATGAAGTTAAGTTTGACCTCTTGGGAATCAAAAATCAATATACATCTCCTTTGAAATTTATATTATATTAGATGCAGGTAAATGTTGATAATGTTGGGCTGTTTTTTCAGTTTGGCTTGTTGTGTCACTGTGGCGTTTTTGCAGTTTATTGTTGAAATAATACTTTGGATTCATTCAGATTTGTCTATGCTCTCACCTTTGTCTGGTGTGGGTGTGCCCAGTTGGTGTGTCTTGTTGCTGATCGACAGCTGCTCTTTCATTGCTCGGTGCAGTTGAATCTCTCTCAGTCTGTCTGCTACTGATGTCTCTCTGTTGCTCATATGTGGTCTGTAAAGGCCCGTGTCCTCCTCCGCGCTGCCTGAGTCTGAGTCATCTGTTTGGGCCCTGCTTTCGTCAGCTGACTGATCAGAACCGCTGTCCTGCTTGGACTCATCTGAGACTGTTGTAGATTCGCTGAGCTCCTCTGGTTTCTGGGGCAGATTGAATGAAACTCATTTGTAGACACTTATAAAGCCGGAGTTGACAAATTCAGAGACACAAAGAGGAGAAGGAGTGTTGTGTGTGCGTTCCCTCTGGCACTGTTGTACTGATGCCATCTGATACCGTTTAATTCTCTGCCCAGGCTCTAAACCATCTGCTCAGGGGAGCTAGGCCAGTCCAACTACACACACCCATCCTCTTGTTATTATTGCTGCTCTTATTATTAATATCACACACACACAAACACACACAAACACAGGGAGATTCCATAGGCGTAATTGTTTATACTGTATTTTCTATCCCTCTACACTGCCCCTGCCCCTAAACCTACCCACCACAGGAAACATTTCTGCATTTTTACTTTCTCACAAAAATTCATTCCGTATGATTTAAGCATTTTGAAAAGTATTTCAAAATGCTTGACCCTCTCCTTGTAATACCTGTGTCATACCCATGTTATTTTACAAATTTGTGTCCTGATATTTCATGAAAACATGCGCGCGCACACACACGTGCATCTTTTCACATAAATGCACATTCATGTGTCAAATCACATTAATGCTCGCTTAGTTCAACGCATACCGATCTTGCACACTCACATACACGTTCTATCATAGTTAGGGACTTTCCAATAATGTCTATTGTTTCAAGCTAATTATGCTCTCTATCCTCTAACCTTGTGCTTCTAATCTGGTGCCTCGATGTGACCCACAATTGTGAAACCACTTTTTGGAGGGTCCTTAAAGGGATAGTTCACACAAAAAGGAAAATTCTGTCATTAATAATTCATCCTCATGTTGACCCAAACCCGTAAGACTTTCGTTTTCGATCTTCGGAACACAAATGAAGATCTTTTTGATGAAATCTGAGAGTTTTCTGTCCCTCCATTGACAGTTGCGCAACTGACACTTCTCTGACACTTCTCTGAAACTAGAAATCTTAAAAAATATCCATATGAATTGAGCTTTTTAATCCATCATAAACTCATGCATAAGTTGTGAAAAACTCAAACATGTTCACTTGATGTGTGAGAACCAATGAGGTTCTTGTCATGTTACGCAGCAAGTTTAAGCTTCCTCAAGAACCGATGAGATTCATTTTCGTGTTACGCAGCACATTTGAGCTTCATTGAGGGGTTTGTTCTGGCAAATTTGCTTATGTGAAATAATGTGAATGTGAATAAAAGCCTAAATTAAATCTGTTCATCATATAAAGCGATCAAGTCTCTTAAGAAAATCTGGACTAAACCGCTCAATTTATGTGGATTATTGTTGCAATCTCTTTATGCACTTTTAGGCACTTCGTGTCATTTGTGTAGCTGAGCAAAGATGGAAAGAAATCTCTTAGATTTCATCATCAAAAAGATCATAATTTGTGTTCTGAAGATGAACAGAAGTCTTAAAGGTTTGTAACGTCACGACCATGAGTAATTAATGACAGAATTTTCATAATTGTGTGAACTATCAATTTAAAAGTGTGTAATGGAATTTACAGCTAATACAGTCATGCAAATGTATGAGTTGAAGTCAAATTAGATGCCAACACGGACAGGTTGTGTGACATTGCCTGATACTCAAAAATACACGAAATAAAAGAAAATGTAACAAATACAGTAAAAAAATAATGTTTTTAAATGATCAGTTTTACTATTCAGCCTATGTTGTACATCATTAATCATTTTAAATTTTGTTGGACCAATAATGTTTCCCTTTCAGTCATTTTCGTTCGATAAACAGTTTTTGAACTGTGTTTGGGTTGTCATTTTATGTCCAATATAACATGGAATATGGTCCTGAAGCAAAACCAGTTAAGAGTTACTCACACACACACACACACACACACACACACACACACACACACACACACACACACACACACACACACACACACACACGCATAAACACACACCTTGAGCAGTAGCTGGATCCCTGGTTCTGTGCTGATTTGTTGTGCTCTGTTGGGTTTGGTCAAGCTGCTTTTCACAGATTCTGATTTTGCTCTGTGAACAAAGAAAAACACATTTATCTCTTTGTTTTGAATATTTGGATTGCTATTAACTGCAATAATATTTGTATTTGAGGTAAAACCTATACACAACTTTTTCTGTCAGACGCTTCATCCTTTTAGGCATTCCCATCATGGGATCATTGTTTTGGATATAGTTTTATTAATTTGTTTTATTTTAACTTATTTTTTATTTTAATTAAATAAACTGCTTGAAACATCAGTAAAAAAAAAACAACCTGTTGAACATGAAAGTAAAGACATTTCTCCTTATATAATTTTTGTTGTTGTTGGCCTATTATTTAAAATTGAGAGAAGAAACCCAATGACTCTATACATTATGTATATCTACCTGCTGATATTATTGAGGTTTGTAGCTCTCTGGAATACTTGCCTCTGATTAGTCTATTGTGGTAGTCAGCTATAAGATATTTGAATGACCATTAAAATAAAACTACAGTACATAATATGAAGCACTGCTTTATATTTTTGTAGAAACTGTAATTTGTTTTTTCCCCAGGATTCTTTAACGAATAGAACGTTCAAAAGAATAGGTTTTATTTAAAATATACTTTTTTTGTATCTTTATAAATATTTTTACTCTTACATGCTAAAACCGTTTAAAGTCAATTCAATATTATGTGTCCATAATATACAATCACCATAATCGCCCTCTATAGTGTATTATAGACGTTTGCACCTGTTGATATTGCTAGGGTTGTCTGCTGTCTTGTTCCTCAGCTCGGACAGGATGAATTTTGGAGATTTGAGCTCATCTGAATCTCCGATAACACACACATGCACGTCACCGTCACTGCCTAGCCGCCAGCTTACACTTTTACAAGGGCCTGAGGACAAAATGATGCATGTCAAGAAAAATCAATATCTTAGAATCAATAAATAAATGAGCTTTAAATTAAGTTAGAAAGACTAAAATATGCACAACAGTTCACATTTAGTCCCTATATGGCTTTTTGAACACACATAATGGGTATTTTTGAGGTTTAATAGCTTGTAATTTTAATGTTAATTATATTTTTTCAAGCCAAAATGTCAAGGTTTGGAATCATCAGCGTTTTTTTGGGGGGAAGTCTTAACAGAATGGCTTTCTACAAACCCTGATCCCTCCATGATCACACTCTGTAGCGTGTCCTTTTCACAGACAGAGGGCGGTGTGACGTCGAGTGAAATCGATCCTGTATACTGTAGTAGAGTAGTTCATCCACTCTGGTTTAGAAATGTTAATGTCATTCAGTCTGTAGATGTCAATGCCAGTGTTCGTCAGGATTGTATTATCATCTTACAGACACTTGCACCCACCCACAAAAGCTGTGACTCTTTGCCAGTCACCCTCATCATTATTTCAGTGTGATTTAACCTTCTCAGATTACACAAAATGTTTAAAGGCATGAAATGAAGTGTGATCAACTGAAATGTGGTGCTTACGTAATACTGTAGGCACACAAAGAGGATCCTTGTGCGGATCACCTAACTACATAATCTAAAAGTACATTGTAATACCACAAATACCACTGTGGGAATTAGAGAGAAAAATGAAAAGAATTTCCAATCGTGAAACGGTTTGTTCCAGCAGGGGACGGTTTGTTTTGTCCTAAAACCCTTCAGCTCCTTCAGAAAGGGTTACATAAAGAACCAGTTCTCCAGGTTAGCGCCACGTTACGTTTAAGAGCGAGGCAGATCAGGTGGCTTCACATCCATGCAGGGATGAATATTTTAATGAAGGTTTCTGTTAGAAATTTCAGAAATGTTCAGTATGTGCAGCTGAAACTATGCAAGTTAAATAGAGACCTGGCACACATCTTTAGGAGGTGTTTTGTCATACTAATGGTTAGATCTGTTTGTTTGAGTATTGCTTGTTGCCTAGGTCGCTCAAACATGATTTTTATTTGTAAGGTTATGTAACAGCATGATAAATATGTTTTCTTAAAGCATTTTGACTCCACATGAGCTGCCCCAGGGTTTAATGTGGCCAGAGAAATTAGAGCTATACACCTAAGGAACATTACCCATCAATAGTTGAGCTTTTTTATGTAATAAAACTTAAAACATTTGAGTTTATATCATCAAAGAGAAGAAGTTTAGCTTGGAAGTTGCTCTTTATTTACTTTGTCTCTTTGTCAGTTCACTCAAAAAATAAAAAAGTGTCATCATCCACTCACCCTCAAGCCATCCCAATTAAAAAACCTGTATGACAATAGAAGTTAATGTCTCAATCTTCTTTTGTATTCTACAGAAGAAAGTCAGTCATACAGGTTTAGAACAACAAGAGGGTGAGAAATTTTGAAATCTTTTGTAAATTGTCCATTTAAACTATAGGCACAAATGAGATTATTGTTGATAGGGGCCTCAGCAAACTCCTGGGGCCTTAGGGTGGCATGAAATCATTCAAAATAAGACAAAACATGCATTCAATTAAGTTAAAATAAAAAATAATAAAAAATCAAGATGTTTTTTTATTATAAATCCTCTTTGAAGAGCCAGGATTTCCAGAGTCTTGGAAACCTATAGGATGCCTGATTATATAATTTGATTTCAAGATCGGGAACAGTTTTGCAAAATAACAAGATCCATAACTCCTTGATCTCTTTTATACATTTTATAAATATACATTTTTCTACTTACGCCAAGCTCTAAAATATTTTATCAGGTAGTTATTTTGTGAATAAAAATAATGGGGGGAAAAACCTTGTCCAGTGAATCACTGACTGCTGGAAAGGGTAGGTCTTGCAATGTAGTTTTGGACAGTGAAGGGCCTTGAAAATGTGCATACAGCTCAGATTTGATTGCATACTTTGGTGTCTTGATAAATGAGAGCACAGTTCGACATCATTACTGAAACAAATGTGAGACTACTGAAAGAAAATTACACTAAAGGGACTGTCACAGATTTTATTTTCCTTTCCCTTCCAATAATACATGCGCGAGCGTAAATGCAAGCGTATGCTCATACAAAAGTTAAGGTTTATGAACTCTGAACTTGCACTACAGAAAGACATTCAACCAATTGATGATCTATTTCACAGATGGACTTTATGGATGAAAATCAAACAGGGAGGAAATGGTTTAAAGTATCGCTAGAGTTGATTGTGTATGTTCTATTATTTACCGGTCCTGGAGTGGGACATCATATCCTGTTACTAATATTCATTGACGTGTATTAGGTGTGAAGTAATTCATAGGCTTAAGTCTAGTCCACACCTCGAAATCGTTTTAGAGGGAATAATGGGCATATATAAGAGATCTGGTGATTTGTCTGTGGGCAGCAAACAAGTCTCAGGTACAAAGTTCCAGCAAATAGCTTGTAGTTTTCTTTCTCTGCATGTGTACAGAAAGAACTGCCAACGGAAACTCCAACAACAGTTTATCTCGACTACTCCTGACGCAGAGCTGACACACAGTATCAGCTGAGATGACTGAAACCAGCCACAAAGTGCTGAGCGAGAGAAAGAGCAACACAGCTGCGTTTCACAATGCTACCATTGACATGAACTGTGAACCCTGTCAGTTGCGTCCACGGAGCGAAAATCAAAAGAGTACAGAAAGAGATTTGACTGTGTTCATGTCACACTGAAGTAAATTAATGAGAGTTACTGCATGACACAGTGCCTCGCTTTTGTGCAGAAAACACACATCACAAAGGCCTTGTCAAACGTAGCCCATGTGACTTGACAGCCGGCAGAGAAAACCAGAGCTATTGATAGAAGCGCTTATGAGGACATTACCGGCCCCAAGCAAATGCTCCCTTAACCGTCCAGTCCTGTTGGGTTGGATTCCATCGTCCTCAACACATGATTGTGAATGTTTGTTTTTTCCCAGCCTGAGACCTTCAAGTTCTCACAGAAGTTACAGGCATCCGAAGTTTTGAAATTCCATGTATATTTTTGCCATGTTATGCAAACTCTTGGCGCGTTTTTTCCTCATACTGTCATTTGCAAACCATATTATTGGCCTGCCTCTCTCTCTCTCTCTCTCTCTCTCTCTGTCTCTCTCTCTCTCTCTCTCTCTCTCTCTCTCTCTCTCTCTCTCTCTCTCTCTCTCTCTCTCTCTCTCTCTCTTTCTCTTTCTATTCTAGGTTGCTTTGTTATTGCATGTCTTCTGTTTCCCGAAAACATTCCATGCCCAAATCTCTTGTAAAACACATCCTCAGGCATTGAAGTGTTAGAACGCCCTCAAATGTTTAGACGAATTTACAACGACCGGGCCCCTCAGCATTACAGGGGTTAGATCTAAAAAAGGCTCAACTACTTGAATGCTGATGCTATGGAGATAAACAGTAATCTACCCTAAAGTGGTTTGCATGTGAGTATTGTGTTGTGGTGCAAGGCCAGTGTTGAAAAGCTGGAATTTGGCTCTGGTTTCGCCCCTGCAGCTGCAGGATGTCTCTGTGGTCATGTTATGTGACTCTAGGTTACTTCATTTCCTTTGGTCTTAAGAATATGTGCTCACCTTGAAATGACATTATATCATTTTGCATAGGTATTGATTGTCCTGTTACACCAGTGAGAGTGTAATAAAATATTCATTTTGAATTCCTTATAACGTGCTGATTTTGTATAGTTTGCTGTACTGTGTAAAAGAGTAAGTAGATATAATTTTTAAAAAGTGATTAATTTTCTGATCGGCTAAGTTCACACAGCAAAATCAGGCTTTAAATAACATGGCTGCACTTTCGGGGTCAGTACGATTTTGTTTGTGAAAGAAAGTAATAATTTCTAAAGACATTTCTAATGTTGCAAAATATTTTTTATTTAAAATAAATGCTGCTCTTTTGAACTTTCTATTCATCAAATAATCTTAAAAAAGTATGAGTAAAGTAAAATCACAAATTTTTTGTTCAGCATCTATTTCTATTTAAGGTAAGTTCTTTATTAGGCGACTACATCACCAAACTCAGTGTTGTTTTTCATGATGTGATATTGCTAAAGCAAGGACAAAATTACTAAAATAATTTTTTATCTTTATTTACATTTTATAGCATTCTTTTTTTTTAAAATAAATTTGGTGTCTATGATTCTGTTTATGCAGCATGTTAACTGAATTTCACTCTCAAAATATATAATATATAAATTTAAGTCATATAGTTACAGAATATTAATAACATTTTAAGTGTTTGCTTTGTTTGAGCTATTTGACAGGGTAAGATCATGCGTCCTTTAATAGAATATATTTGATCACAAACCCTAACCCAAAAATATAAAGGTAATTGTATGAGGACTATTATATAAAATATTGAAAACTTAAACAACCAAAAGCTTCTCCATAGGGCTCAATTCAACTATTAAAACGTCATAATAACAAAAAGAAAAATTGTTGCCTTATACGCTCAATATATACCAGACTAGGTCTGTGAACAATTGAATGTGTAATTATTAACAAGCACTGTGACCTGTCACCTGTATGTTTTTTGAATGTCAAATGAATTAACCCTCTTGGCATTGACTATTGAAGAGTAATTTAAAAGTCATAATTTTTATGTGTCAAAAAAAACAAAACAAAAAAAACATGTTCGACTGAATCATAAAGGCTAAATTTAGCATAATGCGATGACGCATTTCTATTGAATTGAGCAGTTTGAGACATTGCCGAGATCTTATCTGAAGCTGGTAAAGTCACTTGAGACTACGACACTATTAATCTCACCACTGTCTTGGTGAAACAATTCTTATATTGCAGCAATTGTCATTGTGATTTTCTTCCCTGTGGGGGCTAAAGGAGATAGTTTGGGCAAATGTTCCTCTGCAGCTGTAAGTTTGAATGTTTTAGGGTTTGTGATCCAGACTGCTGTTCAATAGCAATCTGTTTTATTCCAGAGCCCTGTGTGTGTTTTTCCTCTCTCTGTTGACTTTAGCAAAATGAACATCTATATTTCTCTCTGTCAGTCACTTTATTTAGTTGTTTCTCATTTAGTAGCTCCACCTCTGTTGCTGTTTACACATATTATACAGCTTTTCAGTCCTTTAAACTCTCTCTCCTTTCTTTATTTCTCTCTGCCAGAAATTAATCCTACTTCACTACCATTTCTCAAACAAAGAGTCTCTCTGTATTCAAAACCAATCACGCACCAGGTCAGACATGTTTAATACCTGAAGTGTGTGTGAAGACCAGTGTATTTCTCTCTCCTAACAGAACTGAACTATATTCAGGGTGTGTGAATGTAGCCGTATTCACTAGAATCACTTCAAAAGCTTCATGGAGTTCAGTTCAAATATAAATTAAAAATGTTGTTGCCATTAAAGAAAACGTATTTAGTGTAACATTTATGTTTAAATATTATACTATTTTTCGTTTAAACTTTGGTTTAATTGAATCTATGTTGATTATGAAAGTGAACAGTATTGAGTAAGATAGATACAGCATAAGTCAGAAGCAGGGATTGAATGGCAGTATGTTGGTTGACACGGAGTGGGTCAGGCATGAGTTTTAACACTTCATTAAGTTTTGTTTCGTAAAATGTTTTTTTGTGTAGTGCATTTTATATAAATTTCAATCAATGTTTCATCCACCAATTTCCTGGATTTAACAACCAAGAATCAAACCAAGGAGTACAAAACACGGCATTAGGACAAAAGAAAAATTGTCGCCTCATGCGCATATCCCCGACTGGGTCTGTGAGGTCCAATTGTGATGTCCCACAGAAGAACGTGTTATTAACAGAGACACACAAAAGCATATTTGGCTGTTCTGAAAATAGTTTTTGTCTCCTCACACAATGACAGATGTGGCAGTAATTTTAGAAAGGGTGTGAGTTCATACCTTTCTTTTGCCGGAGCTTTTCTTTTTTTATCTCCTCCTTGCCCTCCTTCTCGTCCCGCTCCTTCCAGCGCCTGACTTGTTCCTCTCTCATTTTGAAGAACAGGATCTTCTTCTGTTCGTCATTCAGGGCCTCTAGTACATCAGGGTCGATGTACATGTCAGCTAGGATTTGCTGCAGCATGTTGGTTCTGTATGTGTGTTGTAGGTTGTTGAATAAGTGTGCTGGTTTACAAAATCACTCTGAAGAGTCCAGCTCCTTTTTTGGAATTCTTATTGCCCTTTCCTCAAACAAAAGCTCCCTCTATCTTCCAGAGATTGGCATTTTAGATCCTGCTGCCGAGTTCGTTCCTGTCCCACACTCTGGCCATGTGATTCCAGTCTGAAAGAGAGGGAGAGAAATGGGAGGATGTAAAGAAAGACATCAGCATCTGTTGCCAATTTTGTTCAGCCCCTCTTAACCCCTCTGAAGAGATATTAAGGCGACTCCTTAATTTCTCTGCATGAATTCATCCTGATTTAATTCATAAAACATTTATGCTCCCCACTCTAATTTCCTTTTTCTGAAGAGAGCAGCGAGTATTTTACTTCTCTTTCATATTGGAGGCTTAATGAAGCTCTCAGAGGTTGCTAACTTGTTTTGAGAAGTTTTTTCTTGGAAGATCTTTGATAAATTCACATTGACCCATGCACAGGAAAGAAAAATCCCAAATTAGATCTCTTAATATCTCAGTTATTAAGCAACAAAGAGGATTTTTCTCGAAATCTTCTACACTCAAAAAATGCTTGTTTTTTGCCTCTTGTTTAGCTTAATAAATTAAAATGAGCTAAAGTAACACGATTTTGTAACACATGCTCACAACTTAATTTAATTGTTTTTAGTCAACCTACACTGTAAAAAAAGATTGTTGGTTTAACTTAAAAAAGTAAGTTACCTGGTTGTCTTAATTTTGAGTTAATTGAAATTAAAAATTCAAGTTAATACAATGAAGGAGATTGGTTTGATAAATAGAAACTCAAAATGTTGTTATCTGAACCTGAATTTGATTTGAAAGATTTAAAAAATTGTAATAACAACTCATGAGCCTAATTTACAGTGTAATATGTTAAAAACTGAAGTTAACACAACTCATTTGTGCACTGTAAAAAATTATTTAGAAAAAAAGTTACCTGATTGCCTTAAAATTTTGAGTTCATTGAAATTGAAATTTTGAGTTAATACAATGAACATTTTTTGAGATTCGACAACCTTTATTAAAATATTATTAAAAGATTTTATAAGCATATTGGGTAATTGTGTGTGTTTTATTTCTGATGACGCAGTGAAACATGCCAAATAGTGCTATTTTCATGATTTATCAATTTTTTTATGTGGTTCAGATACAATAATATTTTGAGTTTCTATTTATTAAACAAATTTCCTTCATTGTATCAACTCAAATTTTTAATTTCAATAAACTCAAAATTTTAAGGCAACCAGGTTACTTACTTTTTTAAGTTCAACCAACAAAAAACAACCAAATTTTTTTTACAGTGTGTTAAAACTACATTAATCATTTTTGTTGATATAACTGGGCAATGGATAGTTCCCAGCATGCTTTACAAGGGAATGCATAGGAGAGTAAATGTAGGGATTAAAGTGTTCTTCTATGTTTTTTTCAGTAAAGGGAAAGATGTAGTTTATGTTAATGTTTAATGTTCAGTTTTGTGGGACATTTAGATGAGTTTCTGTTTTTGAGGTTTTGAGGTTTCCATTATGCAGAAGAGCGGCGCCTGTGCTCGGTGATAATGTCAGTACTACTGACACCAGTCTTTTCTCATTTGTTAAAACAAAGTAATATAACCTATTTTTACTTCTTTTTTAAGGTCAAATGAAGTAACCGTGAGAAAAAAATGGTTGGTATTGATGTCATGTAAAGTTCATCATATGTATGAGTAAAAACATGTTTGACCGGGTAATTTTGACATTTGTCATTTTGATGTCTGTGACATTAATTGAATTGTGAATCAACCAAGGACAGGTACATATTGAGGGTATGACTTGAATTTGTTTTAGTTCTGATGATACATTTCAATATTTGAGTTGAACCCGTATGGAGAGTCTTCTGAACCAGTTTGAGATCTGCTGAGATCGTATCTGAATCTCTAGTGGTCATAGAGATTACTACACTCTTTATTAATCACTGTTGTCTAGAAGAAATGATTCACATATTACAAGTGATTCTCGCGATTTTCTTCTCTGTGGGGGGAGATTGTAAAAGGAGATAGTTTAGACAACTTTTCCTCTAAACAGCTGTAAGTTTGAATGTTTTAGGGTTTGTGATCCAGACTGCTGTTCAATAGCAATCTGTTTTATTCCAGAGCCCTGTGTGTGTTTTTCCTCTCTCTGTTGACTTTAGCAAAATGAACATCTATATTTCTCTCTGTCATTGACTTTATTTAGTTGTTTCTCATTCAGTAGCTCCACCTCTGTTGCTGTTTACACAGATTATGCAGCATTTCAGTCCTTAAAACGCTCTCTCTTTTCTTTATTTCTCTCTGCCAGAAATTAATCCACTTTCTCAAACAAAGAGCCTTTCTGTATTCAAAACCAATCATGCACCAGGTCAGACATGTTTCCACACCAAACAACTAACAAAGCCATTCAGAACAAACAAAGCAGCAATAAATTAATAAACATCTGTGCTTTTTAATTAGAGTGATATGGAGCAAGCACAGCAACTTTGAGTTTACTCAAGCAAAACCAACAATCAGAGCAAGAAAGGTTGGAATGCAGCTGAAATAACATGTTAACTGTGATGATGCATCAGAGAAGACTTTGAATTTAGGCATGTTAAGGATGGACAATAGACAGAGACTGAGACATTTACACAAAGACTCACAGCACAAAAGACTCTGGAAAATGGCAAAAGAGCAACTAAAAGAAACAAAGCAAGAGAGAAAGCAACCGTTAGACAGACCAGGAGCTCTGTAACTCATCTGTTCTTCGGCACATGATAAGAGTGAGAGAGAGGGATAGAGAGAGATAAGACAGAGAGATCGAGAGAAAGAAAGAATGAAAAAGCTGTAAAGACGAGGACAAAGAGACAGCTAAGCGCTGATGAAGTCTGCTGAGAAAAAGAGAAAAGTGTACTCATACTCACATTCAGAGCTGGAGAAGTGTGCAGTGGAGTTGTGTTAGTGAAACAGGCAGCAGCTTGTGTATGTGTGTGTGTGTGTTTCTTTCTCTCGCTGCTTTTGTATTTCAGTGCACTAGTGTGACATCATTGCATTCTTTTTCCCTCCCTCTCTTAGACTTCCTCCACCTCTCCTTTCTTGTCTCCTCCCTCTATCTGTTTCAATCTGCTTCATTGGCATAACAAAAACAGCTACATTTGAATTGCCAAATCACCAGGTTAGACTGATGTTGATACAAAAAATGGTAACAATTTACAGTATGGTTTAGTTGGTTAACATTAGTTAAACATTGCAGTATGAACTATAAAACAATCTTTATGGTAATGCATAAATACACATTGTTAATTCAGATTTGTTCATATTACTTATTAACATCTGGTGCTGACCGAAAAAGTTTACTTTTGTTTTTTTACTTCATCAGAATGGTATGAAACTTGGTAAAAAGTTTTTGGCTCTTGCTGTTTGAAAACAAAAAACAACCCTAAAAAATCATGGACCTGATTTTTAAAAGGATAAATGGTCCTAAAATAGTCACACTTGTATGGGTTACGGTCAAAGATTATCGCAGCGGAAATTAACGTATAACAAATTTCATCTATTGGAAATGTTTGGAACTGCATACAAACAAATTTCTTATAAAAGCTAATATTTTGAAATGACAATTAAAATATGGAGGACGGCTTGTTTAGATAATTGGCTTAGATTTTTTTCAGTTTTAGAGTAAATGTTTTGGAAAATATATACACTCTAAAAAATGCTGGGTTGTTTTAACCCAATTTCGGTTTTAATATGGACTAACCCAGCGATTGGGTTGTTTTAATCCTGCGGTTGGGTTAAATATTTGCTTAAGACAACCCAATTGCTGGGTTAAAACAACCCAACTGCTGGGTTACTCCATATTTGACCCAACATTGGGTTGTTTTTTACTCAGAATTTTTTAGCGTGTACAGTCAAACAAAAAGATTTTCAGGCACCAAAATGTTTTCACATTATCACAGTTTATTTGCTATAGTTTAGTAAATGGTAATAAAATATGACAAACTCAAAGTTAACTGTGTCAGATCAAATTCATCTTAATAATGTCAGATAACTTATGTCAGCTGTTAGATTTAAGTACACAATCAGATAATACCAAGTAATGCTTCATTTTCTTCAGTCTGTGGTGTAGGTCACATTAGCAATTAAAGAAAAAACACTTCAGCAAAACATGGTCGGATCAAAAGATCTGAATAATTGTTGGTTTGACTATATTTCATTTTCTAAATTTCATACAAAACGTCATTAGAATAATTTTCTAACATGTTTTTAATGTCTCAGTCATTTAGCATTTTTTTATGGGACTTTAAGACAAAAATGGCTTGGCTGTCTAACTTCTGAGAAAACGAGAAAAAAGGCTGTTAAAGGCAACTTGTCATTTATTTACTTAAAATAAGCACTGAATCGATTTAGTTTTAGATTATATTATTACTATGTATTAATAATATTAATAGGGCTGGGCAGTATGACAGTATATATCATGCTGATGGTATAAAACGTCTATCATTATAGATTTTGCTATATTATGTATATATCCCAGTGTGTAAATATATACGTGTAGCACAACATTAACATACATGAATTAGACAACAGAGCTCAATAAACTGTCAAAAAACCCTCAGAAAGCCATGTCCTGGCATGCCATCGCAAATTCAGTTCTCTTTCACATTCACGTTATTGCACTTGAAATGCAAATACACATGTAATTATGTAAAAATACCCATATTCATGTAAACAGTAGGTTATGTCTCAAATGAAGATAAACAGTTGGGTGTAAAACGGATGGGTGTCAGTATAATGGATCCGTGCATTCACTCTTAAAGTGACAGCAGCCTTATACACCTAATTTGACCTGTCTGTCAAATAAAACATGAGAAAATAACTTGCTTGCTCTTGACTGAATAACTTGTGTAGCTTTAATAAGAATACAATTATGTTAAATTAATCTAGTAAAGACTATGCAGTATTTTATTTTTTACTTTTGATTATACCATTTCTATTCTATTTCTAGCTACATGTTAAATAAACCTCTGGAAAACTTTATATTGGATTTGTCCTATTTTTTGTAATTTGCTTCTTTGTTCCTATTCTTTATAGCAATATGTGAGATATATATATCACATATTGCTATAAAGAATAGGAACAAAGAAGCATTTATATATATATATATATATATATATCATTTATTTACAAGACACCCATGAATCTGTTTAAATCGCATATTTTAGCATTTTTATTAATTGGCTGATTTGTTCACAGAAAAAAACGTCTTGCTAATCATGACTTTTTTTGTGAGAATTTTTTACTTCATCGGAATGGTATGAAACTTGGTAAAGGTTTTGGCTCTTGCTGTGTGTCTCTGTCATTGTGAGCATCAGTAGACGTAAATGAGTATTTACAGAACAGTCAAATATGTTTTTGTGTCTCTGTGACAGGTCAGTGTTTGTTATTAATTCCACATGCTTTTGTGTGTGACATCATCAAACTTCAACACAGTACGCAATCAGGTATATTTTGACGGTATGACGAAGAGAGAAAAAAAAAGAGGAAAGTTTTTTTCCCCATGACGCGTTTCAGTAGCACTTGTTCTGAACACGGATTGTAGTGAGCGGTGCAGTTTGAGGCACTGCTGAGATCTTATCTGAACATCTAGAGACACACCTGAGATTCTTTTAGCATATTCGCATTTTCACTTAATGGTTACACTACACATTTATAGGGTCTCTAAATATAAGGAAAAGGTATACATGTTTTTCACATATGTGTGAAATGTATTGTGGTGTTTTCTGTGACAAAGACAATAGAGATGCATGCTGCAATAAATGAGTCAGAAAACAATGACGTTCACACATCACAAAACCCAAATGACTAGCTATAGCGTCTCTATAGAGCGCTGACTGAATAGATCTGTGAAAGTGACAGGGGTTGAGCTGTGAGTGAGTGCTGGGCAGAACACAGGGGTAAAGATGTGACATAAAGGCTGTAGGCTTGTTGTGTTTTCAGATTGTGCGATACTACATTTTGTCCCTTGACCTCTAGTGTAAACAGACTACATCATGGCAAGTTTAGGCGGGTAATTTCCCATCAGACCTAGCAGGGCAAGGTTATCAATCTTTTCGTGAATGAACAAGGAAATGAATCTTTTCGTTTTACAACAAGCTTAAGATTAAATTTGAAAGGCCCATCTCTGATTTCTTTAACACAGTCATGAGTTAAACATGTTACACACCCACTATGAAGGGAGTTATCTGGTAAAGGGATAGCTCACCCAACAATTTACTATTATGTTCCAAACCTGTATGACTTCCTTTTTTCTGTGGAAAACACCAGAAGATATACTTTGAGAATTGATCTGTGTTTCGTTTAGTTTTTTATCACAATGGAAGTCAATGGAGTCCCATGTTGCTTGGTTCTCATCTTTTTTCAAATTTTTATTTTATTTTGAAAGTTTAGCGAGTTAATGACAACAGAACTTCCATTTTTGGGTGAACTTTCCCTTTAACAGTTCTTTTTTTAAGGATTGTTTATTTTCTATTTTCAAGGATATCTAAACATTAAGTTAGAAGTCATATGGTGTTTGTTTTCTCACAAGCATGCTTTATAAATTTCCTGAAAATTTTCCTTATAAATGTCTTGAGTCATGAATCATAGGGTGTGTGCATGCTGAAAAACAGGAAGTTGTGTGTGTGTGTGTAGTTGTGTACTGACTTGTTTACTCTTCCCTGCCTCATGTGCTGTGGTCATGTGACTTTTGCCACTCTTTTTGAAATGGACTGCATGACTCCATGTGAGTATGCACAACAAGGTGCACACTATATGTAAATACACACACACACACACACACACACACACACACACACACACACACACACAAACATTTTTGACTTTCAAAGCAATCCCACAGAATGGGAATGTTTGAACACAAAAGATTTTCATAGTATCTGTTGCTGCTCCTGTGGTTTTGAGCTGTTTTTATCGCCTTCAAAATAAGTTTGAAGACCTTATATCAGCATATCTGCCCAAAAAAAATTCCAATACATCTTTGTTCAAACTCATTCACCCATGAATGAAATCATGTCTTAGTTAGTCATTTGAACACACAGTATAGTGTTAATGTCAAATGTCGCTATCAGCATCTTGCTTGTGTATTTTCATAAATGTAAATGTATTTAACTTTTGGCCAAATAGTGGCCCTGAAACTCTTTTGGTTTTGTGTCATGGATATGTACAGTGCATTCGGAAAGTATTCACCGCGTGTCACTTTTCCCACATTTTGTTATGTTACAGCCTTATTCCAAAATGGATTAAATTCATAATTTCCTCAAAATTCTACAAACAATACCTCATAATGGAAACTTCACAGAAGTTTGTTGGAAATCTTTTCAAATGTATTTAAAATAAAAAAGGGGAAAAAATCCCATGTACATAAGTATTCACAGCCTTTGCTCAATACTTAGTTGAAGCATTTTTCACTTTTCACACCAATTATAGCCTTTTTGAGATGTTCAATCGGGTTCAAGTCTGGGCTCTGGCTGGGCTACCCAAGGCCATTCGCAGAGTTGTGTTGTTCCGTAGACGCTCCTTTGTTATCTTGGCTGTGTGCTTACGGTCGTTGTCCTGTTTAAAGATTGAAACCTTCATCCCAATCTGATCAAGGATGTCTCTTTATATTGCTGGGGAAACCATTGGACCTGAGCTAAAAAAAATGTTTTGTTTATTGTTTGTTGAATTTCAAGGAAACTAATGAATTTAATCAATTTTGGAATAAAGTTGTAACATAACAAATTGTAAAAAAAAAAGGGAAGACCTATGAATTATTTTCTGGATGCACTGTATGTGGATGAATCTCTCAAAACCCCAAGGTCTTATTTTTCAAATGTAACTATTTAGAGGCATACACTGATCAGGCATAACATTATGATCACTGACAGGTGAAGTGAATGTCACTGATTATCTCTTCATCATGGCACCTGATAGTGGGTGGGCTATATTAGACAGCAGGTGAACATTTTGTTCTTTTTTTGGATTTGAGGCTTGAGTAAGTTTGACTACGGACTACTGGTCCAGAGCATCTCCAAAATTGCAGCTCTTGTGGGGTGTTCCCAGTCTGCAGTGGTCAGTATCTATCAAAAGTACTCTAAGGAAGGAACAGTGGAGAACCGGTGACAGGGTCATGGACGGACAAGGCTCATTGATGCACGTGGTGACAGAAGGCTGGCCTGTGTGGTCTGATCAAACAGATGATCTTCTGTAACTCAAATTGCTCAAGAAGTTTGTGTTGGTTCTGAAAGAAAGGTGTCAGAATACACAGTACATCACAGTTTGTTGTGTATGGGGCGGCATAGCCACAGATCAGTCAGGGTGCTCATGCTGACCCCTGTCCACTGCCGAAAGCACCAACAGTGGGCACGTGAGCATCAGAACTGGACCACAGAGCAATGGAAGAAGGTGGCCCGGTTCTGATGAATCACTTTTTCTTCTACATCACGTGGATGGCCGGGCGCGTGCGTCGCTTACCTGGGGCCACATGGCACCAGTATGCACTATGGGAAGAAGGCAAATCATCGGAGTGTGTGTGATGCTTTGGGCAATGTTCTGCTGGGAAACCTTGAGTCCTGCCATCCATGTGAATGTTACTTTGACACGTAACACCTACCTAAGCATTGTTGCAGACCATGTACACCCTTTCATGGAAACGGTATTCCCTGGTGACTGTGGCTTCTTTCAGCAGGAGAATGCGCCCTCCCACAAAGCAAAAATGGTTTGAGGAGCACAACAACGAGTTTTGGTGTTGACTTGTCCTCCAAATTCCCCAGATCTCATGTGCTTACCAAACAATTCTGATCCATGGAGGCCCTACCTCGCAACTTACAGGATCTGCTGCTAACATCTTGGTGCCAGATACCACAGCACACCTTCAGGGGTCTAGTGGAGTCCATGCCTCGACAGGTCAGGGCTGTTTTGGCAGCCGAAGGGGAACCAACACAATATTAGCAAGGTGGTCATAATGTTATGCCTGGTCAGTTTATATCATAATCCAAAAAAATGCCCTGTCTTGTAATTCTAAATTGATTTGTTGCATGGCCTTTAATTTATGCTGATGTAGATAAAAAAACCATTGAATTGCAGCTTTTTTCCCTCTTTTTTAACTGCAGTTTGCTATACGGTAATGCAAATCTAATGAGAATCACCATTGAGAATAATTACTGCAAATTACTGTGGTAATTATTTTCACACAAAAAAAATCCAGATCCATTAAGGTCTTGAGAATGTGCTTAATTATGTTGTGAAGCAAAAATGTTATGATCACATTTGTTTCTCTTCTTATTTTTCTCTTTTATTTCAGGGTAAAATGTGACCTGAGCATGTTTTTGTGACATTCACCTACGCATTATTAAAACATTTGACTGCATAATGATCGGCTGCTGTTTGTTTCAGTACAACAGTGATGTGCCTGTTTGACTCTAGATTCATGTGGAATTACCCTGATGCTGGTTCAGCAGTAATATCTGTACAGCAGCAGTTCGCACAGAGCCTGTATCATGAGACAGCGGGTGATATTGCTGTGAAACGGCTGCTCAGGGATCAGAGGAATAGGAGATGTTCAGAAAATCTGGTCTGCTTGCCTCATTAAAGTCATATTAGTTCTGGGGTGTGGCACCCAAACTCAGATTGTTTCAGTTTCATAGAGGTTGCCTGGTATTTTCCCACTCTATCAGGGACATTTTTTTCATACTGCCTTTCTCTGGCTCAGATTCAGAACTGGCCTGACCTGTAGTAAAAACACTAGCATGTCAGAATGTGGTATGGTTTCTGGGTCAAATCCTTATCAGGGTTCATATCAGTGGAGAGGGATAAATATGTTGGTCTGTTTGAATTCAGATTTGGGGGTTAAACATCTGGGCTGGCAGCTAAAAGATTGTAGTAGGTTTGAACCCTATAACAGACCTTCATCGTTGCTGAAAAGCATATTTTCTCAGATTAATCATGGGGGTATTCTCTGAAATAATGAATAATTGGTAAAAGTGTTAGCTGACTAATTAGTGTTTAGAAATGTAAATGCGAAATGTAGGGCAATTTATGATTAGTTGCAATAGTATTCCCACACTATCAATAATTTATAGTTGGAGCAATATACAGTTACAGTTTCACCAGTATATGCCTGGCCATAGTGTAATTCACTAATGAACAGCGCCCCCTTGTGGTGCGTGAGATTTTAGTTTTAGTTGGAAGCAGGCATGTGCTATTTTCTTTTTAACTGTGCATTATTACTTTAGATTAGATTGACAGCAAAAATAAAAGTCATTTTGAAAAATAAAATATCCGTGTACTTGGAGAGTGCTTAGATAAACTTGACTATTAACAGAATATTTCCAGTTATTTTTGTGATTGCCACTCCAAACTGGAGCCTCTGTTTTGTTGATGGGAACTAAACATTTGTCTCTTATCAGAAACATCGCTCTTGGCTTGAGAGTGATTTTTTTTCACCTGGATGTTTTGCTCTGGAAGGTGCTAAAAACGATCTTATTTCTTCTGCATTGATTTTCTGAAGAGAATTTTGGTTATGAATAAAGTGTTGTCTGATGGGTTATTGCAGAGCTTGTAAATAAAGCTGAACAATACTTCAAGCTTTTCAGTCAACCCCTTTGTGTCCCACGTAAGAAGGAACAATTATTTGAAGTTATCTGTGTGTATTTACCTTATGGTATTTACAGTGACAGTCACTTCCTGTTAAGCTCCTGCTAGGTCGTTAAAGGATTAGCTCACTTCAAAATGAAAATGATCTGATAATTTACTCACCCCCATCTCATCTAAGGTCTTTCTTTCTTCAGTCGAAAAGAAATTTAGTTTTTTGAGGAAGACATTCCAGGTATTTTCTCCACACAATGGCAACCAAAATGTTGAGGTTCAAATCGATGTAGTTTCAAAGCACTTCGAATGGCTTCAGAGGCTCTGCAGGATCCCAGACGAGGAATAGGGTATTATAGCGAAATAATCTCTAAAAAAATACATTGTAAAAATAAAAAAAAAAAAAAAAATAAAAAATATATATATATATATATATATATATATATATATATATATATATATATATATATATATATATAGCTCTGTGAAATACTTGATTCTGATTGGTCAATCGCGCATAAAAGATAACACCCGCTCATATGGTACTACGAGTTATCTTGACCGGTACTACTTCTATGCTTAAAGGGGGGGGTGAAATGCTGTTTCATGCATACTGAGCTTTTTACACTGTTAAAGACTTGGATTCCCATCCTAAACATAGACAAAGTTTCAAAAACTAATGTTGGACGTTTGATGGAGTATTTCTGTGTCAAAAATACTCCTTCCGGTTTCTCACAAGTTTCGGTGAGTTTTTTTCGAGTATGGGTCTACTTGACGTTAATAAGAGCGGAAGGTCCTCGTATGGGCCGTACGGGCTCTTCTCCCGGTAGGGTGCGCGGGCGCGTGACTAGAGCACGCTGTAAATAGTCTCTCAGATGCAGATCCAGTCGTCCGTGAACACTTATGTGGCGCCGCGCTCCACTTTATTCCTATGGGTGACGTCGAGCGACTTCTCCGGGAAGGCAGCGCTGCATTTGAACCTATTTGAACGCAGAAATGACGGGAAGCTTCACAACACCGTTTCAGTTGCGTCTCAAAATGGATTTACACGCCACTACTGTCGGGACTTTACCAAATCATACCAAAGAAGTGTGTTTTTGACGGAGCGGTCCCAGCGATAAAGCTTCGGTCCTGCTTTGGAAGCAGCCGGTGAGTTAACTTAAACTGCTTCAAATGTCTCTGCTTTTGGCTATGGACGCATGAGTAAACATCAGTAAATGACAGGATCGCGTGCTTCGTCATTCAAATGCGCTAACGGTTACTCCATTGTTGTTCTCTGTATAACGTTACACTAGTCTGACGTGCAAAACCGTTTTGCTTGCTACTTCTAAGGTCTAGTCGCATACAATAGTCCATAAACCGAATCATGTCCTCATACACTGCGAGTAAACACACAGAAATGTGGAGAGGCCATTAAATACAGTAACTTACATACCACAGAGACGGACGTCCTGATGTTGCCGTTTCTCCTGTTCAATTTATTTCTCCCTCAGATTTAATTGTGGATCATTATCTGTATTAGCTGAGATAGATGGGTTTCTCCGGTTTCTCCACGCTTGAGGACGTCACCGCTTTGCGCGCTTGTCATTCTTTAGCTCCGCCCACACGATACGCCTCCAGACGCTCGGTTTTTTTCCGGAAAGACTCGGTACGGCCTATATTTCTTTTATAAATATGATAAAACTAAAGACTTTTCGGAGATATGAAGGATGCAATACTACTCTATAGGTACTCAAGATTGACATGAGATTGACTGAAACTGAGTGTTTCACCCCCCCTTTAACGCTGGCGCCATCTTGTGGCTTAAACAGCCGTGGGTTACAATGGAAGACTTCAGGGCAGGTTTCCTTTATAACGTTTTTAATAAAAGTTAGATATTTTTCTTACACAAACGCATCGATTCGAATCAGAAGACTCTATTAACCCATCGGAGTCGTGTGGGGCACGTTATTTGACGGACAGCTGCATTTTTTATGGACTTCAAACACAACTACAACGACTGCTTGGATTAACGTTAGCCTGGACTTTTTAAGTATAACTCCCTATTGTATTTGTCTGAAAGAAGAATGTCATATACACTTATGATAACTTGAGGGTGAGTAAATCATAGGCTTGGTTTCATTATTTATATATATATATATATATATATATATATATATACATATATATATATATATATATATATATATATATATATATATATATATATATATATATATATATATATATATATACATACACACACACACACACACACACACACACACACACATTTCCACTGCTCTGTGGATTGCGTAATGCGATTACGCAATCCACAGAGCAGCGCAAGACAAGCAATTTAGGTTAAAAAGGTTATTCATTTTTAATGTTTTTTTTAATTTTATTTTTATGACGGATCATTTCGTGCAGAGCCTTTGAAGCCCTTCGAAGCACTTTGAAACTGCATTTGGACCTTCACCATTTTGGCTGCCATTGAAGTCTATGATGTGGAGAAAAATTCTGGAATGCTTTCCTCAGTAAATGTAATTTCTTTTCAACTGAAGACAAAAACATGGACATCTTGGATGAGATGGGGGTGAGTAAAATATCATATTTTCATTTAGAAGTGAACTACTCCATTGAAGTTATAGCTCACCCAAAAATAAAAATTCTGTCATCATTTACTCACACTTAAGTTGTTACAAACCTGTATGAATTTATTTTTTCTCCTGACCACGAAAGAAGATATTTTGAAGAATATGGGGAACTAAACAGTTGATGGACCCCAGTGACTTCCATAGTAGGGGAAAAAATATTATAGAAGTCAATGGGGTCCATCAACTGTTCGGTGCCTGACACTCTTTAAAATCTCTTCTTTTGTGTTCAGCAGAAGAAAGAAATGCACATATGTTTGGAACAACTTGAGGGTGAGTAAATGATGACATTTTTATTTTAGGGTGAACTTTTCCTTTAACTGGACTGCTGAAGACATTTACACAGTATACATTTTATCAGTTCATGCATTCACCTGGGAATTGAACCTAAATCCTTGGTGTTCGTTTGCACCATACTCTATCTAGTAGCTTGAGCTAAAGTAATTATCCACCATATTTTATCTTTGTAATTAAGTTAATTTAAAGTAGGATAATTAAATAATAATTAATACAAAATATTTATTATTAATTATAATACTATGTTAAAATATATAAATATTTGTTATAAATAAATATTTGTTAATAATTAAAAAATATATAACATTAAACAAAATACATTATCTTTAGTTTATATTCAATTACTGCCATAAAGTTTAAAGTAAAATCAAAGTGATGTCAAAGTTGCAACCAGTGTTGGGTGTAATGCGTTAATAAGTAATTAAAAGTTACTGTAATTTAATTGTTTTTCCCTTATAAAGGTAAAGTAAAATTTCTCTTACTTTTGAGGTAATTGCATTAAATAATGTATAGACTATAGAACAATTCTGTATAAAACAATAGCGGATTTAACATCAAAATGTAATGTCTAATGATAAAATATATGTTTTTAATAAAAACCTCCCTTTAAATTGGTCAGTTTAAAAATAATTTATGCCATTTTATGTTATTAATTTGAAAGAATTAAAGGAGCCGTTTCACGTCTATCCCTGTATTGTTCAACTTGTTGGGATTTAGAAAGTAATACGTTTAGTAATAAGTCATTTGATCATTTTTAGAGAGAGTAATTAGTACTGTATGAAATTAAACTGTTGAAGATGTAATTATTAACTTGACAATCATTCGTTTTTTAGAGTAACTTACCTAACACTGTAATTGTGTAACAGTGCACATTATCTGGCCACTTTAAATCAAGTTGAAGCACAAGTTCAACCTCATAAAACTGAATGCAAATAACAAATTATTGCGACAGATTAAATAGATAAAAGCAGATGTTGTTGTTGCTGTAATGATGAAAACATTTTTACAGTGAGCATCATGGCTTTCTGGATAAAGACCAAGCAAATGTTTGAAGCAGATTTGTTGATGGAGTGTGAGATCTGCTGTTGGACTGACCGTACGGAGGTCAGAGATCAGATGTGATTTAGGCCTGTCCATGCCAGCCCAGTTGTGGACGGCGGTACACCCAGCCTGTGGGATTTTGGGTAAGCTTGTGGAGGTTTGTGTTGGAGGGGATGTTAAGGGATTGATATGAACTCTACACCCCATGGCCCCTCCTCCACTGCATCACAGTGCCAAACTGACAGCCCGTGCACTCCAGAGAGCTATATCCGGACATGTGCGAGTGTGTGTGAGTGTGTGTGAGTAGCTCCTTCAACCACCAGCTGGCAAGGTCACGATTCACCAGTTAATCTCTCCCTCTGTCTTTCTTTCTGTCTGCTCCCCCTCCCGCCCTCTGTTTCTTTCTGTGTATGTTTGTATTAGTCTGCAGTTTCCCTGGAACCAGAGTTCATGTCTGCTTTGTTTCGGTCTGTGTCCTCTAACAGTTTCCTTTCTGAGTGATAAGCAGGCCCCGAAGGAATCTGCAGACCTTTTCATATTTTCTGCTCTGATTTTAGAGGATCGTCTGCTGAATTCTGCACACGCTCATTAGGAGCTGTTTAATCAGTAAACTAAAATATTCACTGAACACGCTAGCAGGGATGTGTAGAAATTTGTGAATGATGTGATTTTGGTGCTAGTCTGTAGAGCTTGGTTTCAACATAATGGGATTGTCATTATGATTATCTTAGATATCCTGGCTAATTATTCAACACCGATCAGGCATAACATTATGACCTCCTAATATTGTGCTGGTCCCCCTTTTGCTGCCAAAACAGCCCTGACCTGTTGAGGCATGGATTCTACATTGCATTGACCCCTAAAGCTGTGCTGTGGTATCTGGCACCTAGATGTAGCAGCAGATCCTTTAAGTCCTGTAAATTGCAAGGTGGGGCCTCCATGGATCGGACTTATTTGTTTAGCACATCCCACAGATGCTCGAGTGGATTGAGATCTGGGGAATTTGGAGGCCAAGTCAACACCAAAACTCGTTGTTGTGCTCCTCAAACCATTTCTGACCCATTTTTGCTTTGTGGCAGGGCACATTATACTGCTGAAAGAGGCTACAACCACCAGGGAATACCAAGGGATGTACATGGTCTTCAACAATGCTTAGGTAGGTGGTACATGTTAAAGTAACATCCACATAAATGGCAGGACTTAAGGTTTCCCAGCAGAACATTGCCCAAAGCATCACACTGCCTCTGCCGGCTTGCCTTCGTCCCATAGTGGATCCTGGTGCCATGTGTTCCCCAGGCTGAATGGTCTGTGGCTCTGCTGCCCCATACGCAACAAACTGTGATGTACTAGTATGGAAGTAAAACTGTGCCACTGGATGTTGAATTCTAATTTTTAGCACTGAATTTTTTTACATCGAATTTTTAACACTGAATTTTATTTTGCATCTAAATCAGACTTTGAATTTTAAAAGCCATCGAATTTCTAGCTCTGTTTTTTTTTTGACTATGACATTTTTTCAATGTTTTAAAAAAATTCAGTGTAAAAAGAAATTCAACGTCTCAAAAAATTCAGTGTAAAAAAATTCAACGTCTCAAAAGATTCAGTGTAAAATAATTCAACGTCTCAAAAAATTCAGTGTAAAATAATTCAACGTCTCAAAAAATTCAGTGTAAAAATATTCAGAGTCAACATCCGGGTAACCAAGGAGAAGCAATCGATCCCTGTATCAAATCATCCAACATCCAGCCAATCATTTACGCTCCATTGGTCATGTGACGCTGAAACAGGAAGGCGGGGAACAGGGCCGTTTCTACCCTAGGCGAGATCATAGACTGTAAAAAAATATGGACGTAGTGTCCGTGACGTCACCCATAGGATTCCGATAAGCCGTTCTGAAGCTTAAAGTAGGGGCGAGCTGGGCGTTGCCATCTTCTGAGCGAGTCATCGCGTGTCACTCCCGGATAACAGAAAATGGGCAAAAAGGCGGGATGTGCGCGGAGCTGAGGTGACGCAATAACTACAGACGGCAGATAAATGGCTATCCACTTGTAACCACGCCCTTAATTATGCAGAACCTTAAGGCTTTATATAACGTAAACGAATGAGTTATAAAAAAATTCACCCCCCTCAGAGTTGTCATGAAGATCAAAATTAGCCTTATAAGCCAAAACCACAATTTGTACCAGGCTGTAAACATGTTTTTTTCTGCTTTAAAGTTGAGAATTTTAACATGGGGCTCAAAGAGATTCTGCTCCCTTCTGGAGCCTGTCCCTAGTGGCCAGTTAAGGAATTACAGTTTACATTACTTCCGTATTGGCTTCAAGAGAGATCGCGGGAGGTTGCCGCTTGGGCGAGATTCATATTGTAGTAGGTTGTGGGAGTGGCTATGGTTAACTTATGAGCTACTCGTAATTAATGTGCACAGGTGATGCGGGTGAACCCTGATTATTTATGGAATGGGTGCGGGACGCTCGAGAGGGACGGTGTGATTTGCGTGTGCGAGGAGCTCTCATTTGTGGGGAACGCTAGACGGCCGCTCGGGACAAATAGTGTCTCCGGCGGTGAAGATAGTCAGTTAGTGGGGGGCAAATGTGTTAGAGAGTTAGGGGTTCAAGCGCTGGATAGGAGAGCTCTTTAAAGGCACATAATTACCTGCTATGTGATCTGACCCGCACCCGGACTGTGGAGGATGCTGAACCGGAGAGAATAATTTAAGCCTACTGTGATGCAATCGACAAGGGGAACCCCCGAGTGACTTCCCTGCTGACGTGATCCCGTCCCTTATGACGGCACCCATAACAAGGGGGGTAACGTGTTTTATAAAGTGTTGTGTTTTAACTAATAATAAAGCAATTGATTGTAAACTGCCCTCCTGGTGTAGTGTTCTCTGCCTCCATTATATCCGGTTGTTACAATATGTTGCACCCCCCCCCCTTTTTTTTTTTTTTACTTCAACTTATTAAGTAAATATGACTTCCTTATTTCATGGGCATATTGTACATGCATTAATCGAATAATGTAGCTAGGTTTATTATCTCTGAGATCACAGATGTTGGGGGGTTCGGGGGCATGCTCCCCCGAGAAAAATTTGATTTCTATGATCTACATATGTGTATTTTAAGATGTTCTGAAGGCCAAAAAATTAGATAACAATAGCTTGAAAACCATGTCACTCGGCGCCGCTGCGGATTGAAGAACACAGTGAATCAAAGACTAAAAGACGGGACGAAGCAGTAGCCGAAGCCTTGCGCCAGTTTCATGTTTTAAAGGTTAATCACATATTTTTTTTAGGGGGGGCTGATGCATAAGTTCATAAAAAAGGGCCTAGTGACGCCCATGGTTATGACAGTATTAGCCTACTTAATCAATTTACACTAAACAGCTATCTCTGATGTAAAAAAAAAATAATTCAAATTAACTGCTATAATGTTCTGCACCTGAAATGAGCATGGCGTGTGGTCCGTCCAGTACTAATATTCAGTGTAATGTTTTGCTCACCATTATGATAGAGGGACCAGCTTAGTAGAGAACAAGTAACCAATAAGTAGGCTATACCTGTATATTTCGCTTTCTTTTTACGATACTGAGCCCCTGATGGCTTTGACCTTTTCATGATGATGAAACTAAAGCACGCTGTAACGAGTAGAAATATAGTGTGGCTCCTTTAAGAGTTGCGAGCGCTCCCTGCAAACGAAGTCTGCATTTTGTGAATGTGCGCACTGAGTCTTGAGCTCCCATGTGTGGGGATTATTTTCTGTTTTCTGTTGCTAACAGTTATTTTGTTTTATTAAGTAATGCTGTGGATGGAAAGGGAGTTTGTGATGAGAGTTCAGCGGGGAATAAAGTGCGATCTGTTTGATGTTAATCGCCTCCGTGTTTGCATCCACTACAGTTACATTAAGTGAGCTATCCGCATTTTTCACTCGGACACAAGCGTTACAACGCCACGGATGACGACGTTCCCTGCCGCCCTCTACATGATCTCATTTCATTACAGCAGCTCCACTATCACCATGGCGACTTCACTCCAATAATCGCAACTAATCATAATGCCTTGAAATAGAAAAAGTACGAAATATTAATAATAAAATATATATGAAATAACTAAAAAATCTTGTTGGGGCGGGGGCTCATTGACGCCCCCCAACTGTTGGCGCCCTAGGCGACCGCCTAGTTTGCCTATGACTAGAAACGGCACTGGCGGGGAAGTTCACTTCAGGTGAGCTCCAGAGCTCAGCAGCATGGCTCAGAACACACACGATGGCGCTTCAGTGAGTTTACTCATGACCAATGGAGCGTAAATGATTGGCTGGATGTTGGATGATTTGATACAGGGATCGATTGCTTCTCCTTGGTTACCCGGATGTTGACTCTGAATATTTTTACACTGAATTTTTTGAGACGTTGAATTATTTTACACTGAATTTTTTGAGACGTTGAATTATTTTACACTGAATCTTTTGAGACGTTGAATTTTTTTACACTGAATTTTTTGAGACGTTGAATTTCTTTTTACACTGAATTTTTTTAAAACATTGAAAAAATGTCATAGTCAAAAAAAAAACAGAGCTAGAAATTCGATGGCTTTTAAAATTCAAAGTCTGATTTAGATGCAAAATAAAATTCAGTGTTAAAAATTCGATGTAAAAAAATTCAGTGCTAAAAATTAGAATTCAAAATCCAGTGGCACAGTTTTACTTCCATATACTATGCATTCTGACACCTTTCTATCAGAACCAGCATTAACCAGCTGTGTTTTCATTGCATTGCTGTTCAATTAATTACATTTCTAATTCTAATTCAACCAGTGTGGTGTGACCAGTTCCATTACAATTCAAACCCAACTCATGAATTTAAATGCAGCCATTTATTGAATTCTGAATTTTGCATAATCCCGTTACTCAAGTCAAAAGAGTACACTCACAGCTGTCTAGATATGACTTGAGTGATTTCCTTAGAGCTGCTAATTGCATTATCTCATAACCTGTGCTGAGCACTATAATATAATTTCAACCCAGTCAGTAATGAGTGTTTTTATTTATGTGTGAGTGATAATGGATGTGTTAATAACCAAATAAACCCTCAACCATCTTTCTCTCTCTCTCACACACACACACACACACACACACAACACACATGCACACACACACACACACACACACACACACACACACACACACACACACACACACACACACACACACACACACACACACACACACACACACCAGGAGTGTGTGGTAATTACATAGATAAGTCTGCATGTCAGATTTGCTTCTTGTTCCTCTTGATGCTAACCCGTGCTGACTAGCTCGTTATTGGACAGCCATAATTGCGTCCCGCCGTCTGGTCGGCACCGGGAGTAGCATGAACATTATTTTTATTTCTGCTCCCCGTCGGGTATTTTGTTGTTCTTGTCAATTTGCCACATGACAGGTGGAGTCTGACATCTTTATGCGCTCTGTGTTTTGTGACAGCATGTTGCAATACTCTGTAAATGTCACAATGTGCAAACAAACGTGCTAGCATGCACTTTCTCTTTTGTTTTCTCTCTCACATGTACACGTGTAAGCATGTCTGCGGCAGAGATCTTGAACAGTTGCACCGATTTTGCACATATTTTACTGCAAACGACCTAAACGCAATATAGCTTAATTATTTAATGGGCTAAAATATAGGTGCTTTGGTATTTAAATTAAGCCATTTGTTCTTTTAATTAAGCCAAACACACTTTTCTATGTAAATTAGGATCATTATAGAATGCACCGTATTCATAAAAGTCTGTGCATGCTTGTGTTAGTTACCATTGCGGTGTTACTACGTATTATGTTAAGATTTTTGAAAAGTTTCTTCTGCTCACTAAGGCTGTATGTATTTAATCAAAAATACAGTTTAAACAGTAATATTGTGAAATGTTATTACATTTCTGTTTTAATATGTTTTAAAATGTAATTTATTTATTCCTGTGATGGAAAACACTAGTCTTTAGTGATCCTTCAGAAATCATTCTAATATGCGGATTTAGTGTTTAGGAAACATTTACGGCTATAATGTTGAAAACACTTTTACCAAGCTCTTTTTAAGACATCTCATTAAGACATTTTAAATGTCTTAACTGTCACTTTTGATCAATGTATTGCATCCTTGCTGAATCAAATTAGTAAATTATTTAAAGAGAAAAACTCACTTTTAAATGGTGCTGTATATTTTCTATTGATCATTATAGCAGCAGTTTAAGATTTCTGCATTTTACAGGTATCTGAGTCACAGACACAATGCAGGCGGTATGTGCAAATAAAGGGCGGTAACGGTGGGCTCAACTCATGGAACAGAAGCAGACAACTACACAGACACAAAGCCATGAAGGTACAGTAGATGCTGTATCTTTCTTCTGTTTCAGCACTGTCAGCAGTCAGTGTGATGCACACATGCACAAAGGTGTTTGTGCAGTCCTGAACACACTCTTACACACAAGGAAATCACATGGAACAAAGCAGAGGAGTGAGTGATCAGATGGTATTGTATTTGCCTAATGGAAGTGTAGAGATTGCAGCAGTGGTGGCGTGATAAACGCTCTGGCCCTTTGTTTGGTCGGTTCGCTTTATTATGGCTAAACACGGTGGCCTTTAAGTATGACATTTCTGTCATCAGACGTCCTGGCAGTAATTTGCAGCAGATCAAAGAGGTGTTTAAACCCATCAAATGCTAAATTTCTCATCCAAAACTCATTAAGAGTGTTTAATGAAATAAACTGCCCTAAATACTTCTAAGACGAAAGGGAAGATTGAAAAGATTTGTCATACTTAATTGTGCTTGCAAAGGCACTATTAACTATTGCTCATTCTGTAAGTGTTTTAAGGGTTTTCAAATAAATGATAACTCAAATCATGTGGCTTGTTGGGTGTCATCAACAAATCTGACCTGTGGCATAGCGGGGATCATGCAGGCTATGCACACTGTTTTTGTTCATTTAGGCCAGAGGAGAGCTGGCTTCATGTTTTTCCCCTCCTTTTTCTCCATTTCTGTCATCTTTCTTTGGCTTGCTTAGTTTGGGGTCAAATGTCATTTGATATTTGTGAGAAAAAATCTTGAACTGAATTTACCTTATTAAAGTTGAATTGAGCTCATTTAATAATTGATTATTTTACATAATAATGAATTGAATTAACATTTAACACTGAACTGACTTGAGATAAATATTGACACTATTGCAGAATTTGCCTCATATTTGATAAGGTTTGCATAATTGATTGTTACTTTCCAGTTTATTACTGTGAAGCTGTTTTGAAACAACATGTAGTGTATAAAATGTCGTATCAATTGAGTTACAGCCTGACATTTAAGCTGTACGTTTAAAGGATTATTTCCCACAAAAATGTCATTATTTACTCACCCTCATGTCATTCCAAACCTCTAAGACCTTCGTTATAGTATATAGCAACATTAATACCATTTTCAAGGCCTAGAAAGGTAGTAAAACATTGTTAAAATAAACCATGTGACTACAATGGTTCAATGTTATGAAGCAAAAATTTCAACAGTTTCTTCTCTTCCATGTTAGTCTCCTACACTGTTCATGTAGTAAACCTCTGGGTTCTATGTCAGAACACCGGTTCAGTATTGCCTCTGATTGGCCAGCTCCTGCGACAGCATCACACACATGGGTTGTTGCGCTCACGTGAACAGCGTCGGCCAATAGTGAGCTGCCGTACAGACCTAGAACCCGGAAGCACTGCACTTGTTTACTACTTTAACAGCGTAGGAGACTGAGATGGAAGAAATATTTGAATAAAGTCATTATTTGTGCCATTTTGTTTGCGCACAAAAAAGCGTTGCTTCATAACATTAAGGTTGAACCACTGTATTCATTCACATGTCTTTAACTTTCTGGGCCTTGACAGTGGTAATAACATTGAGGTCAGATTCGAGGTCAGAAAGCTTTCTGATTTCATAACAAATATCTTCATTTTTGTTCAGAAGATGAACAAAGGTCTTGCTGGTTTGGAACGACATGAGGGTGATTAATGAATGGTAATTAATGAATTTTCATTTTTGGGTGAACTAACCCTTTAAGCTATAAAATGCTATATAAATAAAAGTGACTTGATTTGACTGTTACTTTTCGAAGCAGATGATAAAACAGCGTTGTTGCTGTGACTTTTGCACAGGTAAGGACCACTCATGATTTCTTCTGTTAATGTAATGTAGATTTCGTCTGGCTATCACCAGACCAAGCTCAATTTAAGATTGAACATTGGTCTGGGGAGTCTGCTCTGTATTTTTACTGAACAAGAGGCATGATCAACGAGCGTAATTCAAATGACTCTGTACGCAATTGGATAGTCCTTCAACCAATCAGACCACAAGAGACGTGATCAACGGGTATCGACCCATCGCTTCTCTATCCATGATCGTGTTAAACCCGCCAATAGCGGGCCAGGTGCATAAGCCAGTCTGTGATTGGTTCCCACAAACGTGTAACAGAAGCAGTAGAAATGAATGTACAGGTTTCTAGACTGAGTTGCAGGGCGAAATCAAATCGATGGCCGATCAGGCTGGCTTTACCCAGTCTAATGTAGCTTGATTGTGGCATTTCTACCTTACTCTACCTTTCTACCTTAGTTCGCTTCGTTTATCGTGTTCGGATCTGCAACATAGCAATCGCTCCAAGATCACCTGAGCGAGATGATTGAAAACAAACTCTGGTTTCATTTCGTTTGAGAAAGCAAACTGACCCAATGAACCAGGTGGTATCATAATTCATTACAGGAAATGTGTTATGCTATATTATGTTGCAATAATGCTATCCCGACAAAAGCCTTGATTCCCACATTAAACTGCATTAAAATTATACAGCTCTGGAAAAAATTAAGAGACCACTTAACATTGATTTCTGAACATTGAGTGGTCTCTTAATTTTTTTCCAGAGCTGTATGTATCATTTATAAATATAATTAAATATATATAAAAGATCAGTCAAAGCAGGAATACTACATTATTACATTAGTGTTTGCATGTGTCACGGCAGCTTCACATGAATAAACCTACAATCAACTCATTCATTGATCTTGATGGATGACGTAGACGTGAACTCTGACCAATAAGAGAACAGTTTTAAGCATGTGACTTACATAAACACATTTTGGTACGCTTTGAAATGTTGCCTTGTGAAAGCAAACCATGTGAATGCAACATTGTAACAAATTAAGTCCCTGTTTGGGAACAAAGCAAACCATCTACAGATCTGAAAATGCCCCGAGTCTTTAATAGATTGTGCAGCTGGAGATCTTGCATAAAGCTCAGATGTGCGCACACACACATGCACATATTCTTAGCAGTACTGCGGATATTATGGTCTTGTCAGGCTTTTCAAATGTCAAGGGATGACTGGTTCCTGTTCACTGGGCTGATACTGCACAGCTGAACCAAAACCTTCCCTCCGTAAACCAGCCAAAATGCCAGCGCACCCCAGCAACCATTCACCTTCAGCATCTCAACATCTCCCATATCCTCCTCTAAATGTGTGGCCACATTCCTCTCAGAAATTTTACAGGCGAAACACAGGATTGCATGTGACCAAAGTATGATGAATGATACAGGCATAATGATGACAAAATAAACATCCAAAGCTATTCTGCCAGTTAGTAAATGATCCAACCTAAATAACTGCTGTCCAGCCTTTTTATGAATGATTTCCTCATCCATACAGTGGTGCAGGTGTGACATCATTTTGTTGGCCAAAACGTTAATTAGCATCGTAGCACATCCGGTTCCCTCATCCAGAAATGGGTTTCTTGAATGGGATGTTTTTTTTTAATTGCTGAAATAAGGTCTGTGGTGGACGCAGGCTCAATACACTGTCAAATTTCAAATTCTACCACATAAAATATATCAGTATAACATCACTCACAATTCTGTTTAGCTGTTGCTAACAAGTGGCTAAATGTGACTACAGAGAATAAACATAAACCATCGTGCTGAAAAAGGTAAACTCAGTCCGCTTTTACAGTTTCATTATGCTCATAATTGTGCTCTTATAAACTATTCTAACTCAAACGCTCTGGGGAAATGTATTTAGATAAAACTGAAGGAGTTTGTCGGAAGTTCAGTGTAGTTCGTTTATAGCCTAGCTTTTTTTGGCGACTGGATTTAGGCTTCAAAATTAATAAAAGTTGTGTTCATCTGCGATAATTATCTTGATGGACAAAATGTGTAAGTATCATAAACTTTTGTTTTTTTACAGAGCTTGTTTTTTGCAATTATCCTAAAGCGTATGGGAAAATCCTATTGGGTTTTTATTGAGGGAACCAGTGTATTGCTAACTGCCGGTTGGCCTACATACAAAGTGAGGTCATACCTGCAGTTTTACTTTGTTACTAAGTTATAAATCTCCACCCATGTAGTCGTCACTGCCCTGCGAATTTGTGACTCAAAGTTTACCAAACTTGAACCTGAAGCAGAATTCCCATAACAAACCCTATTTTTCATTACACCAGTTCTTATTGAAATGATTTCATTGAGCAACACCTTTTAAATCTTGTCAGATTTAAGCCATTATTCACTTAAATTGGACATGCTTTCGCTCTAGAAACAGTGACATTTTGAATATGCTCTAACGTTTTAATATGCACAAAAGATATTACAGCCTCAGCAGAGTGGAATTTCTGGACTTAACTTCAATATCAGACAGTTCCTCACAGAAAAGATATATGACTTCAGAAGACATGATTGTATTCATTCTTTCATTGCTCTTCTTTTTTTGTAGCGTGACAGATACTGGTTAAAGCACACAATGTTTTTTTTTAATTTTACATATATAATGTTACACAAGAATTCCATTTCAAATAAATGCTGTTCTTTTGAACTTTCTATTTGTCGGAATCCTGAGTAAAATGTACAAAAAATATTAAGCTGCAGTTATATTATAATAATAAATGTTTTAATTCAGCAAATTAGCATTTTAGAATGATTTCTGAAGGATCATCTATAACACTGAAGACTGGAGTAATGATGCATCACAGGAGTAAATAAAATTGAATATTTTTTTGAACAATATTATTTTTCTCTTCTCTTATTAATACTCCTCTTATGTTCCACAGAAGAATGTCATACAGAACATCATGAGGGTGAGTAAACGGTGATTTTTAACACCCTCTCTATGCATTCTAATGTCATAGTGCCACATATTGTAACTGCATTCATCATTTTATCCATATTGTACCCCTCTTCCCCGCTGACTCAGCTTCTTTTAATCACCTTCCTCACCTGGCCGTCCCCATGGAGTTTACCCACAATGCCTTGTGACTGCACTAGAGTTCCTCCCCCCTTCCCCAATCTACACTAACCAGTTCACTCCCAGACATCTTTACATTCACCCCGCTATCTCGCAGGCTCTTTCTGTCTGTGCGTGTTTCTGTTTGGACAGACCTGCTGGCCTCCAGCCAGTGTGTATTGTGTGGTGAGAAAACAGCCCATTGGGAACAGCGGACCAGGGTTCAGTAGAGGCCTCTGGGAAAACCGGCTGCGTCTCTTTCATTCTCATCCCTGGACTGAAGACCCACAAATGACCAATCAGATCCAGTCTATGTCCCCTGGCTCTTACTGTCTCCGCTTGCTAAGTATCCCCGAGGCCAGTCTCTCCCTCCTCTTCCCACGTCTCCCATCTCTGTCTCACACTATTTTCTCCCTCTGTCCATCCATCCATCAATCATTTCTTTCCATCATGCTCTCCATTCATCATACATCCATCAGTGAACTCACCCTCCCATCCGTACCTTCCTCCCTGCCATCATATTTTCATTTTCTTGAATAGAATAGTTCATCAAAAAATGAAAAGGATTTATTTATGGTAACACTTTACAGTAAGGCTTCATTTGCTAACATTTGTATTAGTTAGCATGAATTAACAATGAATTGTCCTTCTACCGCATTTATTATTTATTAATAATATAAATATATGTAGAATGTAAAGTTCTAATACATTTTTAAAATCAAAAGTTGTATGTGTTGTAGTTAATGCACTGTGAACTAACATGAACAATGAATAATAGAGTTTTTAGAAGCAAAGATTAAGAAACACTCTAAAAATGGCTAATTTATAGTTGTTTTTAGCTAGTGCGTTAACTAAATTAGACTTTATTGGAAACTTTTGCCGCATTCAATTTTTTAATTATTGGAACACAATAAAAAATAGTTTATAGTGCAAAATGACACAAATTTTTAATTAATTCAATTCTTGATTATAGTTTTTTTCTTTTCCTTACAAACGAATGAATGCAATTTTAGCGTATGACGCGTGCCTCCATTTTTATCTGAATGAAACCGTGTATGAAATTTCAGCGTTTTGCTGGAGGAGAATAAAATTCAGTCCAGGCTTAATGCAAAGCTGTTTTATAGCTATAAGCTATTTTTGTAAATTTCTTGGACATCCTTGAGACCTTTCCATTGCAAAAAAAGTTCTTAATAATGGAAAAAAGCTTCTTTAAATTTTGTTGAAAATTTAAGATAAATGTTCTTAAAGGACAACTCTGGTGAGAAATGAACCTAGGGGTAATTAACAGATGGTTACAGAGTAGATCGTTCTCTGGGATGTGTTTTCATGGAAATCGAATGTAAAGAGTTTTATCTCTAAACACAGATTAGCTTATAACACTAGTCTATGGGGCACAGGGTAGTGAAATTAAATCGCTAGTTAATACCACTAACAAGGCTCAAAATAGCCTCACACTAACACAGTAGCATAATGAGGGTCCTTACATGCAAACAGCGACATGCATTAGAACAGCGCTCGTGGATCAATGAGTCGAGACTGTTTTCCAAGATGGTGCCTGTCCATGAACGCGTAATGCACTCTGTTTATAAAGTATCTTCTTATTAAACTGTTTGTACTCTTACAAAGTTCTCAATGCTTCGGTTTGCATGTACGGACCCTCATTATGCTACCGTGTTAGTGTGAGGCTATTTTGAGCCTTGTTAGTGGTATTAACTAGCGATTTAATTTTACCACCCTGTGTCTACCCTGTGCCCCATAGACAAGCGCTATAAGCTAATCTGTTTTTAGAGATAAAACTCTTTACATTCGATTTTCATGAAAACGCATCCCAGAGAACGATCTACTCGGTAACCACCATCTGTTAATTACCCCTAGGTTCATTTCTCACCGGAGTTGTCCTTTAAGAAAACATGGTTCTTTTAAGAACTGATCACTCTAAGGTTCTTTGGGGAACCAAAAATGGTTCTTCTATGGCATCAGTGTGAGAGAACTTGTTTTGAAACCTTTATTTTTAAGAGTACATTTATCCTCAGTCTGTCTATCTATCCACCCATCCAACCACTGTACAATAATTTCCATCTGTTTAAGCGCTATAACACCTTTCTTCCATTCTCACCCACCCCAAAAAATCACCTCCGTTTGTGTCTCCCCTCATCCCCCCATTTACTGCGACATTCCCAACACAGACACTCCATCAGGAATCCTCTTGCTGTCGAGCCGGGATGTCCCACCCACCCCCAACCTGGCTCCACCGGATCCCATGGGATTGAAGGATGGAGGAGGAAGAGGGTGGAGGTCTAATGAATAAGTGATTAAGATTGACAGTGTCTGGGGGTCTGCTGTTGTGGTCTTCCTGATCCTGGGCCACAATTTTCATTTTCTCTCGCTCAACTACACAAGCAGAGCCCATAAACCCACCCTCACGTCCCTGAAGTGTCATTAGCACAGGTGAATGGTATGTTTTTCTTTTTTTCTCTTTCTCTCTAATACCGGTTTCCTTTCCAGTTTCTCCTTGGATGAACATCAGGATGACAGTGTGGGTGTTCACCGGCTCATTTTTATGCTCTGGTGCAAAATGCAAATTAAACACAAACGAGAGACCCGCCCATTTAGAAAACCTCACATATGGCATTATCAAAGTCTGACAGCTCCCAGCTCCCAGTCACCAGATTTTGAGTTTTAAAAATGCAAAAATTCTCTCAAATAGTTCCTATTTGTGTCCTATATAGGGGTAAATATAGCCATTGTCACATATTCATGCTCATTGTATATACAGGCTTCTTGTTATCATAAGAAAATATAAGATAATTATCTAACACCCTTTAACCATCACTTTTTCACAGTATCGCATGGCTTCCATACTGTATTGCTTAATTAAGTCCATTAAAGGTCAAAGAATCCAATGTATAGATCCATTAATTAATACTCTTTTCAAATGGCGACCATCAGTGTTGCCCCCTCTTAGCCATTGCAATTGGGGGTTTTAAAACACCATTATATGCAAATGATTTTGATTTTTGGAGAAGTGAAAGCACAACATTATACAAATGTCAAATATGACTGTAATGTCACTCCTTAAGGACTGTATCTCACTAACTGTAAAGAGTGTGAGTCAATTAGTAAAGTCCAAATACATACTTACTTATTCAAAACATTTTATGAATATTCCAATATCCTCATATATTTGTAAAAGATGTTGCGTAAACTAGTGAACATAATGAAACCATGGCAAATATTGCAATAACCAACTAGCTATATAAGGAAGGTACACTCACCTAAAGGATTATTAGGAACACCTGTTCAATTTATTATTAATGCAATTATCTAATCAACCAATCACATGGCAGTTGCTTCAATGCATTTAGGGGTGTGGTCCTGGTCAAGACAATCTTCTGAACTCCAAACTGAATGTCAGAATGGGAAAGAAAGGTTATTTAAGCAATTTTGAGCGTGGCATGGTTGTTGGTGCCAGACGGGCCGGTCTGATTATTTCACAATCTGCTCACTTACTGGGATTTTCACGCACAACCGTTACTAGAGTTTACAAAGAATGGTGTGAAAAGGCTAAAAACATCCAGTATGCGGCAGTCCTGTGAAATGCCTTGTTGATGCTAGAGGTCAGAGGAGAATGGGCCGACTGATTCAAGCTGATAGAAGAGCAACTTTGACTGAAATAACGATTTGTTACAACTGAGGTATGCAGCAAAGCATTTATGAAGCCACAACACGCACAACCTTGAGGCGGATGGGCTACAACAGCAGAAGACTCCACCGGGTACCACTCATCTCCACTACAAATAGGAAAAAGAGGCTACAATTTGCACAAGCTCACCAAAATTGGACAGTTGAAGACTGGAAAAATGTTGCCTGGTCTGATGAGTCTCGATTTCTGTTGAGACGTTCAGGTGGTAGAGTCAGAATTTAGCGTAAACAAATGAGAACATAAATCCGTCATGCCTTGTTACCACTGTGCAGGCTGGTGGTGGTGGTGTAATGGTGTGGGGGATGTTTTCTTGGCACACTTTAGGCCCCTTAGTGCCAGTTGGGTATCGTTTAAATGCCACGACCTACCTGAGCATTGTTTCTGACCATGTCCATCCCTTTATGACCACCATGTATCCATCCTCTGATGGCTACTTCCAGCAGGATAATGCACCTAATAATCCTTTAGGTGAGTGTATATTTTGACCAGAAGTTGTGAATTTTCACAAATTCTAATTGAATAACAACATCCATTCATTGAGAAAATAAATTACAAGTATCCCCCCCCCCCCCCCAAAAAAAGAAAAAAAGAACACTGCGCTCAGAATGTACGGCCCTTTCAACAAATTAGCTCTCATGATGGATATAAGTACTGTGAAATAACAGCAGAACAAAATCATGATGTTTGCGATAATTTACAAATGGCTCACATATTTTGTGGAAAAGTCTTTCTTAAGTGCGCTCACACCAAGAATGATAACTAGAATATCAGCATCCACATCTGTGCGTTTTCCTGCTGCTTTTAACGCTCGAGCTCATTACAGCAGGCTGGATTGTGATTGGCTGTCAATGTTTATATCGTTCATCAGCTGGATACAATCGTTCTGATAGTGAGTCCAACTTTTTCTGTGCCGTTCTATCTATCTGTCGTTCTATCTGTGGTGTGAACTCAGCTATTCTTTAATATTGAGAAGGATTTTTAGAACTATATCTTTATCCTTATTTTATAGTTAACATTCTTCTTTATTAAGGTAGGCTAACGTAGGTATTCCAGTGGTTTATTAACACATTTTGCCATCCATACAATGCTGCTTAGTGCTTTAAATTAATCAATTAATTAATGCTGTGACTTTTTAAATTGCATGAATGCAAATGTACATTTTATATAAACAAACTTTTATTAAACAAAGAAATGTATAATATTAATATGAAAAAAAAAATCAGATTTTCCCCATATTTTAAATTGTATTGTGTTTTCTATTAGGGTAAAGGTACTGGCAGAACATGACTAGTTACCATTTATATTTTTTTCTACATATTTTTTTTCCTTTTTAAGCTGTAGTTTTTTTCTTTTTCTTCAGAATTGTCCTGAACTCCTTGAATTATATAGATGTCAAAACATTTAGGTATTTAGGGGATAATTGAGGGTTTTAAACGAACTATACTTTTTGTTAAAATATTTTAATATTAATTATTGTATTGAGAAAAGTGTTAGTACAACAGACAAGAACTTTATGATTTAATGCCAGATGCTTTTTAAAATTAAATTTTTTACCTAATAATTTAATGGTATGTGCTATTCAACTGGATATACGGTACTAAGGCAAAACAAAAATTATACGTTTTTCTCAGAATTTAAAATGATTTCTCAAACATTACGATAATAATAACATTCCAGATTTATAATACATTTTAATTGAAGCATTTTAATATCTCCCAAGGGAGAGTGAAAACACTTCAGATCAACTGCTCGTGCCCTTAATTTTAGAGAAGTGAAAACCAACCTTATGATATGCTAATATCTCCCGTTTTCATGTCATATTGATTTGGAATTGACAGGATGGCTTATATAAGACGAATGAGTCTGAATATTCTGTTAACCCCCCAGTGCGCGTGAATTGTGCTTTGTAATGTATTATTGATGTGGAAAGACTGTGAGCAACAGTCTGAACTGCTGCTCGTCCAGCGCGTCGCGGGGGCACGAGACAGCCGCCGCATCTCGCGCGCTCACTCACACACAACCGAGCTCTCACGCGCAGCCGGTCGGTCTGTTGGTCTCTGTGCGCTGTCAACGCGGTGGCGAGAGGAAACGGCAGGTGTCAGACTCGGTTCTGATAAGCCTTCTGCAGGGCTTCCTCCTTAAAAACAGCAAATCGATCCGCGCGGATGATATAGGCAGACAAGACGTTGCGCGTGCTGCCAACATTGCTTCTTTTGCAGCACGGATTTGTATTGCATTTGTTGTCGGTGAGTATATTTATTCGCATATATCCAAATAGGGTTCATTATTGGGTTATCGCGTGCATCACAAACTCTCTCGCATTTTATGCTCATGTCAATGCGGTTGCTCTTTGATGCACATTTAAACCTTACACGTTAAGTTGCGTGCATTTGCTGTGCCGGCAGTTATTTTCTCTATAGTATGCATGAAAATGCAGTGTGTTCTCAGGTTATATGCATGGCCTGGGTGTTTGCGAAAGAGAGAGAGACCCCTTCTGTTTTATATGGAGGACGAGGTGCTCTTGAAAAGCTTCTGGGGTCTATTTTGGAAGGAAGAAAGCACCAGCCGAAGCCTTTTGAGAGAGCGCAGTGTCTCCCAGCCATCCTGTTGTCATGGTTACTGCACTGGGAGGCTGGGGATAATATGGCTGCGATTCAGGCTCTCTGTGTAGGCTATGTGTGTGTGTTTTACTCCACGATGCCTTAAACACAAGGACCCACTGTATGTGTTTAGACAGCCTGTATTTAAGGCAAAACCATGAGTTGTGGCGCTTTGAACAGGTGCAGAGTGTCTGTCCAAGGCATTTGTAAAACGCAGCTTTATGCACACTGTATGGTTGCAAATGATGATGCATCTGAAATGCACGCAGTTTTATGTCAGACGATGCAATGCAATTGCAATGCTTAGTAATCTATTGTTACACCAACTATCATAATGCACTCGTCACTGGGAATATAGGCGTCAGACAGCCAGACATCCCAGTGCCAGACGAGACACAAGACGCCCTAAACGATCACTTGTTCTCGCTCTCTACCTGTTAAAAAGGTGTGTGCGTGTGAGCGGATGCGTTTAATGAGATTTATATCCCTGGGATGATTTAAGTGAAGACGTTATAAGTGATATGGTGACATGATACAATAGGACGTCTGACCTTGACAGCAGTGGAAGTGACAGAACGAGGTGATTTAAATCACATTTACGCACGGCTCAGTTGTTCATACTCGTTTACTTGGCGGTCTCCTTCACAGGACCCCTGACGTGTCAGGAAAGGGGGGTCCAGTCTACACTTGAAGCCTCTATTTTGATGTCCCATAACCCGTTACGCATGGAAAGAGAGCATTACGCAGCCGGCTGACTGTATGTGGGTAAGGTAGACAGCATCGATATATTTAGCGCACTGCACCTCCCGAGAGAGTTAAATACCGCGTGCTGATCATTTGTAATGGTCAGTCTTTGTGTGCGCGTGCGGCGGTGTCATCTCGCGTCTGAAGAGGGTTAGTGGGTCACGCAGACGTCCGGTATCCAGACTGCATTGAGATGAGGAACAAGAGGAAGTGTGTGTTTGCCTCTCTTTTGTGTTAATAGTCCTAGACAGGTAGATTGGATGGGCTGCATGGTTTCATTTAAACCTTATTGTTTCACTAGACTTTTTGTGTGTGCGTTTTTATCACTGAATCACATTTTTCTAGAATCAGATATATACTGTAAAAAAATATTTAGAAAAAAGTTAGCTGGTTGCCTTAAAATTTTGAGTTCATTGAAATTAAAATTTTGAGTTAATACAATGAAATTTTTTTGAGATTCGACAACCTTTATTAAAATATTATTAAAAGATTTTGTAAGCATATTGGGTAATTGTGTGTGTTTTATTTCTGATGACGCAGTGAGACATGCCAAATAGTGCTAGTTTAATGATTTATCAATATTTTATGTGGTTCAGATACAATAATATTTTGAGTTTCTATTTATTAAACACATTTCCTTCATTGTATCAACTCAAATTTTAAGGCGACCAGGTTACTTACCTTTTTAAGTTAAACCAACAAAAAACTACTTTTTTTTATTTTTTTTACAGTGCATGTATATAGATTGCCGTCAAATGAAAAGTCGCTGTTTGTATTTAAATGGGCAGATGCTTAAGAGTCATTATTGCAGTGATTATTATGTTTCTAGCATGTTATATGTTTGGCAACAGTTCTTCCAACCCTAATTGATGCAGTGTGTAGCTTTCATTTCTTAAACAACCATGTAGAAAGAAACATCATGGCCATATTCTAGGCATCACAGCATTTATTTCCATCAAGGTGTGCATACATTTTTGGTCAAGATCATGTATTGACAATGCAAGAGTCCAGCACTCTGTAAAGTCTCCTCCAGCACATCCCAAAGATGTTCAATGAATCTAAGGTCTGGACTCAGGTGCACATTTATGTTTGACACACAAGCTACACACTATTGGCTAACGGATAAAACATGCTAGAAACATAATAATCACTGCAATAATGAGCCAGTCATAGACTCTTAAGCATTTACATTTAAATAGCTGGGTAAAGGCAGGAAATCAATATAGATAACCATATTAATTAACCAAAATAGTATTAAATGGACCTATATAAACTATATGTCATAAATGAATACAAATACATGATATTACACCAATGAATGTCATTTTTTTTAAAGGGTCAGAACAGGGAGAAATAGCAGTTTCATTTTTTTCCAGTGGTGAGTGCAGCTCCATGTTCTCCTCTGCCTCCTGGCATGTCTTATCAGGCCTCTACTGTGTGTCCAACCCACGATATCTGAGGAAATCGTGCCTTATTTTAATCCAATCAGTAAATATTTGAGATTAAACCGCAGCTGTCAGAAGGTACCAACAAACATAAAACAAGAACATTTCACCTCAAAATATCACAGGACAGCCAAAAGGTGGAGGCAGATCTCTGAAACCGCGTTGAAGGTTTTTTTTGGGTGGCGGTGATTGAATAGAGGATTGTGTGTTGATTTGAAGATAAGGCGCTTCTTTGAGTTTATCAGTGACTGTGTGTTTGTTAAAAGGCCAGTATAGCCACATGAGTGCCGGTGTGTGTGTAATGTAAAGAGTGAAGGTGACAGACTGATCCAGTGAAAGTAATTAAACAGAATTGATCGCCCTGAAGACCCTACTGTTCTGCTGACAGTACTGGAAGTCTCTCAGTCAGTCAGTCAAGTGCACACACACACACACACACACACACACACACACACACACACACACACACACACACACACACACACACACATACACACACACACGTGTACACTGTGAGACACACTGAAGACTTCTGTTGTTTTCATATAGGGACCCACTTTATATTAGGTGGCCCTAACTACTATGTATTAACATTGTAATTAATAATTTGATACAATCCACTTATTGTGTACATACATATTTTTACATTGTACTTATATTTTAAAAATACCTGCATGTAATTACATCTGTAATTATTTCTGTAGTTACATTTGTAATGACCGTTTGTTTTATTACACTATATTGTAATAAGGCACTTCCCTTACCCCTAACCCTACCGTTAAACTGATCCACACCACCACACCTGACCCTAACTCTACCCGTATCCCACATCAGTATTAGCAAAAGTGCTTTGCAATACAATTTGAACACAGTTAGTACATTGTACTTATTTTTTGATGTAAGTACATAGTAGTTAAGGCCACATATTATACAGTGGGGCCTCATAAAGATATAATGATGCCCAAAGCCTTAACACTACCCCCTAAAAGTCATTATTTACTTTATTTATGATTTTTTTTTTTTCCACTTGAGGATATCCATTATTGTTAATGCCAACAAGACCGGCCTGCTGGCCCGGGAAAATATGGGTGCACATTTTGGGTCGGTTAACAGAATGGTTAATTGACCTTTTAGGTCAATTCTGCGTTTGAAAAGACACATTTTTATTCATTAATCTTAATGCATCCAAATGTTTGTTTTTCAGTGATATGTATATTTAAAAGTATGCACTACGATATTTCGTCAAAATAGCACAAACACTAGTGATTGTTGTTTTTTTTAGTAATTGTGTTAAATTAGTATAATTTTATTCTATTGTTTTCCAATAGAATTTCTACCCAATAGGGTTTATAAATTAAAAAAAATATTTTAATGAAATTCATTTTTCAAGAAAACAAAGTTGAATGAAAATCTCTAGCAAATACAAAAATGCATTGCTAAAAATAAAAATTGGCAAAGAAAGAAAAATGTTTGCGTGTGTATGTGTATATTTAAAATAGAGAAAGGCGGGTAATTAATATAAATATCCTATTCATTTACCAAAATAGTATTTACAGGACCTAAGATAGTAAGAACTATACAGCGCTGGGTGGATTACTTACAAATTGTGGTCAGTTACTAATTCCAAATTACAGTTAGTTACGTAATCAATTACATTACACATTTAATGTAATATAATGACTACTTTTTGATTACCTTTAGATTACTTTTGACATAACTTGATTCAGTCTTTATTCAGATATCTGTTATTTTTCTATTTTAATTGATGATGTTTCTTTAGTGTTGGGTATGTACAAATCATTTAATTTAGTCAGCAAAAAATATATAGTTATTTTTATTTCTACTGATAGGCAAATATTGACACATGCACATACGTCACACTCATAAACCCCCAGTGAGTGATTTGTCATAGTGGGCGTGTGCTGCTGCTGTAGGAATCTGGCAGTTACAGATCGCAGAGGCTCTCAGGAATAGTTTGAGTGACAACAGGGTATCTTACCCTGTCTGTCTCTGTGTGTGTGCGTGTGTGTGATGGACACATGCATGTGAGTCTTGATGTGAAAAGATCATCTGCAGCTGGGATGGACTTTGGGTACCGAGCTCCCATGCAGAATGTCAAACATTAACCAAGTGTGTTTGAATGAGGAGCCGAGGTCAAAGGTAACTTTTTGAGAGTGTCTTTTGCTAAATGTCACACAAAATGTTGTGTGTGGTGTCAGACAGTGTGTATTTTTAAAATGTCCATGTCTCAAGCTTTTAGGGGAGCATAGACCTTTTTGGCAAGTTAATGAGGTAAAGGTTAAAATGATATCGAAATCTATACACACAAATTTACACTGTTGACCTAATTCAGTCAAAATAATGTGTAACTGCTACAATTAATTTGAATTGGTGTGTATTCTGTTAAACAGCACTGACTCTAAAGTAATGTAATGGCAGTTTGGGGTAGCTTTAGTGTAATGGAAACTAGGGTTTTACTGTGGTTTGTTTCGATCGGATGTTCGGCATTAGAAAGCTTTAAACGGCACCGCCTGAGTCAGAGCTACAGAAGAAAGTGGTTGAGCTTCACATTTAACTGATTGTTAGACTGTTCGTCTGCCAAAGAGAGGGATTTTCTGTACACATGTGCTGTTTATATTCTAGCCTGTGTTTGCATGTCTGTCCAGTTGGCTTCATCTGGTAAATGAGTATTAAATGTGTCATGATGTGTCACTAAGCATCTGTCCTGTTTACTGAGTTTAATGAAGAGACCCATAGCAAATGCTTTGAATATGAATTTAAAAGTCACCCTTTAATGGACTTGATATGCAGAATTATGTGTATTATTAACTACAGATTACTGTACAAAAATTTGCAATCCTATTAAGCAAGAATATTATGAATATTATTCATATATATATATATATATATATATATATATATATATATATATATATATATACATATATATACATATATATATATATATATCACAACCTTTTTGAACAGTAGTGTAGTCAACTACTTGTAGACTGATTGCCCTAAAAAGAGCACCAGATTACAGATGGTTTACTTAAAGTTACAAAAATATAATTCTTGTTATTCTCTGTTGTTTCAGCATTATTGTTTCATTATTAGTTTCACAAATAAATGTAAATATATTCACAAAAATGAAAGGCACAATATGTACGATTTGGTTTAAAATATCCAACAATGTTATATATTTTGTTGACTTGTTGTGTACTTACATTATCCCAAATGTTTCCATCCAAGCATGTTTAAATCTAGAGAAATACGCAATTTTAACCAGGACATGGACCATGTTTGTGGATCGTCTATCAATTACATCATATCCGCTTAACCCTCGATTTCCAGTTTTATTTTGTTGAAACCATGGAAACACCAAAGACACTTTAATATTTTATATGTTTTATTAGACAGGTGAGCAGCTGTTTGGATACATTCATCGGCAAAATTCTAATAATTGTTATATAGCTCAACATGGTAAGTCTTATTGTTTAAAATGTCATTTTCATGATTTACCACGAGTACCATAGTTTACAATGGATCTAGCTTACTGAATTGCCTCATAGTAGCTGCTGAGTGAATGCACAGAATAGCATTATAGCATAACTTTCAACACACTCAAATGTATCTAATATGATAAAACAGCGCAGTGTTACACATTACTCACATATTTATGACCGGAAGAAGCGGAAGTGGAAGCGCTCGTCTGTGGCGTAATAAAGCTCCACTGCTCTCGAGCTTGTCTCTCATTAGCAATCGCTCCAGCGGACTCGTTCCGCTCCAAAGGCTTTCAGCCCCACCCTCTTCATACTACAGTAATGTTAATAAATCTTTAATACATTCACCCATCCATGAATATGATTTCTGCCCGATTCCCATTGGATTCTTTTCCACCGGCTGTAGAGTGAAGACAACAACTCCCATGATTCCGCGAAATCAAGGCATCATCAATCCATGACTTTGTTTTGAATAAACAACCTCGCTTAAAATGGCATGTACATATAGTTCACACAGCTTCCCAGAGCACTTCTTTCATCTCTCAATATTTTGGTAATATAATTGTAATATAATAATGGCTGGGCTTCCAGCATGCACTATCAAACCCTTGCAGCTGATCCAGAATGCAGCGGCGAGAGTGGTCTTTAATGAGCCGAAGAGAGCGCATGTTACGCCTCTCTTCATCAAACTGCACTGGTTGCCAATGGCTGCTCGCATCAAATTCAAGGCACTAGTTATCGCCTACAAAACAACCTCTGTCTCGGCACCAATATACCTAAATTCACTTGTTCAGACTTACACACCCTCCAGAAGCTTGCGTTCTGCGAACGAGCGGCGCCTCGTGGTTCCATCCCAAAGAGGCATGAAATCGCTCTCACGGACATTTTCCTGGACCGTTCCTACCTGGTGGAATGACCTGCCGATCTCAATTCGTGCTGCCGAGTCTGTAGCCATTCTTAAAAAACATCTTAAGACACATCTTTTCCATTTGCACTTGACCAATACAGAATAGCACTTACTGATCACCACAGCAACGACCAAAAGCGTACACTCCGGGATCATATCTACGTCTCTCATCCGGATTTGCGCCTTCAGGCGGGTATGTTACATAGTAATCATAACTATCAGAATCCAGTGTTCTGTATATTGCGTACGTGAGTTTTTGTTGTAGATGGCTATTGCTGCGCGTTTAGCTAGAATACAAAACCAACCCATTGGGCCACTGAATCTGCATTAACGACAACAGCTGGGGCAACAGCCTTAGTCCTAATGGGTTGTAGCTATCTTAGCTATCAAAATCCAGTGTTCGGCACTGTGCGGACGTGAGTTTTTGTTGTAGATGTCTGTCTTTTAAAAAAAAAAAACAAAAAAAAAAAAAATTGTGTATTGTGCTAATTAATTGAGATTTCTTACAGCTCTTACAGGTTTTTGGCCTTGTCTGTTCCGTTGCTTCTATTACTCTCCCCTTTTTTGTAAGTCGCTTTGGATAAAAGCGTCTGCTAAATGATTAAATGTAAATGTAAATGTAATAATATTTTAATTGAACTCTGCTCAAATTAACAAAACGAGATTCAAAGATCCAAGTAAGTAAAATGATCCGATCTTCCCATCTCTAGTTCGGTCTATTGGTTAATGTTTGGCTGAAGATATTCTGTTACGTAATGCCCTCTTTTCACAATGCAATTAACATCTAATGGATGAAGTCAAGTTTTGTCCATTTGTCTGATGAATATCCTGTTGTGCTCGGAAATATGTTACATTACAGAAGTGAAATATGTTGGTGAATGCTGACGTCAACCTGCCAATGCTGCCGTATTGTGCCACTAAACATCTGTCCTGTCCAGCGCTGCTGCCGCCCACCAGGTTTAGGGAAGATTCCTCAGAGCAGCTGCTATAAATCAGAGCAGATTTTAAAATTAGACTCAGGCTGACCCTTAAATTCACCCTCAGTAGATGAAAGTTTGATCCTTCAGGTCTGTGTGTTGTATTGTAATGTGTGAGCCTCTAGCATGTGAAACATCATTGACTCTAGATTTGCTGAGTTAAAGATAATGCGTTCTCAATGGTCTGCACTTATGCGGGGCAGATAAAACACAAAGATGACAGCAGATAATGGAGTCTGAATCGCTGTTTAAACTTTTAAGATGCTGCCACCTGACTGCTTCGCTCGGCTTAATATCATCTGTAATGTGCAGAGAGCTGTGGTCTCGTTTGACCTGACACGTTTGAAAAATCACAAATGAAATCTCTTTCAAATCTCAGTTGTTTCTTCTTGTCAGCTTTGAGATTAAATAGAGAGCAAAATTAGGCTTTTGCTTAAGTCAATTGCCTCTCAGATTTTCCTCCAAAAGCCCCTGGTAGTTTCTTCTATAGTTTCAGAGATCTCTACATTGTTCTCAGATTCGTCAAGATATCGAAATGTGCTATCAAAAGTTTGGTTTTACCAAGGCTGCATTTATTTGATCAAAACCAACCAAACAAAAAAAAAAAACAGTAAAAGCAGTAACATGGTGAAATTATGAAATTATAATGCTGAATTATTTTGGTGTTCTGTTATTATATATGGTTATTATCTATGTTAAAAACAGGTTAAGCTGTTTAATAGTTTTGTTGAAATGGTGTTACTTTTTATGGTTTATCATTTTTTATTTTGATGAAAAGTTTATGAGCAGCATTTATTTGACAGCATATGTACCATTATAACATGTAACAAAAAATATATTTACTGTCACTTTTGATACATTCCAGGCGTCCTTTTTTAATATTGCTAATAATAAGAAATTACTCTTAAGCAGCAAATTCAGCTTTACATCACATAAATAAATTATAATTATTGCAGTTTTCACATTTTGTTTTTTTATATTTAATTTTTATCATATAAATGCAGCCATTAGAGAATTCTTTCAAAAACATTCAAAGAATCTTAATTGTTTCAAACTTTTGATCATTAGAAGAAACAGCTGAAAAGTTGATAATTGCATGAAACTCCCATTAAACATTTTATGAAAATTTCATAAAAATTCTTTGACACTGTGGGTATTAATATATGTAGTTGTTGTTTCCATACTAATGAGAGTTGATTATAAATGGACAGTATTTTCTCTCACTCCTCTATTATCCAGGGCTCATCTTTATCTGACATCTCATTGCTCTGTCTTATCTTCTTCTGTAATAGGTGTGAACTTTGCCCCCCTCCCTTGTTCCTGACCCTGACCTTGTGACCCCAGGCTGCCAGGACATTGTGATTGAGGAGGCCACCATGAGTCAGGAGGGGCAGGATGACCCCCTCCGCACAAGCACCCCACCTCCAGATACACCCCTAGCACCTGAGGGAGTCGAGGATGCCGACGGCTCTAATGCTAAACACTTGAAGCCCTGTAATGGAACAAAGACAGAGGAGGAGCATCGAGGTGAAGCAAAAGATGGAGATACAGAGAATGACAGAAACGCACAGTCCAGAGCAAAGGAGGATGAGAAGGTGACATTAGAAGAGGAAGGTAGAAACGGTGAGATTGAGGGCAGCTGCTTGGATTCTGTAACAGAAAATGGTAACGAGGACACCCGTGAAGGTGAAGACACACAGTCGCTGCCAAATCAGACCCCAGAAAAGGACTCGAACAAACCTCCGTGCTCTCTGAGGTTAGTACAATAACAAGTGCTTTTACATGCACTATTAAATTTTAAAATGTTTGATTTCAGTCAGACTGAAGCAATAATTAATGTCACTTTAGTCCTACTGAAATTGTGCTGAGTTTGGCACGTGCTCCGAAAGACAGAGGTGACGCATGTACTACCATTCGAGATTTTATTCAGCAAGGAAGCATTCAATTGATCAAAAGTGACTGTAAACACTTGCATTTTTATAAAAGATTTTAGTATAAAACAGTATATTCTTTTGAACTTTCTATTCAACAGAGAATCCTGAAAAATATGGATCATGGTTTCCACAAAAAAATATTAAGCAGCAGAACTGGTTTCAACATTGATAATTAAAAGGTTCTTAAGCATCAAATCAGCATATTAGATTTTTTTTTCTGAAGGATCATGTGACACTGAAGACAAGGGTAATGATGCATAAATAACATTTTAAATATATTCAAATAGAAATAGTTATATTTTCAGAAATAGTTCACAATATTACTGTTTACTTATTACAGATATACTTGAAAAGACAGATGAAGAGTGTAATGGTAAACATATCATTAAAACCCCATGAAAGACAAAACATCCATCCTTTTACAACCAATTTTACAATGCCAGGCTTGTCATTTCGTACAAAAGGTTTTGAACATTAAACACATGTATTACAGAGTTTAGCTGTGCAGTTTTTCAGTGTCAGGCTTCACAAATGATGTGACACGCATGTTACAATGAGGATGGGGAGATATTTCAGCACCAAACGTGGCAGGGGAGCTGTCCTGAATGAATTTCCCCTCTGCTGGGACTCCTCCGCTGCAGTCGTGATGAAGAACTGTGGCGGCAGCCCGAATAAAGATAGCAACATGCAACGCACATGCCAGCCATTCTAAGAGCCTTTGTATACAGCCTAAACCCAGACCTCTGTAGCCAGGTGTGTTTGTGTGATTTCATTTTTACTTCTAGGTTTGTGAATACATTAACCACTGCCTTTGTCACTGCAGGTTTGAGAACGGGACCGAAGATGACAGTGAAGGGCAGGAGGACGAAGAGGGGATGCCGGAAGAGTCTTCAGCACAGGGGAACCTAGATGCCTTCAGCTCCACATTTGAGCTCTCCGTAGAGGAAGCGGATGCTGAGGTAGAGGACGAAGAAGAAAAGGAGGAAAAGGAGACTCGAAACCAGGACAGTTTCAGCTCTACGTTTGAGAGCATTGTTGAGCAGGTCGCCAAGACCACGGCTGTGGACGAGGAAGAGGACGACGGAGAGGAAGAGTACGACAGGACGAAAGAGAGCCAGGACGGTTTCAGCTCCACTTTCGAGCGCATCGTCGAGTCTGAGCTTCTGAGAGGCGGGACTTGCTACAGCAGTTTGGATTCTCTGGACGTGCTGTCGCTCACCGACGAGACGGACAGCTGCGTCAGCTTCGAGGCACCGCTCACCCCTCTCATCCAGCAGAGGGCCCTAGTGGGCCCTGAAACTCCAGAACTGGAGCTGGAGACCGTGCAGGAAGGGTTTGAGGGCGAGGTAGAGCTGGGGACAGAGACAGCAAGGGATGAAGCCAGCTCTGCAAGTCCACTACGGACCACTATACCAGGAAGCAGGTCGGAAAATGTCTTGAGCCAGCCGGCACAACGGAGCATCCCTAATGGATTCCACATTGAGCTGCCTGGGAATGGAGAGAGTGGAGGAACGATGCCAAACTCTGTCAGGTAAGGATGCAACTAAATCTCCTGCTTGGCCTGTCCAGTAGATGGCATGCAGAACTAGCTAATAACCTGGTCTCAAACTAGTGAGCAACAAGTTTCATGCTGATTTTCCCAACACAGACAATGGCTCATCTGGAATTGAGTCAATGACTGTTTGCTAATTGATACTCTGATGAGGCATATGTACCTTCAGAACTGCATATACTGCTCTGAAAAAAAAAATAAGAAATTAAGAGATCTCTTAAGTCTTTACATTTTTTTCCAGAGCTGTAAATTAGCAACCTGGGCTCAATAAAAAAAACTCTACAGATTTACTAACAGCTCAAACACAAAATGACTTTGGTTTTAAAAAACAACTGTCAGGATTTACTAAAGACACACTTTAGTGCTGAAATGGTGTGCACAGTAATTTTTGCGGCTGACCTTATTGTGTAACCCCTCCTGTTTGAACTGCCCGCTCCAAGCGGGACTTGAACCCGGGTCTGCCGGTATGAGAGTCATAGGCTAAAGGCTGCAACCTCTAGTGTCAGTTGCTAGAGTGTCTCTTGAGATCAGAGGTGTGAGGTTTACTCGCACAGTGACTACTAGCTGGCCTCATTGCATATGCATTTGTAGGAGTTTTCCTTTCAGACACAAAATTTATGGAAGGAGAGTATCATAAATGAATCGTGCAAGGGGATTTACTAAGGTTTGTGCTAGTCAGTTTACTCGTATTTGCACCATAATTTACCTCCTAAAAAATGTCTTAAACCAGACGCAAATTTGGTAGATTGCATTGGTCTTTATGGAAATCATTCGGCTGTGTTCTTTAATTTGCGTGTCGTCAGTAGATCACGCACAGAACTGTCCACTCCCATCTGTGCTTTTTTTTAGGAATTGTGCTCTCATAATTTGCCCTGTTTAGAAAATCTGGCCCTTAGTGCTTGATTTGTCAAACTAATACATTTTGACATTTGCATCACATAACCAGTTCCATGTGTTTGGCTTTTCTGATGTAGTAAACTTGCTTGGTTGCATATAAAGATCTTGGAAACAAGTCACATGAAATGCAGTTTATGATAAAAAGATCTCCAGGATTTATAGAAGCAAGCTAAAATGGCATACACTCTAAAAAAATGATATGATCAATAAGTTAAGACATATGTTTTTACATTGCTTTAACTCACCAAAACAGGTTAAGCCATTTTAGTTAAGTTTAAAGTCATTTTAGTCACTTCAGCAAATGCAATTTTAGTCAAGTTTTCTTATGTTAACACTATTTGTTATTATTAAGCCATATGTTATTTTCGAACGCAACAGAGCATACATTTTTGGCGCCACTCACCATATATTTAATTTCCAAACTGTAGCGATACGTACAACAACCAACATAATAAAGTATTGACAGTTGACACCAGATTCATTTGTTTCTGATTAGACTTTTGAAAGTGTGGTGAAACATGCAAGCAGCACTTTAATATAATTTTGCAGAAAAGTTAGGCATAGGCACATTTTTCCATTGGGCAATTTAGAAGGGGAGCCTATCATGTCTGTTTTGAAGGGAGTATCACACGAAGACCTAGCCGACTGGAAACTTCTTTATATTTCAAGGATCTGAGCCAGTATCCAAGAGGAAAGATTTCCACCTCTGGGAGCGAATGAAGGATTGTTTAATATAGCTGCCGTCTCTCTCTCTCTCCCTCTCTCTCTCTGCATCCATCTGGACTGGACGCAGCAGCAGATGTTGTCGTTTTCTTCCTCCCCAGTTTTAAATGACTAGCAGCTTCCTGCCCCCCAGTCAGCCTGAATGAGGCATTGTTTTTAGGGAATGACATCATCGCCTTTGGCTTTCCTCTTTCACGACGGGAGCCTTGCTCTAGTTTTCAGTCACACTGTGCTTTATCCAAGTGCCGCTTTCTGTGTCAATGCAGTTGGTTTTTCGTTCACTGACAGGGTCAAAGCTACATTTGATGTAGCTTTCGTGTTCAGTTGACCTCCATATTGCACTCTATTCATTAAAGCTCTCTTAACTTACTCTCTTAGCATTAGCGGCTAACTTTATTACCCTGTGGTCTACCAAAGGCTGGTAACGCTACACTAGCCCCATGTGTTCTTCATTAGCAGTTCTTTGGAGTTGCATAGTGGTTAAGTGTGGTTGATAAACTCATCACAGCGAATGAGTGCTACGCAGTGTCTACAACCGCTAACAGAAGGAAAAGAACATATGCTGTCAATTAGCAAATTCACAGAGCCTCACAAGCATCATGCTAGCTAGGGAGTTACTTAAAACGTAGCCCGTTTTTGATGATTTGTGCACGTTATTTGAATCGAGATAGCAAAAAGGAAAAAGGATGCAGAAATGCTATTCAAACAAACTTAATCAATCATGGATGAAATGTGTGATATTTTGAAACAGTAAGTTGGTGTTAGACATAAAGAAGGGGTTCTTTTTTAAACAGCCAATAGCCTTAAGCTTGAGTTGACTTACTACTTGCCATTGTTATTTAAAGGGAGGGAGCATTTTATTGGGCAAAAAATTGCACTTTTAAGTGTGTGCTAGTATTTAAAGGCCTCACTACTGTGACCATAGTCTCAGCCTCAGACGTCATGCCCACTGACCGCTGGCTGGTTGTCTGATGCTTAAAGCACACAAAATGGATGAATTCAAATTCATCATCTGATTGGTTGAATTTTCTAAATTTTATGTTTCTTTAACAGCCGTTGTGATGCCAACCCCCTCATGGAAGAGGAAAGCCATTGTGTTTACAACTGTGACAATGAGCGCTTACCAGGATAAACTAAACACTGGATTTTTTAAACTCTGAACTTTTTGCCTTAAATGTTCTTAAATTAATAATTTATTAGATGCACGCAGGTCTGTTGTCATAGAGACAGCCACTTTACATGTTCACATGCCTAAACATGATGCGGAACAAAATGAACTGTGACTGGTTGCCTTCTGCCGTCAGTCTGGAGTTCTGGCTAAAAGAGCCTACCGTGGCCAGAGACAACATAGACACTGAAGGGCACACGTCCACCTCAATATTCAGATTAGCTAGTTTTTTAATTCTTAAATTATTTTGTTCAGTCCTTCTAATTGTAAAATTGTAGTTACACAGATGATTAAAACTCATCATTGACTAAAACCCTTGAAACTTTGTTAAACTGCATTCATATTAGATTAGTGTTTAATGAAAAACCCCATTTGCCCCTAAAACTAGGATAATGCTTAGAGAGCACTGAAGAGGGAATGCAAGTGAATCCCAAAGTGTTCATAAACAAATCCTTTATTTTGTGTTTTTTCATCCATTTGGTGACATACAGTAGGCACAGAAACAATCGAGCCCCGACCTTGCCTCCTTCACCACCCCCACGCTTTTCTAAAGCTCATTTATTATTTCTTTATCAGACACTTATAATCTCCTTCTTTATCTTTCGCTGACAAACACATACCCACAAACCGACACTCATATGCACCCCCATCACACACACACACACACACACACACACACACACACACACACACACACACACACACACACAAACAAACTTCCTGTCTGGTTCCGCTCCATCCTGGTTGTGTGTGTAGGAGCAGAGGGTGAGCGCTGTCTAGCTGATTATTATCCCTACAGGATGCAGGAGAGCTGCATACACACACACACACACACACACACACACACACACACACACACACACACACACACACACACACACACACACACACACAAATATCTCTCCCCCTGACATCTACACACTGGAAGAGATAAACATTGCACAAACACACACACACTCTTGCATACTTTCATACAACAAAGAGGAAGGATTACTGTTGTTAATCCTTTGTTTTTCTCCAAAAGCACAGCTCTTTATGTTTTCATAGGTATTCTGCTTTTGTGTAATCAATATTATTTACTCAATTACTCTTGCAGGTATTGACCATCACGTCCCTTGATAACTACTATTGTACTCTATGACTGTTATACCCTTTCTGAAAAGGGTATATATATATCAGGCTTAACATTATGACCACCTTCTTAATATTGTTTTGGTCCCCCTTTTGCTGGCAAAACAGCCCTGACCCGTCGAGACTCCACTAGACCCCTGAAGGTGTGCTGTGGTATTTAGCACCAAGATATTAGCAGCAGATCCTTTAAGTCCTGTAAGTTGCAAGGTGGGGCCTCAATGATTAGACTTTTTTGTTTAGCAAATCCCACAGATGCTTGATGGGATTAAGATCTGAGGAATTTGGAGGCCAAGTCAACACCAAAACTCGTTGTTGTGCTCCTCAAACCATTTTTGCTTTGTGGCAGGGCGCATTCTCCTGCTGAAAGAGGCCACAACCACCAGGGAATACTGTTTCTATGAAAGGGTGTACATGGTCTGCAACAATGCTTAGGTAGGTGGTACGTGTCAAAGTAACATCCACATGGATGGCAGGACTCAAGGTTTCCCAGCAGAACATTGCCCAAAGCATCACACTGCCTCCGCTGGCTTGCCTTCTTCCTATAGTGCTAAGCGATGCACCCGACCATCCACGTGATGTAAAGGAAAGCGTGATTTCTCAGACCAGGCCACCTTTTTTTATTGCTCCGTGGTCCAGTTCTGATGCTCACGTGCACACTGATGGAGCTTTCACCGGTGGACAGAGGTCAGCATGAGCACCCTGACCAGTCTGTGGCTTTGCAGCCCCATTCGCAACAAAACTGCAATGCACTGTGCATTCTGACACCTTTCTATCAGAACCAGCATTAAATTCTTGAGCAAGCTGAGCTCCAGTAGCTCGTCTGTTTGATCGGACCACATAGGCTAGCCTTTTGCTCCACACGTGCATCAATGAGCCTTGACCACCCATGACCCTGTCGGTTCATCACTGTTTCTTCCTTGGACCACTTTTGACACTGACCACTGCAATCCGGGAACACCCCACAAGAGCTGCAGTTTAGGAGATGATTAGACCCAGTCGTCTAGTCATCACAATTTGGCCCTTGTCAAACTTACTCAAATCCTTACGCATTTTTCATACTTCTAAATTCTAACACATCAACTTTGAAGACAAAATGTTCACTTGCTGCCTAATATATCCCTTCCAATAACAGGTGCCATGATGGAACGATTATCAGTGACATTCAGATGTTAGGTTCAGAATTGTGCGTAAACAGCATGGATTAATCCTGCATTGCATGGATCCATCCTGGTGGTGCTGTTTTAATGGTGTGGAGGATATTTTCTTGGCACACTTTGGGCCTCTTAGTACTTTCAAGCATTGTTTAAACACCACAGTCTACCTGTGTATTGTTGCTAAACATGTCCCTGTTTGACCTGTGTACTCATCTTCTGATGGTTACTTCCAGCAGGATAACGCACCATGTGTGGTCCTGCTAGCAAATCCCAGAGTGCAGATGAGCTGAGATGAAAGTGAGCTGACTGTGAGACTCTGCTGAGCTATTAGATGTGCAGGAGTGAAGCTCATTCGGAGAGAGAATAATCTCTTGTCGCTGTGGAAACATCAGCAAAGGATGATGGGGGAGAGAGAAAATGTTATTACTATAGTGTGTGTGTGTGTGTGTGTGTGTGTGAGCCTGTTTATGTGGTTTATGAGGACACAAATTTGTATAACTACATGGGTATTACACTGGTATTACACTATAAATGTGGTTTATGAGGACATATCAAATGTCCTCATAATTCAAATGGCCTTAAAAACATACTAAATGATGTTTTTTTGAGAAAGTAAAAATGCAGAATGTTTCCTGTGATGGGTAGGTTTAGGGGCAGGGGCAGTGTAAGGGGATAGAAAATACGGTTTGTACAGTATAAAAACCATTACGCCTATGGAGAGTCCCTGTAAACCACATAGACCAACATGTGTGTGTGTGTGTGTGTGTGTGTGTGTGTGTGTGTGTGTGTGTGTGTGTGTGTGTGTGTGTGTGTGTGTGTGTGTGTGTGTGTGTGTGTGTGTGTGTGTGTGTGTGTGTGTGTGTCCACACATATGTGTCGGAATAAATCACGATGGGTCTTTGTCATTCGCACTGCGCCGTGCTGTTAAATCCTTGCAGGTCTGTATCACAGAGAAGTCTGTCTTTACCGAGTTTAAACCCAATCTATTATTAGCTCCATCGTGTCTCTGTCTGACACTTCAGTACTGCTGTGAGTTGCTCAGCAGCTTAAAGTGACTGCAAGAATGGAGAAGAAAGGTTTAAAAGAATAGTTCTACCTAATATATAAATGTCATTATTTATCACCTTATGTTGTTCCATATGACTTCCATAGATTACTTACTTTCTTCTGTGCAGCACAAAAGGTGTTTTTCTTTTTTTAAAAGAATATCATGACTTCTATTAATTATTATGAAGAAAAAAAATAGCACTGAGGTTGTCAAGCTTCAAAAAAGACACAAGGGCACCATAAATGTACTAGAGCAGATGTCCGGATTTTCAGTGGATAACTTATATTTCAGTATTTTTCTTACACCAAGATTTTTTGACTTTAGAAGGTTCTTGCACAAGTCATATGAATGAGTTTTATGATAAGTTTATGGTGGTTTTGGCATTTTGGAGCTTTTAAGTGCCCTAGAAATGATTATGAATGCTAAAATGAAATTGTAGTTTAGATCAGGGGTATTCAAGTGAGCTATAGGTCCAGTCTCTTCCCATCAAAGTCAGAGGAACCGTAATCATAACTGTTTCAGATGCCATTATGTTGTTAGGCTATGAAATGAAAAAGCCATGTGCATGTCATGAATATTTATTGTTCATTTTCAAGTTGGCAGCCATAATACCTTATGACGGGAAGAAATAATAAATCCTATATAATCTAAATAGTCTGCATTGTTATTGCTAAGTAAAACTAAAATCATTTTCAGTAATTGAAATAAAGCTAAAATCAAACAAATTTTAGATTAAGAAAACTTATATAGAAATTAGATGTTTTTGTCTTGACAACTATCTAAAAATAGGATTGTTGAAGTATTCAAATTAAATATTTTATTAAATTATTTTTTTTATTAAATAATAAAAATAGCAAAAGCACAAAACTAAATTAGTAAAACTTAAAGGTGTAGTGTGTAATAATTATGAGGATCTATTGACTAAAATGTAATGTAATATGTTTTCATTTGAGAATAAAGACCTTACACAATGTACCCTTATGTTTGAATTACCTTAGAATGAGCCATTTCTATCTACGCCGCCCGCGGGTCACCTTACAGTGAACTTGTTCGGACTTATTTGTTTAGCATATCCCATAGATGCTCGATTGGATTGAGATCTGGGGAATTTGGAGGCCAAGTCAACCCCTCAAACTCGTTGTTGTGCTCCTCAAACCATTCCTGAACCGTTTTTGCTTTGTGGCAGGGCACATTATACTGCTGAAAGAGGCCACAACCACAAGGGAATACCAAAGGATGTCAAAGTAGCATCCACATGGATGGCAGGACCCAAGGTTTCCCAGCAGAACATTGCCCAAAGCATCACACTCCGCCGGCTTGCCTTCTTCCCATAGTGCATCCTGGTGCCATGTGTTCCCCAGTTAAGCAATGTACATGCATACCTGGCCATCCATGGGATGTAAAAGAAAATGTGATTCATCAGTCCAGGCTTCTTTTATTGCTCTTTGATCCCGTTCTGGACAGGGGTCAGCATGGGCACCCTGACTGGCCAGCTCCAGTAGCTTGTCTGTTTGATCAGACCACATGAGCCAGCCTTCGCTCTACACATGCATCATTGAGCCTTGGCCGCCCATGGCCCGGGTGCCGGTTCACCACTGTTCCTTCCTTGGACCACTTTTGATAAGAGAGAGAGAGAGAGAGAGAGAGAGAGAGAGAGAGAGAGAGAGGGAGAGGGAGGGAGGGAGAGAGAGAGAGAGAGAGAGAGAGAGAGAGAGAGAGAGAGAGAGAGAGAGAGAGAGAGAGAGAGAGAGAGAGAGAGAGAGAGAGAGAGAGAGAGAGAGAGAGAGAGAGTTTTGATGGTGGGCTGGCGTCAGCTGTGATGATCATTGTAACAAATTACGATGGTCATTCAGCTGAATGATCTGATGTTTGTTGATGAGGGGACAAACATGTTGTGACTGCAGGTTACTGAAGCATGCCAATGCCACAGATAGCAGACTACAGACACACACACACTAACAAGGCACTTATACTGTCTCATACATCACAGCGCTTGGCCTCACATCCTGATCTGGAAAAGATTACTGCAAATTTGAAAAGATAAAGGGTTACGGATGGAGGAGCATTTTGTCATAAAGTGATGGTCTGTGTGTGTTGGACGTTATCTGTATCCATTCTGCCAGTCTCCAGAATCACTGCTGAATGGAAATGTTGTAGCACATGCTGGGACTGCATCACATGACCTAGTTTGTTGTGAGCTCAAAGTCTCCGTGCTTAAATATGTGTCTGGCTTGGAATAATCTATATTTTTCATGTGCTGAAGTTAGTCTCTGGAGGTCATTTATAATTTAGTTTCCAAGTAAACTAACAGGGATCTCTCAGCATGCCAAACCGTTTTAAAATTTAATCCTCAAAACTGTTTTAAAGTTTCTTAAAGTTTAGTAGTCATTATTAATTTATCATTATAAACCAGTCAAAATAAAAAATAATATTGTTCTGAATAATAATGAAATGGCTGTTGTTGTAATGTTTCTTATATGATACTTTACTAGATATTTATTACCAGGAAACTGAAATGTATTAGATTGGGTTGGAATAGTTGAGCTCCAATAGACTTTACATATTATTATATTCGTTTATGTTGCTATTTGTTGTGTTTTGATGAATTAATGTTTGCCACCAGTGAGCGTGAGGGATGAAGAGAGGCAGAACTGTGGTAACAGACGCGCTGGCGCGAGGCAGTCCAGACTAACGGCCTTGTGCTCTCGGGCTCCGGTCCAGATCAGCTACTTCAACATCGGAAATATGGAAATGTTGCTCGGGCAGGACTCATTGAGTAATCCAATCCATCCAGAGCGACTCTCTCCGCCCCCTTCCCTTGTGTCCGACTTTGAGGAACTCCGCACTGGGAAGCCGTTTACGCCGGAGCCAAACGCGCGCGCAGATTTCGCTTTGAATTAGTCGCGTTAAAACCTTTATTTGTCGATTAACATAAACGGCATGCGGTGACACACGTCGCCAGAACGCCTCTTTTAGCAGCAGCTGCGTCGAAAAATATTCCATTTAGGGAAAACCTGATTACTCAATGCGCAAAGCGCCTGAAGGCGAATGGAGTTGAAGGGATTTTTCTCGCTCCGCGCGGGACTGATGCCTGATCTCCAGTGAAAGATGTGGAAAGATGAATATGAGGTGCATTTCGACTTTCTTCTGGGACTTCTGTAAGTTAACCTCTAGCGTCTGTTCCTTCTACATAGCGTAATTCACTTTAAAAGACCTACAACAGACTTATACATGTAGCCTACTCTTGTCATTAAGTAGAAGTTGTAGTATTCTTCTCGGTCTGATAAATTGTGTTTATTTATTGACGGTAAAAGTTAAAACTCCTGGGGTTTTCTTGAATTATGTAATCTATATAGCGTAAATAAGGACTATGTTTGGACTTTATACAGTTTTCTGGTTTGGGACATCTCGCCCTTTGGTCTTTTGTGGACACATCTGATGTTTGTTTTTCTCTGACCGGGGCTAGTTGTCACACATGTTCACTCCAGTAAGTTTTTCTCCCCCCAAAAGTATTTTTTCCATTTTCAAAAAAGATAAATTTAATGTAACATATTGACTTTTTGTGACAACATGCCCCACTTGTGGGGGACCTGCCATTAGCTTATATTAGAGACTTTTCAACAACAATGGTTTAAACAATTTCAAAAAATAGAAGGATTTGACCATACAAATAGGCCTACATCAGTGTTGTTTTGGCCACTAAATATTATAATTAATAATTTGTATAAAATTTCAACCTGGAAAACCCGTAACAACTTGCCAGAATAAAAATGCGATGACCTGCCCTAACCTGAGATTTATGGGACGACATGTTGTACAAAGATCTTTTGGTTTAACTGCCTTCATTAGATAGTTGACATTGGTCTGAAGAACCTGCCAGTGTGGTTTTATGATACATTTGTACAACTTACGGTATGTAAAAAAAAACAAATGTATGATGATATTGGCCCTTTAGTTTAGAGGAAATAATGTACACACAGTATTGTAATTTAAAGCAGTTTTGAGCTACATATTTGATGTAAACATACAAAACCACTAATTAAAAAAGCATTCCCTTTGTGACAACTAGCCCTGATCTCCCCCAAAGTTAGATATTAAACTTTCATCTCTTCCATCATTGAATAGTTTTCGATAAATACATAGCCTGGGGCTCCTTATAGTGTGAGAGAGTGTTAACCTAAATCCCATTGTAACCAAAATATTTTCATTGCACTTTCTGATGCGTAATGCATTTCTGCCGGTTTGATGCATTCCAGTCAGAGAATGCACACACACATACAAAGGGGAATTTGTGTTTTTGGCTAACTGACAAGGAGGCAGCAACTCCTTCACACCTCGCTCTGTTCGTCCAACACACCCTCTCCGACAGCATCAGAGCGGGTAGAGAGAGAGACGCTGACATGTGAGTCATAGACAAGCAGTCTCATGTTTAATCTCCTGCCTGGCTCAGCAGCAGCACAGGTCCATACAGAGACACGTCTGCTGGGTTCTTGTAGGATCACTGTATATCAGTGATGCCCCATTAAGCCCCGCGATAGTCACTTATAATGTCTAGAGCTGGTGTTAGCAGGGCATCAGGCTGTGATTTATTTTTAACTAGCCAAATCTCTTATGAAGTTCTTTGTATTGTCTAGGAATTGAAAAACCTTACAGAATACACTGATGAAATCGGATGAAATATTGTGGTACTTTGATATTTTCAGTGGTAATTAATCATTACCATTTTCCAATCATTACCAAGTATTTCTTTTTAAATAAATTGAAGTCAATTATTTACTTAAATGTCTATTAAACATCTATTTTCATGTCAGCTATGATAGCTCATCGGCTCCTGTAATCTTATACACCATTGGGAATGTCCTATTTAAGTTCTTTTAAAAATCAATAATTCTATATCTGTGCAATCTATCATTATTATTGATCACAGCAGTCCGATATGGCAGATGGATATTGCTTTTCGATGGGGTTTGTTCAGTCATTATGTACACGGGACTAAAATACAAACGGCCGGCTGTTTTGACACCTGATTACTGAAAGTGTATGTCAGGAGTGCTGAACCAAGCGATCTAATTCACACCTGTCTCTGTGCAGACGCCTGTGCTCACATACAGTAGGTGTGAGTCATATTTGTGATGATTCAGTGAGTGTTTTGACTCACAGGAAGAGGGAAGGAGACTACTGAACTCAGATGATCTTTCCTCATACCTTTGTGTAATGTCTTCATATTTTACTGATGGATACATTTAACAACACAAATTCAACCAATCATGTGATCAGATCAGTCAATCATGTCATCAATAATTAATGAGATACCTGGCCACGTGTGTACACTAGTAAAATTTTTGCATTGATGCCGTAGAAGAACCATTTTTTGTTCCTTAAAGAACCTTTCAGTCAACAGTAAATTAACGTTTCTTTTCTTAGTGTGAATAATTTTTTGTGCAATGAAAATGTTACATGTATTTTAAAGGTTCTATAAAATAAAGAACCTTATTCTTTTTAAGAGTGTATGCCAATCCATTTCTTATTCGATATTTTTAAGACTCTTCATTAAAATGTATTCTTTAAAACTTACTACTAATTATTTTTTTATTTACTAGTATGATTTGCTATAGCTGATAATTACTAATTTATTCTAACAAATTGTGGTTCAGATATTTGCTGTTGATTACTGTCTAAGTAATGAGCAAGTTTCCTTGCTGAATTAAAGTATTCATTTATGATCCCAAACTTTTGTAGGGGGTGTACTGTAGTAGTTTAACCTGCCACATGGGCTGCTCATGCAGTTCTACTCTGCAATCATTGGTTGCGTTTACATGCACGTTCTGAAGCCGATTATGCCTAATAAGCCGACAATGAACATGGTCATGTAAACGCAGTAACCCGTTTTCTTTTATCTGAGTATGGTCATCAACGGTGTAAGCAATAAACCAGTCGGAACAGGTCGTTTTTTGGCTCTTACCCTGATTTCCCGCTGCATGTAAACGCATTAACCTGCTTTCTGTCGGATTATTGAAGTGTACTGTGTGAAAAAAACGCAAACTTACAGCGAGCAAGCTCCAGACAGAGCGAGCGTTTTGCATGAAATAAGGACATAGATCACAAACGCAGACTCTTTTAAGACCCAGTAAATTGTAAAGATGTGTTCTCATCTCATGCTGCAGAAGTAGAAGAGGTTCAGTGAAACCGCTGCATCTTTAACTGCATGAGGGATAATATGAGCCATAAATCTCCCGCTGACACGGTGCACGCTTTATTTAACATCACAACTGACGCAACGTTTGAAAAACTGAGTCAGATATATAGACATTATTTTTGACAGGAAATATCCCGGTTTATTAATAAAGTCATGTAAACACGGTTTACTTGGATTGTCAGTTTTGGATTGTCGCACCCATTGAGTCTGTCCTCTGCACTTCCGTAACGGTCTGGTTTGGCTCAGATACTGGTGCTCCCCTGCCCACCCTCCAAGAGTACATCCAGTTGTATGGTAACCTAAAAGTTGCAGGTTCGATTCTTAATACTTTGAGCAAGGCACCTAACTGCCACAGTGAATGGCTGTGTCCAGTGTTTGCAGTGTGTGTTCACTACTCACTACTTGCTACTCCTAATGTGTGTGCTCTAACTTGGATGGGTTAAATCATGCATCAGACAAATTCTGCGTATAAGTTTCAGAGTGAAAAGGATCCCTCACATCCAAGCCATCTTTGAACTTATTTGAACTGTTGCCATCCTGCCGGCGCTACAGCAGACACAAGAAAAGTTTCTTCCCCCAGGCAATCTACCTCATGAACAGTTAAATATTCTCCCCACTGTGCAATGAATATGTGCAATACCACTTATATTTATTTGACAATAGCCTACTTCTTTTTATGCTGTTCCCTGAAAATTCTACTCTACTCTTCTGAATATACCACACCTGTACATACTGCCTCTGTGTACTAGAAGCTTATGCCACCAAAACATACTTGGCAATAAAGCTCTTTCTGATTTCTGATCTGTTTTGATTAGCCATTTCAAATGACTAGTAATTCAGCAGATTCCAGACCTGGTTAATTGGGCCATACCGAAATGTTTTTGTGGTCTCCGAATGAAATCAGTAATCATTTATCACCCTAAACTTCTGCTCATCACATAGTGTGCCTGTTACTTTTTTGCACCCAGAGTTACATTTTTTTGTAATTCCAATTGCCTGCTTGTCTCTGCTCGCTCTGTGCTGTGTGAGATTTGTTGGGGCTTTTCTAGGGCATTGTGGGTAATGCTGATGAAGGGGCCATCTGCTCGGAAGGGACACAAATTACACCCTCTTTCTCTCTCCCGGAACACCAGGTTCTGCTGTCTCCATGGCAACCAACACGTTAACATTCCTTATCGAGTTTGGAGCTAATGCAATTGTGCTAATCAAATTATGCGAAAAATATTTGACTCGTCCACAATGAAAATGACAGCCATAATTTATTCAGGAGGCAGCGGACACGCGTAGAGTAAACCTGTGACCAGTAAGCATATGCCATCTGTATTTGCAGCATGCTTCTCTTCATGTCTGCTCTCAGTGATGACACAATCATTTTAATGTACACAAGAGTGACTTTGTCTTTTACATTAAATTAGGCTTTTAAGAAGCATGTTCATCGTTCAAAAGTTTGAGGCTCACCAAGCATGCATTTATTTGATCGAAAACAGTAAAAACTGTAATATTGTGAAATATTATTAACATGGAAAAAGTATCTGTTTTCTTTTTTAACATTAAAATGAAATTTTTTTAGCATCATTACTCGCGTCTTCAGTGTCACATGAGAACTCAATTTTCTCACTATATCTCACTAGAATTCAGTTTTCAACAAAGAAATCAGCCTTTATTTGAAATAGAAATCTTTTTTAACATTATAAATGCCTTTACTGACACTTTTGATCCATTTAATGTGTCCTTTCTGAATAAAAGTTTGGCTATTTAAAAAAAAAAAAAAAAATTAAAGTGTTTTACCCTGTGTTGCATCTCTATTTTTTAAGCGTCCTTCCACAAGCTTTATGTTTTTTAAGTCAAAGTGTCACGTTATAAATAACCCAGCTTTTTAGTCTCAAGATGATTTCTGTTCCATTATGCTGCGCAGAGTCTAGTTATTTTTAACCAGAAAAATGCATCTTATATAAGCGTCCCCTAAGAAACATCCGATCAGGGTCAGGTGAACCCAAAACCTTAAATTAAAGTTTTTATTCAAGCAACACAATGAAAACGCACAGTCTTGCACAACACTTTATTTATGATTACAATGAAACACTATAAGGACCATTAGCTTATGCACATTGAGCTCTGTACCATAACCAGACAGAAGTTCATAAATAAATCATATGAAAAGCTTGGCGTCTGTCACTTCAGTAATGGGCTGCCTGACTCATTCAGGTTCTGTCATCTCTAGGGCACAGCAGCTGATGCGAAAACTCCTCATCCCAAATTACATCTTAATTTAAAGAATATCCTAATGAGCTATTTGCCTCTATTGCAGAAATTGTACACATCAAGATTTTAATTAGGTGAATTGGATGTGCTGTTTCTCGGCTGGAAAAAAAGATTGTGCTCTTTGCGACGTGTGAGCTAAATGCTAATTCAGTGGCATGAATTGCAGGAGGATTGTAATGGGCTTGGATTGGGTGCTTATCTCAATAGCCTAATTTTGAAAACTAATGTACACATGTATGATGTTTTTTGTATTTTAGGATTAGATATGGTCTGTTCATCTCTTTTAGGATTTAGAGGAAACAATAGTGTTACAAATTTGATGGGTAAAAAGCAGATCAAAACCAATTTGGCCTACTATCTCATCAGCTCAATCAAGATGGGCATGTTACTTGGGTCTAAACAGCTAGTATGCTGGCCAATTAACCAATTAAAGCATCTTGGACCCGCTAAGGACCTAATATATACACAGATGAGCCAAAAAGAGTACTGCCCCAGAGAGGCATGGACTCTACAAGTTAGTCCTGTGGTATCTGCCACCAAACGTTTGCAGCAGAGCCTTCAAATCCTGTAGGTTTTAAGGTGGAGCCGGAGTGGATCAAACATGTTGATTCACACATCCTAAAGATGCTCAATTGGATTGAGATCATCATGCTCCTCAAACTACAGCTAAACAATGTGTTCAATATGGCAGGGTGCATTATCATAAAAGAGGCACTTCCACCAGGAAACACCATTGAAACATTGCCCTGAGCATCATACTCCCTCCACTGGCTTGTTGTCATCCCTTAGTCGTGCATCCTGGTGCCATCACTTCCACAGGAAAATGCCGCACTTGTGATGTAAAAGACAACGGGACACATTGGACTAGGCAACCTTCTTCCACTGCTCCTGTTAAGTAAGGTCCTGTTTTAACGCTTGCATGCCCTTTGTAGGCGCTTTCAGCAGTGGACAGGGGTCATCAGGGGCACTCTGATTGGTCTGTGTCTACGCAGCCACATACACAGGAGAGACTGTGTTGTGACACATTCGTCCCATAACCATCATTAAAAGTTTGTGTAACTTGTGCCACAGTAGACCTTCTGTTGGCTCAGAGCAGATGGGATAGCCTTTGTTGTCCTCGTGCATCCATGAGCCTTGGGCGCCCAACACCCTGTCGCTGGATTGGATTGTGTTTTTTCTCTCTGTTGGTAAATTCTCACTGCTGACCTTATTCCTGTCCATTTCTCCTGCATCCAACACGTTAATTACAAAAATTGATTGTTTGCGCAATTCAATCTACCCAGACCTTAAATGTGGCCTTGTTAGGTGATCATCACAATACTAGCTTTACCGGTGACTGATCGTAATGTTTTGGCTCATCAGTGTAAACTAAAATCATATTTAATTTTTTCCATCAATAACTTTTTTTTTTTTTGAGGAACACAGTTCTTGAAACTTCTGAAATCACAAAATGAATTGTTGATTCATTTGGCTGGATTTTCCATCTAGGCATTGATGTTTTTTCTTTTCCATGTTTGTTTCCACAGTGATGCCAACCTCACAGATGTGCTGTGCGACTCAGACTCTGAGTTGGGCAGCGTGGACATGCTGGAGAGGGGCAGCACGGATACTCTCGCTAACGGCTGCCGCGTCGACACAGATGCTGCCAAACGACTGGCCAAACGGCTGTTCTATCTGGAGGGCTTCAAACGCTGTGACGTGGCTCGACACCTGGGCAAGAAGTGAGTGTTTGTGTATGAATGAGCGATTGTATGGGAAAGAGAGTGGAATGAAACACTTTTCCTTCATCATTCCCACAATCCCTCTATTACTGTTTTTCCTGCAGTAATGAATTCAGCCAGTTGGTGGCATCAGAGTACCTGAGCTTCTTTGACTTCACGGGGTTGTCATTAGACAGAGCGTTGAGGTGAGTCACTTTTTGCAAATACTTTTCCATTCCTTACTGAAAGCAAAATGCCAAATGTAGCAACACAACACGTAGCCAGACTGAACATATTAGGTGTTTAATATATAGCTAAAATGAGTGGGAATTTGTACCAATAAGATTTTAGTGGGGCGGGTCTATGCAAAAATATAAATCAAACTATAGCAAAAGATTGTTTTTTTTATGTTATGCCTGATTAGGAAACGATTTTAAAATTGATGATGATGTTTTATATGAAGTTTTTAAAAACACTGCACACATGTAGTGGCTTCAGTGTTTCCTCCTATTATTACTGTAGTTAAGCTGCAATAAGGGGAAGTAGTTTATTTTAGATTAATACTCATGCATGTCATATGTTTATCATGTCTCGGTTCCACAAATACTCCTGAAACTGGAAAAAATTAGGCAGGCCATCACTAAAATACCTGCACTGCAAGAATAGGAAGAACAAAGTGCAGTTACACAATGTGCTAAAAAATATTTCAGTCGTGATAGAAGGATAATTATCGCAGACAGTGGGATCTCTATTTCAGGCCCGAATTCATACTCTATACAAGTATATAAACTAGAGCTGCATGAAACTAATTTGGGTCACTTATAAAGCGCATTTGGGAATGTAACATGTACCAACCAGCTTCCAAAACTTGTAAGAAGTGCTGTTGTCAACACAAATTAGAAGCTTTAAGGGCTTCCTGCGGTTTTCCACCAAAATAAAAGATTGATGGTTTAACATTTAAAAATGAAGAAATCAAGACAGCCATAATTATTAGTATGGTAATGTTACAGATGTTCTGCATAATTAAATAATAATAATAATAATAATAATAATAGTAATAATTAATATATATTAGTTTAATGATTTTTGGTTTTAAAAAAGAATTCCCCAAATGCTGCAACCCTTACATGAACCCAAATGCTTGAGTAACATTTTTTTAGGGTTAGGTAGTTAACTAGCTATTAACCAGTTGCTTAATATCATGCATATTACAAGGATATTGGCTGTTTATTATTATTTAAAAAGCACATATAAAGCCTTGTTCTGCACAACCTTATTCTACATCCCTTAATCCTACCCAATACCTAAACGTAAACACTACAAAAACTACCTTACTAACTATTAATAAGCAGTAAATGAGGAGTTTATTCAGGCAAAAGTCATAGCTAATTGTGAATGTGTTCCCTATATTAAAGTGTTACCGATGCTTCTAATGTAGTTATGCAAACTTAAATTTATTGTTGGATTCTTGAATGACAGATTGCACTTTCTAACACAATGCTAGTACATTTTGTATTACAATAACATACATTAGCCTAAGCAAATAAATACAGCAGAGAATAGAAATTCAGGGTATAGTATTGGGCAGTACTAGTATATCTACACTTTCATTCACTCTGGTTGCAGAAACTTCTTGAAGGCGTTTCCTCTGATGGGAGAGACGCAGGAGAGAGAACGCGTGCTGGTGCACTTCTCCAAACGCTTTTGCCACTGTAACCCGGAAGATCTCAACTCAGAGGGCAAGTCTTCCATAAGCATTGAGGGTTTTTGTAGATTTAGCATTTTCTGGTAGTTCGAATTTTACCATGACTGTGCACAATTATTTATTCAAATGTTTTTCAGCAAACTTTTATGCTACATTGTAACACACATCAGTGAAGTTACACATACAAACTGTTCCAAAACCTAGTAAGCTGCCTTCTACGACGGCATCTGAAGTGAAATCTCATAAGTCACTTATAGAGTAGTGCAGGTGTGATGCCAGAACCCGGAAGTCTAATTCTCCTCTGGCTCCTTCGAGATTAGAATGACCTTTTTCAATTTATGAATAAAGTAAAGTGATAACCATAATTTGACAATACTTTGATTTTTTGTGTTTTGTTTAAAAAAAGTTCTTATCTAGTTACTTATTAAAAAACTTACCGGTAGGTGTTTTAAAAATGAACATAACTGCTTCAAAATGTGCGTTTTCAAACAATTCAAGTTATATTTTAATAAAAAAAACAAAAACAAAAAAACATTATAAAACACCATAGGGGAAGGAACCAGCGGCGAAATAGACTTCTGAGTTCTGATGTCAACCCGCAGCACTTTATATGGAGCATTCGTTTAATGTTAGTTAAATGTGTAAGTCAGTGTAACTCTTTTCCTCTTTTTTTAATAGATGGTGCTCACACACTGACCTGTGCACTTATGCTTCTTAACACAGACCTGCATGGACATGTAAGTATTCAGCAACACTCAAACCTGTGGGCTCTTTTCTAGATTGTTGAGTCCAAGCATGTCTGACAATAACATGTTTATTAGACTCATTAATCCACAAGATGGTGTGGTTAATAATAAATGCATGTACAGGAAGAGGAAATAATGGACAGAGGTTTGATTGTGGATTGTGCAGTAAAATGAGGGAAGCTTCAATGGGAAGATCTGCTAGCGATTGAACTTCAATCTAATTGCAGAAACACATTACATTGATCTGGAAAAAGACCATCTTCAGTTCTGTCTCATATTTCTATATTCACTCAAACAAAGTGATCAGGAACAAGATGTTAAGCATATGGCTGGTAATTACTTAGCAAGAAGTCATCACAGAGATACTGTATTTGACTGCAGAATGCCACAGTTTACCAATCAGACACTCAATGAATTATCCAGTATGTGTTGTAAGAAGAAAAAATATAATGTTTGAAGATAAAGCCCTTTAAAATACAAAAATGAATAATGTTATCAGCAACTAAACCAAAAATCTCTTTCTAACCATGTGTGCTTCATAGTGTCATTTTCATTAACAAGCCTTGTGTTGCTGTTTCTCTCAGTAATATTGCAGTTCTCAATGACTTTGACCTAAACATGTCTTTCTCTGTCTCTCCATTTCTTCTTCTGTCTCTCTTTCACTTTATCTAACTTGCTCTGCGGCAGGTGGTAAGTGCTTCTCTCTCCTCCTCTTTTATTCTTTGTTTTTGTCTTCTCCTCTAATGGCTTTGGCTTTAATGTGTTTTCAGAATGTTTTCATCCATCATTCGTGGAATATTACTCATCTAAAGTAGATCTCTGTGGTAGGAGGGAGTCAGTCAGATATTACTGTGCGTTGGTTGTGATGTCTAGAGTGGGTCATCAGTGTGGAGCTGGTTTGATACTGCCATCTGCTGACAGCTTTGTGAACTGCATTTGCCTAGAAATTACTATTGTGGTTCAGTATAGTTAATTTTTTTCCCCATTCTGCCAAAGTACTATACTAAATGCTATATTAAAGGGATAGTTCACCCAAAAAATTATATACTGTCATTATTTACTCACCACGTTTGAGCTTCACCAAGAACCAATGAGGTTCATTCTTGTGTTGCGCAGCACGTTTGAGCTTCATCAGGAACCAATGAGGTTCATTCTTGTGTTATGCAGCACGTTTGAACTTCATCAAGAACCAATGAGGTTCATTCTTGTGTTACGCAGCACGTTTGAGCTTCATCAAGAACCAATGAGGTTCATTCTTGTGTTACGCAGCACGTTTGAGTTTCATCAGGAACCAATGAGGTTCATTCTTGTGTTATGCAGCACGTTTGAACTTCATCAAGAACCAATGAGGTTCATTCTTGTGTTACGCAGCACGTTTGAGTTTCATCAGGAACCAATGAGGTTTATTCTTGTGTTACGCAGCACGTTTGAGTTTCATCAAGAACCAATGAGGTTCATTTTCGTGTTACGCAGCACGTTTGAGTTTCATCAGGAACCAATGAGGTTTATTCTTGTGTTACGCAGCACGTTTGAGTTTCATCAAGAACCAATGAGGTTCATTCTTGTGTTACGCAGCACGTTTGAACTTCATCAAGAGCCAATGAGGTTCATTCTTGTGTTACGCAGCACGTTTGAGTTTCATCAAGAACCAATGAGGTTCATTCTTGTGTTACGCAGCACGTTTGAGTTTCATCAAGAACCAATGAGGTTCATTCTTGTGTTACGCAGCACGTTTGAGTTTCATCAAGAACCAATGAGGTTTATTCTTGTGTTACGCAGCACGTTTGAGTTTCATCAAGAACCAATGAGGTTCATTTTCGTGTTACGCAGCACGTTTGAGTTTTATCAAGAACCAATGAGGTTCATTCTTGTGTTACGCAGCACGTTTGAACTTCATCAAGAACCAATGAGGTTCATTCTTGTGTTACGCAGCACGTTTGAGTTTCATCAGGAACCAATGAGGTTTATTCTTGTGTTACGCAGCACGTTTGAGTTTCATCAAGAACCAATGAGGTTCATTTTCGTGTTACGCAGCACGTTTGAGTTTCATGAAGAACCAATGAGGTTCATTCTTGTGTTACGCAGCACGTTTGAGTTTCATCAAGAACCAATGAGGTTCATTCTTGTGTTACGCAGCACGTTTGAGTTTCATCAAGAACCAATGAGGTTCATTCTTGTGTTACGCAGCACGTTTGAGTTTCATCAAGAACCAATGAGGTTCCTTTTCGTGTTACGCAGCACGTTTGAACTTCATCAAGAGCCAATGAGGTTCATTCTTGTGTTACGCAGCACGTTTGAACTTCATCAAGAGCCAATGAGGTTCATTCTTGTGTTACGCAGCACGTTTGAGTTTCATCAAGAACCAATGAGGTTCATTCTTGTGTTACGCAGCACGTTTGAGTTTCATCAAGAACCAATGAGGTTCATTCTTGTGTTACGCAGCACATTCTGCGTAACACAATAACCAATCAAGAATTGAGCTTCATCAAGAATCAATGAGGTTTCCTTTGCATCAAGCAGGTTAAGTTGTGCTTCTGTTTGTGTTCGCTGATCAATGTGGATAAAAGCCTAAATTCAATCTGTTCATCATATAAAGCAACCGTGTCTCTTAAGAAAATTTGGACTAAACCGCTCAATTCATATGGATTTGTTTTACGATCTCTTTATGAACTTTTTGAAGCGTTGGAAGTGTGTAGTAGCGTAGACTTTAAATGGACAGAAAGCTCTGAGATTTAATCAAAAATATCTTCATTTTGTGTTGCAACGATGAACGAAAAGTCTTACCTAACCCGACATGAGGGTGAGTAATTAATTACATCATTTTCATTTTTGGGTGAACTATTGCCAATTGATGTCTCTCATTTCTTCAACAAGTTTTTACCTCTTTTCTTATAAGTCTAAGGAGGATCTTTGTGTTTGAAGTTTAAACAATTTTACAGGAATTATACAAAAATATGGTAAAATGTTGGTCAGAGTATTTATAATAGTGATCCACAAGGTACCCAGAGAGGATATAAGCAGTATTTTTTTAATCTTTAAATAAATCTTGAGAAATGCATGATGTGTGTTTAACAGCCCTCAAGCATTTTTCTCAATTTCAATTCACAGTCTCTGCAGTTCTTAATTGTGTCACTGCATAATTTAGCAATTTAATTTAAAGACAAATGGCAGACAAAAATGCTTTGCAATGTCACAGTTCATTCCTTCACAACTTAGAAGAATAATATCAAATCAATCTGTTGTTGGCGAAGCTTAGCAAAGGGTCAATTGTTTTCGTCAATTATATTTTGTTAATAATCGGCATGTGCCATTATTGGCTCATAATTAGCATGCTATTATTGTTGTAACACTATATTGTTATTGTGTCGCAGAACATTGGGAAGAAGATGTCTTGCCAGCAGTTCATTAGCAATCTGGACGGCCTGAACGACAGCAAAGATTTTCCCAAAGAATTGCTCAAGGTAACTTTTTGGGATTTTCTATTGTTTTATTGATTGTGGAGAAGCAGCGGGAAGAAAAAGAGAAATACCTTCAGAAGAAGCACATGCATATCCACTGATAAAGTGTGATTTCTCACCAAACCTGACTGATTTCATTAAAGCACACTCTAAACACAGTATCTGCATAATATGCATGATGTAATTGCATTTAGGAACGCAACAAAGATGCATCTGTGTTTAAATTGGATTCAAGAGCATATTCTTTCATAAGCTCTGTCCCATAAGCCCAGCTGACTGTATTTGTGTATTTCAGATGTACGGTATTAACAGTCTCATATGTCTCTGTCCTGGTTTAGGTGCTCTATAACTCAATAAAGAACGAGAAGCTGGAGTGGGCGATGTGAGTATCCAATATCATCCCCAGGAGTCAAGAGCGCTAACATTATCATGTGACTTCTGGGGCGAATCTGTGCGTATGTGCTCAATACCTGCACACATGCATTAATGGCTCTCTGTTTCTGCAGCGAGGAAGAGGAGTTGAGGAAGAGTCTGTCAGAGCTGGTGGAGGAGCAGTGTGAGGCGGGGGGGAAGCGTGTTGTCAGGGTAACGGACGGCAGTAACCCTTTCATCGCTATTCCACTTTTACTCAATGCTACGACGTACAAACACGGGGTTCTGACACGCAAAAGCCATGCAGAAATGGACGGCAAACGCAGTAAGTGTGTTTCTGCCAGATCTCCTAATAGACAAGACAATCTCAGGGTTATTTTAGTATTATTTATATTATATTATATTATATTATATTATATTATATTATATTATATTATATTATATTATATTATATTATATTATATTTGCTCTGATGTTTGTTAATGGTCACATAACAGGCAGGCAAACTAATATTTTTTATTTTTGTGGGTTATTTAGTTTTTAGTTAAATTATATATTTTAATTTAAATATTTTATGATTTATAGCTTTTCATTAAACTCTCAAACCACTGTCAGGGAAAACCCTGATGTAATGTAATATTTAATACAGATCATGTTGATGATAACAAAGAATGGAATATATTTTCTTTCTCCTTGTATTTGTATATCAATATGGTACATGATTATTATATTAGAATCAATGTGATAGTTCAAAATTAATTAAAAGTAATACAAAAGTAGTCAGATTATATTACCTTATACATTACTAACTACAATTTTTGTCATGTCATTTCTAATCAGTAACCGATAACAATTTTGTAAGTAATCTACCCAGCAATGCGTGATTTGAACAGCGACATCTGAGGCAGTAAGAGGACTATGCTTTTAGCAACATACCGATTATAAAGTACTTATTCTGTAAATGCTGTACTTATTCAAAGAACCAGTTCTTTATTTCACTTTGCATTGCAAAAAAGCAGAGATGGCGTGTGGCACTTCAGTCATAATAGAGGGGGGGTGGAGTTATGAGACTCCTTCTGTAATTTGAGGATCCAATGTTATGAGTTATGAGGTTTGGTTACGAGCTCTTTTTAATACTTTTCATTGGTTAAATATTTGCTAAACCCACATACAGATGTAAAGGGAGACCAATAGTAATGATTTATGAAAAATAAATATTGAAAATGTGATAGAGATATGAGGTTTCCGCCCAACAGCGACAATATATGCGTGTGTTTATAAGTTAAATATTTTATAAATGTATACAATATTTCATACCTATTCTATTGAAAACAAGCCAAATCTCCTGTGCTGAGCATTGTTTGTGTAGAGCGTGGAGGCGTTTCCTATAAAGAACACTCCAAATAGGTCGCTTATGATGGTTTGCATGTTGCCTTAGTAGGTCTCTGCCTATGTAGGCAGTGAGCAGCAAAGCAGAGCACTTAGTTTTGGAACAGAGCTAAAGTCAAGAAAGGCAACAAATCAGCATTATTTGGGACCCGCCAAGATTTCCTCCTGTTTAATAATGCAGCTGCTTTAATTAAAACACTTAAGTTGTATCTTACAGAGAGGTGGAGTTCATTTGTGAGCAGTGACGTTGGTTTACAGATTTTCTTTCTTCGACTTGTGTTGCAGCAAACAACAGCAGAGCTCATTAGTGAAGAGTGTCTTTATTCAGTCTCTCTCACACTCATTTTCTCTTTTATTCTGTCTCTCTGCAGCCCCAAGAGGACGCAGAGGCTGGAAGAAGTTTTATGCTGTGCTGAAGGGAATGATTCTCTACCTGCAGAAAGTAATTTAAATCTACCTCCTACACACTGCAACATAGTCATACTATATTTCTTCTACTAGCCACATTGGTGGGTTTTATTTTATATAGAATTTATAAATGTTTCAATTGTAGTCTTTGAAAAAGGCTTCTGAAATAATAAACTAAATGCAATATAGTGTTTTCAAAAATATAAAATTTTAGATACATATCGATACTCAAATATTTGACATGCTTCCAGTACTCATTTTGCACAGAATAGATACACAATACAAGCTGCGCATGCTCGCTCTCTCATCTCTCCGACAACGAGTTGACACGCAAACCCGCCTCCCCTCACTCACTTCATTTGCACTGGATGAATATTGTTGGTGTTACTGGGCTTGAATTTCGTTGTGAGATTGTGCGTATTGAGCATTATTTTACTCACTCCTGCAGATTTTGTGTCCACACCCAGAGATAAATCTGACTCGCAGTAAAAAATGTAGTTCTTTTTTTGTGACTGATTGTGCTTAAACAGTCAAATACAAACAAAATAATGTCAAAATGCTGGTCTTGGTGAGTATTCATATAAACCCTGTTAGTTATGTTTTAAGGGAATATAAACAGAAGCAGCAATTCTACACAAATTGGACTCCTCACAAGAAACTCTACTTCCAATTGATTTCAATGGAGTTTGACATTAGCATGCAGTTAAGATAACACTGTGATACTCTATTAAGCAGGCACAATAGACAGTACACGCAGATATAGGATTTTATTAGTACTTTTCAGTATTGAATGTAATAAATGTATTTTTGTCATTTACATTTTGCTCACTTTATCGACCGCCTTGCATGTGTTTTAGTTTTTTTGCTTTCATGGCAGATGCTGCAATGCATAATGGAATTGCTTTCGGCGTGATGAATACATGCAATATACAATTTGGCCAAAATGGAGTGTAATTATCTATTAGGCTTCTTTCTTTTGGAACTGCCTTTGCACATTAAATGCATTAAAAGGCTCCTCCGTATGGTCTCTCTCTCTCATTTATTTTCATTTTTGCTTCCACTCATTCTGTACTCTGTCTCCTCCGTATGGCCAGGATGAGTATAAGCCTGATAAAGACCTGTCAGAGGTGGACTTGAAGAACGCAGTACGGGTTCACCATGCTCTTGCTACTAGGGCCTGTGACTACAGCAAGAGACAGAACGTCCTCAAACTCAAGACCTCAGACTGGAGGGTCTTCCTCTTGCAGGCCCCGTAAGCATCACGCTTCCTTAACCGCTCTTGTTATTGCTTTTACTGCAGTTGGTTAGTTAACAGTCCGCTGTCATTGTTCTCGGATGGGTATTTGTCAAATAGCTTTTTTTTTCTTTATTTAATTTTACTTGTTTGACTTTCCCTTTAAATGCATGTGTGTAGGAGTGAAGAGGAGATGATGTCATGGATTTTCAGGATTAATCTGGTCGCAGCTCTTTTCTCGGCTCCTGCTTTTCCCGCCGCCATCGGCTCAATGAAGAAATTCTGCAGACCGCTGCTGCCTTCATCCACCACTAGACTCAACCAGGTGCACAAATACAACTATAAACAGCCTACAGACTAATTCACTTTATTGTGTAGTGGAATCATTTTGTAATTTGATTATCAATAATTATTTATTTATTTATAACTATATATTTAACATTAGTGTTAACATATTGCTTAAATACTGTATCCCATTATGCATTGGGATCAAATTGACTTTTCAATTCCAATTTGACAAATGTACCTGTAGCAGTTTTGTTCATTGATTCCAACACATTTTTATACAAAATTGAGTATACAAAAATGCAATATATTTGCAAAATATTCAATAGTTTTATAATTATACTATTTTCTATGTTTGTATTAATAAATATATTATATTATTGTTTTATTTGTAATATAATTGTATTAAAAATGCTATATATACACACACACACACACACACACACACACACAAACACACACATATATATAGGTCCTTCTCAAAAATTAGCATATTGTGATAAAGTTAATTATTTTCCATAATGTAATGATAAAAATTAAACTTTCATATATTTTAGATTCATTGCACACCAACTGAAATATTTCAGGTCTTTTATTGTTTTAATACTGATGATTTTGGCATACAGCTCATGAAAACCCAAAATCTCAAAAAATTAGCATATTTCATCCGACCAATAAAAGAAAAGTGTTTTTATCAAAATAAAGTCAACCTTCAAATAATTATGTTCATTTATGCACTCAATACTTGATCGGGAATCCTTTTGCAGAAATGACTGCTTCAATGCGGCGTGGCATGGAGGCGATCAGCCTGTGGCACTGCTGAGGTGTTATGGAGGCCCAGGATGCTTCGATAGCGGCCGTAAGCTCATCCAGAGTGTTGGGTCTTGCGTCTCTCAACTTTCTCTTCACAATATCTTATATATCTTATATAATATGGGCACTTGTAGCCCATTTCCTGCACACGCCTGTGCACGGTGGCTCTGGATGTTTCTACTCCAGACTCAGTCCACTGCTTCCGCAGGTCCCCCAAGGTCTGGAATCGGTCCTTCTCCACAATCTTCCTCAGGGTCCGGTCACCTCTTCTCGTTGTGCAGCGTTTTTTGCCACACTTTTTCCTTCCCACAGACCTCCCACTGAGGTGCCTTGATACAGCACTCTGGGAACAGCCTATTCGTTCAGAAATTTCTTTCTGTGTCTTACCCTCTCGCTTGAGGGTGTCAATGATGGCCTTCTGGACAGCAGTCAGGTCGGCAGTCTTACCCATGATTGCGGTTTGGAGTAATGAACCAGGCTGGGAGTTTTTAAAAGCCTCAGGAATCTTTTGCAGGTGTTTAGAGTTAATTAGTTAATTCAGATGATTAGGTTAATAGCTCGTTTAGAGAACCTTTTCATGATATGCTAATTTTTTGAATGAGTCTAAAATATATGAAAGTTTAATTTTTATCATTGCATTATGGAAAATAATGAACTTTATCCCAATATGCTATTTTTTTGAGAAGGACCTTTATATATAATGGAAAATATTTAAAATATTAGTTTTAGTATTATTAGAATATATGTATAGCAATAAGTATACTATGGTCAGTAATTTATAAATATTTTATTACTGAATTCATTAATGTAAGTCATGAAATCTGATATTTTTTATATACACATAATATTATAATATTTTAGTCATGTGTATTTGTGTATATTGATAAATACAAATATACCAGTTATTAATAGTATATATTAAATATATAATTTTAATTTGATAATATAATATATAAATAAATCAATTATGTAAAGTCTTATGAGACTTAAATAGTATACTAGTGTAATACTAATAAAATGCATATCAGTGCAGTGGCCTATTGTTTTATGTACTATTTAAAAGCAACCATATTACCCTGTAGCCACTGAAGCTAAGCAGGGCTGAGCCTGGTCAGTACCTGGATTGGAGACCTCCTGGGAAAACTGGGTTGCTGCTGGAAGAGGTGTTAGTGAGGCCAGCAGGGGGAGCTCACCCTTTGGTCTGTGTGGGTCATTACATCCCAGTATAGTGATGGGGACACTTTATTGTAACAAGCACCGTCCTTTGGATGAGACATTAAACGAGGTCCTGACTCTATGTGGTCATTAAAAATCCCAGGATGTCCTTCATAAAAAGAGTAGGGGTGTAAATTTGCCCATTGGCCTTTGTCCATCATGGCCTCCTAAACATCCCTATATACTGATTGGCTTCATCATTCAAGATACACACTGATTGTCTCCTCTCCACCAATAAGCTGGTGTGTGGTGGGCATTCTGGCGCAATATGGCTATCGTCGCATCATCTAGGTGGATGCTGCACATTGGTGGTGGTTGAGGAGATTTTCCTCTCTATTTGTAAAGCGCTTCTTTGCGTACCCAGAAAATTATGGATTATTATTATTATTATTTTTTTTTTAAATAGGTAGTGTACAGTATATACATGACAATGGTTATGATTTCAGGAGGAGCAATTGAAGTCCCATGAGAACAAACTGAAGCAGATCTCTCTGGAGTTGGAGGAACACAAGCGAAGCCCGTCAGATCTGACGCCCAAGAGCAAAGAATCAGAAGAGTATCGAATCAAAGAGCACTATTTAACCTATGAGGTCAGACCAATACAAAGTTATCTGTCTCAGAGCTAATGCAAATGCACTTTAGCTATTACACTAATGCTTTAGCTAGCTATTGCAAAGGGGTAATGGAGAAGAACAGATTGCTGTCAAATTTGTTAGAATGCACACTTTGTAACCTTTGTTTTTAGTTATCAAATTAATGTTTTTATTGATTCAAATTTATAGGTTACAAAATAGCATCTGTAAAACATCTTTATCAGTGGTTCCCAACTGGTGGTTTATGATCATATAATAGTCTGTTCTGATCATAGTCATGGTCAACAGCGGAAATCAATGCAAAATTGCAAATAATACAATTAAACTAACCATATAATTGTGTATGTTATAATAGCAAAATAAATAGGCCTGTATATTTGTTGTATTCAAAGGCTGACAATAAATGCTACAAGAAATAACAGTTGAAATGAGGATAAACATGGTTTATGCTGAAAAGTTTTGTGCATTTAATGATTGGTATTTAGAAACTAAAAAAAAACTATAACATAATAAATCATCATTAATAAATATACAATAGTATATTTCTATATACTTCTCTATAGGCCAGAGAAGATATTTATTTTTAATGACCCTACAAGTATGATTAAACCATCAAAATATGAGGAAATTATGCTATATTTTTATGTGGTAAACACTAAACGTTGTTACAGTATTTGTCTGAAAATCTATTAAAATTATTTGTCAAAAAAGGCAAACTACAGCTACAGGTTTTATTTTACTTTGCAAAAAATGTATAGAAAACAAAAAAGCTCACAGGTAAAAGTAGACACTGGCTACAACATAATCAGTTATTAATATTTTGTTCGTTCTGTCTTGTTTTTGCATGTGTACATAATTTGTTTTTATGACAGCCTGACCAAAAATTATTATGGTATGTTTCATTGCTTTATCACAAATAAAACAATTGACTCCAAGCAGAAGTACGCAATATGCTTACAAAATCTTTAATCTATTTTAGTAATATTTGGTAATGATGGACATCACTTGTTACCATTACTGTACAAATATTAAAATTTATATATATATATATATATATATATATATATATATATATACAGTGAGGAAAATAAGTGTTTGAACACCCTGCTATTTTGTAAATTCTCCGGCTTAGAAATCATGGAGTGGTCTGATGTCCACTGTGAGAGACATAATCTAAAAAAATCCAGAAATCACAATGTATTATTATTTTTTAACTATTTATTTGTATGATACAGCTGCAAATAAGTATTTGAACACCTGTCTATCAGCTAGAATTCTGACCCTCAAAGACCTGTTAGTCTCCCTTTAAAATGTCCACCTCCGCTCCATTTATTATCCTAAATTAGATGCACCTGTTTGAGGTCGTTAGCTGCATAAAGACACCTGTCCACCCCATACAATCAGTAAGAGTCCAACTACTAACATGGCCAAGACCAAAGAGCTGTCCAAAGACACTAGAGACAAAATTGTACACCTCCACAAGGCTGGAAAGGGCTAAGGGGAAATTGCCAAGCAGCTTGGTGAAAAAAGGTCCACTGTTGGAGCAATCATTAGAAAATGGAAGAAGCTAAACATGACTGTCAATCTCCCTCGGACTGGGGCTCCATGCAAGATCTCACCTCGTGGGGTCTCAATGATCCTAAGAAAGGTGAGCAATCAGCCCAGAACTACACGGGAGGAGCTGGTCAATGGCCTGACCACTGTTTCCAAGGTTACAGTTAGTAATACACTAAGGCGTCATGGTTTGAAATCCTGCATGGCACGGAAGGTTCCCCTGCTTAAACCAGCACATGTCCAGGCCCGTCTTAAGTTTGCTAATGACCATTTGGATGATCCAGAGGAGTCATGGGAAAAAAGTCATGTGGTCAGATGAGACCAAAATATAACTTGTTGGCCATAATTCCACTAAACGTGTTTGGAGGAAGAAGAATGATGAGCACCATCCCAAGAACACCATCCCTACTGTGAAGCATGGGGGTGGTAGCATCAAGCTTTGGGGGTGTTTTACTGCACATGGGACAGGGCGACTGCACTGTATTAGATGACCGGGGCCATGTATTGCGAGATTTTGGGGAACAACCTCCTTCCCTCAGTTAGAGCATTGAAGATGGGTCGAGGCTGAGTCTTCCAACATGACAATGACCCGAAGCACACAGCCACGATAACCAAGGAGTGGCTCTGTAAGAAGCGTATCAAGGTTCTGGTTTCTCTGTTTTTCTGGAGCTCAAACTCTGTGTTTCTCCGCGACTGATCTAGAGAAGATCTGTGTGGAGGAGTGGGCCAAAGTCCCTCCTGCAGTGTGTGCAAACCTGTTGAAAAACTACAGGAAACGTTTGACCTCTGTAATTGCAAACAAAGGCTACTATACCAAATATTAACATTGATTTTCTCAGGTGTTCAAATACTTATTTGCAGCTGTATCATACAAATAAATAGTAAAAAAATTCATACATTGTGATTTCTGGATTTTTTATTTTTAGATTATGTCTCTCACAGTGGACATGTACCTACGATGACAATTTCAGACCCCTCCATGATTTCTAAGTGGGAGAACTTGCAAAATGGCAGGGTGTTCAAATACATATTTTCCTCACTGTATGTATATATAAAAAATATACATATTATTATTATTATTCTTTTTATTTCATGGTCATTTTTGTTCACCTTAGTTTAAAAAAACTATATTGGGTCTCATAATCTGATCTGATCTAAGTCATATATTTTGTATATACCAGGGAACTATTACTCCTCCTATTACTACTCCTAGCTATGCATATTTGTTTTGCTAGCAAAACTGATTTAATCTTAATTTTTTTCTGTGTCTGCAGAAATGTCGCTATGAGACGTACATCAGCCTCCTGCAGGCCAAGTTCCGCGTGGGAAGTGACGACTTGGATAAAATTGAAGCCAGTATGTTCAGCGGGGAGGGGAAAGAAGGTTATCTGCGCAAAACTCAGTCCAGCCCATCAATCAGCCAAGGTCAGGGGGTCAACGGACGGGCCGGTCATAAACACGCCCCAGAGCACAATAGCTGAAGAGCCTTCTTTGACCACTGAACTCATGCGACAGACTCAAGTCTGACCCCGACTGCAGTGGGTTCGGATACGCAAGACATTCGTGAACTGAGAGAGACACAAACGTAGCATTATAATATCCTTATTATTTCAATGTACAGTAAATTTATTATGACCATTATATGTATTATTAGTATTATTACTATAACGATAAACATTGTTAATAATGCTATGAACATTATTATGTGCCAAATACGAAAAATGAGGAGACCAAGACTGTATAAGTGGGAAGAAATGACAACACTGCATATAATGTTAGAGAAAGTGAACTGTGGCATCACAAACGAGTTATGGGAGATGCACCGTCACATGCAGCTACATTGTGATGTCATTTAGAGCTTTACTATGACATAACAATGAGAGATCCATTTAGATTTCTTTAGAGGGACAGTTCACCTGAAAATGTAATTATGACATTGACTTACACTTACATTGTTCCAAACCTGTATGCTTTTCTTTCTTCTGTAGTAAAAAGATATTTGAAAGAACATGGAAGTTCTTTCAACAACATCAGACCCTATTTATTTTCATTTAAAAAAATAAAAAAAACTGAACAAAATATCTTCTTTTGTGTTTTGCAGAAGAAAGAATGTCATACACATTTGGAATGAAATGAAGGTGAGGCAGTTTCATTTTTGGGTGAACTGTCCTTTTAAGAGCCATGTTGTGAAGACAAAAAAGACCTATGACATCACAGAGGAGCAATGTGATGGTTTGGGAATTTAAATGTGAAGTGTGTCCTTTTTTTCCAATGTTAAAATCTCAGATTCCCCCAATACGTTTGACCAGCCTGACATGACAATAATAATTAAACCAATAGCATCAATTTGGGACTAGATTGTCAGATTGTCTGACCAATAGCAGACAGGGAGTGTTCTGACCATTTGTTTGAAAAGTTGTTACAATTTCGAAATGACACGCTTCACCTTTAAATTATTCATGACATCACTTAGCAGTGTTCGAGATTCTTTATGACATCACAGTGTGTCTATCCCGAGGCTGTGTGTGGTAATGGCTTCCTCATTGACAGGTCTGGTTTAGATGTAGCATTTAATGTACTTGTGAGATGTTCACAGTATCGGCCTCATGAAGAAGCCAGTTTAAGGGCTTTGCCGCACGCTGGGGTGCATGTAAAGATTCATGTGGGCTGTCTAGTGTTATACAACTACCCCCTTGTAATTATTTATTAGTTATATTTATGAATTGTAAATTTATTTTCTCCTTTTGGAGCCAATACAGTGGACTACGGGAAGATGCTTGTGAAGATGAATACATTTGACCCTTGATTATTTTAACCTACACCATTGTTTTTTTAGCTCTTTTAATTAAGGAGCTGGTGATTGATAATGGATCCATGGATATAACGGATGTTGGAAAATGCAGTGTCTTAACACGGGACAGGGTAATTGTATGCGCACAAGCGAGGAAAGTTGAGTCTGAGTATGCAAAACAGTGAAGAAGAGGACAAATATTTTGGACTGGAAGTGACACCCTCATTTTCTCCATTGAATGGACCACAAAGCCGCTATGTGTCTCTATGTGCCTGCAGAAAATTAAACCTGGACTGAATATTGAGCAGCAGGACTGCAAACAACACACCACTAACCTCCCGACCTCTTCATCCGAATCGCTATTGCCAACCCAAACGTCTCAATCCTGGAAAAGTGTCACTTTTGAAGAAGATTGTTGTTCTTGAGCCGTCAAATAGGACTCTGAAACGCAACGGTACAAACTTTTGAGTAATTGCAAGTAGATTTTTATAGTCCTGTTGTAAAGCATGAGGACATTGAAAGTGAGAGAATGAGCTTTTGGCTCTTTTATGCTTTATGGATGTTGGAATGACGTAAGAGCTGCGATTTTATACATTCTTAGTAATGGCTTTCTTAAAAGGACCTCTATAGCCTACTTTTCGCTTTGGCTGTTGTGCTAACATGATTTTCCCGTTTAGGGTAGAACTCAGACGCTGTTGTAATAAAAGATTGTGATGATTATTTCACCATCTCCGCCTGCGTGGAAGGAATCTGTGTGTTTCATCTGATTTAATGACTCCTTATTTCTGCCACACAGGTAGTAGGAGCTCATTTGCTAAGTGGTTCATTACTCATTTCTTATAAAACAGCACTAGTATATCTTTCATCTCATACCTAATGTCTTTATTCTAATCCACAATCATAGATTTTCTTGGGAAATTCTATTACACATTACTATCAAGTCAAGTATATGGATTGATAGTAATGTATAATAGAATTTCCTAACTCTTAAAATCAACATGAAACATCTCGGTTGGTGATGTTGGTTGAATAGGAAAATTGGGACCCACTTTATATTAGGTTGCCTTAACTACTAACATTTAAATTAATCATTTGATACAATGCACTTATTGTGTGCATAAATGTTTTTACATTGGACTTACATAAAAAAAAATACCTGCATGTAATTACATTTGTAATTAATTTCTGTAGTTACATTTATAATTATACTTAAACTTACCCACACCACCACACCTGCCCCTAACTTTACCCTTACACTTACCCATACATCACACCTGCCCCTAAATAGCCTTAAACGTACCCATACCACAACACCTGTCCCTAACTTTACACTTAAACTCACCCACACCATAACACCTGTCCCTAACTTTACACTTAAACTCACCCACACCATAACACCTGTCCCTAACTTTACCCTTAAACTCACCCACACCATAACACCTGTCCCTAACTTTACACTTAAACTCACCCACACCATAACACCTGTCCCTAACTTTACCCTTAAACTCACCCACACCATAACACCTGTCCCTAACTTTACCCTTAAACTCACCCACACCATAACACCTGTCCCTAACTTTACACTTAAACTCACCCACACCATAACACCTGTCCCTAACTTTACCCTTAAACTCACCCACACCATAACACCTGTCCCTAACTTTACCCTTAAACTCACCCACACCATAACACCTGTCCCTAACTTTACACTTAAACTCACCCACACCATAACACCTGTCCCTAACTTTACACTTAAACTCACCCATACCACAACACCTATCCCTAATTTTACCCTTACACTTACCTATACACCACACCTGCCCCTAATTTTACTGCGTATCCCACCTCAATATCAGCAAAAGTGTTTTTCAATACAATATGAACACATACATTGTATTTATTTTTTGATGTAAGTACATAGTAGTTAAGGCCCCCTAATATAAAGTGGGACCAAAAATAGTTTTAGAGCAAGCTAAAAGTCACTCAAAAAAGTAAATAGGGTTAATTTTGATTTCATGTTTACTTTTTAGGTTCAAAATGTCAGTAAAACTAGAGTGCTGAAGGAGTCCTAAAATTCAGAAACGAGTTCACATTTTTGCACCTCCAGTACCATTGTTCAAAGTCATTGGGGTTTTTGAATGGGATTTTGGTTTTGCCTCAAATAAGCTCTGTGGTTTACACATATTTTTACATTTTATTCTACCACATAAAATACATCAGTGATAGCCCATTCAAGATTTATTTTAAGCTTTTGCATGTCTTGAAAAGGCAGTTGCTAACAAGAGGACTAACTTACAGTGGTTTTCGGGGACACTGAATGTCCTCACACCAATCAGAAAATATGAAATATACGTGCGGCCCAATTTGTGTATTTTGTGTACTTGAGCACTATTCTATGGCGTTTTATAGTAGGCTAACTTATAAATATTGTGTTTACATTAAAAATTCCAAAAGTGTGGTTTTATAGATAGATAGATAGATAGATAGATAGATAGATAGATAGATAGATAGATAGATAGATAGATAGATAGATAGATAGATAGATAGATAGATAGTAATGGCAAAACACTGCTTAGTAAAGTTTCGATAATTCGATTTCAAACAAACCGTTATGAACCAGTGTATAGAATCAGCGTATCGAATCAGCGGTTCGGATCGCCAACGTCACGTGATTTCAGCATTTCGACGGTTTGACACGTGATCCAAATCATAATGATAAGCTGATTCAAAATGCTTCGAGGCGGTGTTTTGAAATCGTCCCGTCACTAAGTCGTTATTTAGTTTCTTTTTTCGCACACAAAAAAACTATTCATGTCGCTTCCTAAAATTATTGTAGAACCATTGGAGTGAGATGGACTTTGTAACGACGTCTTTAGTGCCTTTTATGGGTCTTGAGAGAGTAAATGACATTGGTGTCGGAGGCTTTTCTGAGCCATCGGATTTCAACAAAAATATCTTCATTTGTTCCGAAGATGAACAAAGGCCTTAAGGGTGTTGAATGACTTGAGGGTAAGTATATGACAGAATGTTCATTTTTGGTTGAACTAAACTTTTAAGACTCCAATGTTGAATGACAAATTAACCATATAAAATGTATACATACGGTTGAGTGCATAATTATATAGTCTTCTGGAGCACATCTCAATACACTAGCTGCTTTTACAGTCATTGTGTTTACAGTACTCTCTTGCAAACTATTCCAACTCAAACTTTTAACTTTCAAAATAGATTTTTAAAAGGATTGAGTTGTTAGAAATATAGTGGGGGGGTTTTCATAGCCAAACTAGCTTTTCAGACTAAAAAATTCACATTTTGTTTATATGTGAAGATCATCTCGAAGAACACAATTTCAGAAATAGCAGGGTGTAGCCCAGACTTGACAAACCTTTTTTAGCTGATGGATTTTTATATTTTGTCAGTTTAAAAATCATATTCCAAGTACATTCTCTGCAATAGCCTTTAACCCCCAATAAGGATGTTGACATTAATGGCTTTGATAGTTTAATGGTATTTAATGTTTGTTGGACAGTTCTTAAAGATCCTATGAAGTCAAGGTCATCTGGAAGCTAGATACTTAAGTGGATGCTAAACTCAATCTAATGCTAAATTGACCCCACTAGCAATATCTTTTCAACGTTCTCGGTTGTGATACAAATAAGAAATAGAAAAAAATGTACTTCCTGTCTGAATTTCCTGTTCAATTAGGGGTGCATAAATATGTAATTTCCACCACTTGAGGTCACTTATTGAAAACAAAGGCGTAGCTTGATGAGGCATGAATGAGCATGAAATGAATCATGGCAGTTATTGTCTTCACCTCCACAGCCGATGGAAAGGAATCCAACGAACTCGGGCAGAAATCATGTTCATGAATGAGCGAATGTATTAAAGTTTTATTAACGTTACGGTATTACATAGGATAGGTCGAGAGCAATACCAACGAAACACCGGCCTCTGAGCTTTTATTATGCTCTACTGCAGTCGCCGCTTATGCTCTTTTCATTGTGTATGTGGGGTACACAGTGCTGTTTTACACAGTTAAAACAATCATACTGAATAAGTTGTTGTAACGTTACTCTGGGCATTCGCTCTGTCGCTGTATGAGAGACCTGTTGTACTTTGCAGTAATCTAGATCGATATTAGAATATCATATTAATAAAAGCTAGATGACTAAATGATCGATGCTAAATTACATGCAATTTATTTTAAAATGTACAAAGGATAAAACTCTCAGATTTTGCTGTTAGCCACCTGACTAAATATTGTTGTCTCAGAGACGTGGTAAAACATGGTAACTTACTCGCAATAAATCTAGAAAACAACTGATTCAAACAATAAGATAACCATGTTGAGCTATATATCAATGATTAGTTTTCTGTTAATAAATGTATCCAATTAGTTGCTTGTCTGTGTAATAAAACCATAATATATAAAGCGTCTTTGGTTTTTTCATGGTTTCAACAGAAGTAAAATCAAGGGTAGCGCGGATATGACGTCAGTGGCATGCGGCGCACGGACACGCTCTGTAAAACTGGTTAAAATAGCTGATTTGGATTGAAACATTCTTGGAAACTTTTGGTATAATTTAAGTAGTACACAGGTCAATAAAATATTGTTCAAGTATATATTTTCATCTAATATCTTACATACTGTGCCTTCAAAGCAATTTAAAATAACAATTTTTCTTGGGCTTTTTATGTTCTGTGGATCACAATTAAAGATATTTTAAAAACCAGTAGTGTCCCAACAATGGACGATGACAGAATTGGCATAAATTTGGGGTAATTTATTCCTCTAAAATGCCACTGGAACTGAGCTGATCTGGATATTAGAATTCAACGACACAAAAACCAATCGCTGCCAGGGAGGAATGGATGATTTATTGCAATTAGTCATTTTCAGACACAAAGGCTTTCCAACTCAAGAACAACATACGTACCTGTACAAAATACACTTGTTACCAAGAAACATAAATCTGAATAAAATCGTGAGAACACGCAAACAGCAAAGGGAACAAACAGAGGATGCAGAGGAGGAGGAGGAGGAAGGTTGTGGCAATGATGAAGATTAGAACACGGTGAATTTCTAAGCCAATTTAAGCACCATATTCATGTTATAGGAAAGGCAGAACAGAATACCTTTGAATGTATGACAAGTTTAACATGGGTACACACATGAGAATAATCATCACAGTATTTTTTTCATTAGACATTTTAACCAACTAAAGAAAATAACAGTTGGTGCACTACTTAGTCATCATGCAATTTACTTTAGTAAACCTTCTGTAACACAGACAAAATAGACTTCAATATGTAGAAGAACTTCATAGATTTCTGCCAAACAGCAATTGTCACAAAGCCTGGAAAGTAATTATAGAATCTTTGAATGTGAGGTCACCTATCAAAAATAATATGCTGATTTTTTATTTTCTTTATATATTTAAAGTGCAAGTATTTTATCCATTTGATTCAATGCTTTCTGTAAGTATAAAATACAAAGGAAAAAACAGCAATATGCTTTTTCCTATATACATTTCCTGTGCGTATAGGAATACATATATAGGAATCATATGCATATTTATATATATATATATATATTTATATATATGCTATATTTTTTTTAATAAAGAGGCGCATCATATGTAACAAACCATATATACACACACATCACAGGTCATATATATATTTTTAAGTACAACACATTTGATAGGGAATAAAAAGGAAATGGTTGGTGGGATATGTGAATACCCTCCTTGTGCATTGACCCTCGATGCAGGACCCCTCCCAGACAGTCTGCTTAATACGCAAAACGCTCACAGTTACATGCTAAGCAGGTCGAAGCCTTGAGCTCGTGAGACCGAAGGACCGTGAAGTATGAGAACTAACCCAAGTTCGTGACTGGCCGTGGTTTAAGATGGAAGGGGAACCGTATAATCGCACGCATACACATACACACACACACACTTCCCTAGATTAACACGCAGATCAAGTCAAAAGGTTGCGATTTGCTCTTCGTATATTGGAAAATGCAGATAAGTGAGGGCTTTACGCTGTCTTAGCAGCTCCGTTAGTTCACAAATACACATTCCACTCATTAAGGTCAGGTGACATTAGAATCGGCACCACTAAATGGAGAATAGACTAAAATAGAGTAAGAGTACCATCTGATTTTTCGTCCCCACAGCCTGTTGTGCATCAAACCAATACTGGTCTTTGCTGGTGGAGAGATCGAACACTATTAGACAGACGTTACAAGAAATTCTTGGCTGAACGCTGCCACCTGGACAGGACTGATCCATTTAGTACCCAATAGCACCTTCGCGTTGGACTTAAAGCATGTGCTCATTCGCTCGAGGGCATCGTCTGAGAGCAAAAGCTTGTTTTTGCAGATTTACATCTTTTGCTCTAGAAAACACCCTTCGATGTTACTTCCAGTTTCGATTTCTTTAGATTTCGTACTGTGGCACGCATCGAACAGTTTTCGTAATCGGATCCGGGCAGTGATAGGAAAAAAGATTTGCTTACCGGTCTCAGAGGAAAAGAAATATAACGGTGTACAAACAGACTTAAGAGAAGCATGCCGTTTCGGATTTAGCCTTGAAGAGATGCGAGGGCATATCGAGCGAGACAAAGTGCCTACGTATGCTTTAATATTGTGCAGTGGTAAACAAGAGAGCAAACGCTCCACAGGAATAATGTCAGCCTTGATCCCCTATAGACTTCCTCCTCATGTGCTTAGCACAAAACGGGCCTTTAGCGTGGGAGTCTGTGGCTGGAAACCCCCAAACTGTCTCGTAGGCTGGTGGCTTTACTAGATACAGAGGTCTTGTTTTTACAAAACCCCACATATCCGAGTATTGGTGATGTATAGGTCTGACAACAACAGGCTTTTCACCACGTGTCTCAGCAATACTAGTGAGCTGGCTTATGTTGAGAGGGTTTGATGGAAAAGGGTCTTTCTCCTGAAAAACATTCTTCAGATATTTGATCAAATAAATAGTTATGAATATCTCTGACTGAAGCATTGTGCATTTAACGTTGGCTAAAATAAAATAAAAAAACACATAGTAGAAACTGAGTACTAAACTACTCCAAACCACAGAGAAGCTTTTTAAGTAACTACATCAATATTTTGAGGTCACACAGAAGGGGTCGCGCCTGATTAGCGGAGAGCAGATTTGCCTCCCTATGCGTAGGTGCTTTCAGACGGTCCCCGTCTGTGGTGACCGGTTAGGTTACTATAATAAACCCTCAACTTTGAATACGCAGAGAGATGTTTCAGTTAGAGCAAGCCTCATGCGTACATTTTTTTGTTTTTTTGTCGTCATTGCAGGGGACGAGTATCCACACACACAGAATGACGATGTCACGCAAGATTCAATCACCTCACAAAATAACTATCCGCCTCGGACCCCAAGAGGTAGCTATCTGTAATGCCTGTTCAAACACATCACATTATCATTACTAGCGTTAATGGAAGTTATGTTCACATTCTAATCAATTGGATTAGAAGAAAACAAATGTTTAACTTGACCATTTATAGCTTCGGTTACATAATATGAATGTGTGAAAATGTAAAAGACATTAATTGATCTATTTATATAGTTACTTAAACATATAAATGAAAAACAAGTGATTTGAAGGATTTCTAATCAGGCATTGAAAAGAGTACCCATTATAATGTATTTTAGGGTGCGTCTCAATCAGTTCCCTAGCTCCCTAGTTTGTGAATCAGTATCATGTACACAAATGTGGGCACTGGTAAGGACAGTAAAGGACGCTGGCTCACTACACATTGGGACACCGATGACTATTTCCGACTCATTGTACAACATCCCTCCTGGAATTTATGAACAGCAGAGCTGATATCGTTCTGACATGACTTTTGATGTTATTTAAAGTACATTATGATAAACACTTTGCTCGTTACATATACGTGCAACATTTCAGATGTAAATCAAAATACATTTTAGCTAGTCTGTGTTCCATTATCTGTCTTGCAATGTACGTTTATCCTGAATTATCACACATAACAATGATAACGACACACTATGTTTTAAAAAATAGAAATGATTATTTTATTATGAGTTGGTTCATGAGATTTAAGTTTCGCACTTCAGAGCTTCCGTTAAGGGGACATAGTGAGCATCGATGCACCCTGGGATTTATGGTGCATTGTGGGACTTTTTAGGGAGCGAACGTGTCAGTGTGCTGGAAGGATTCTGCGATTGAGACGGCGCTTTAAATGTCCGGCTCCCTAATCAGTGCCCTGACTAATGAACTAGGGAGCTGATTGAGACGCACTCTTAGTCAATAGTTTCGCTTTGGGGGTCCAAAGGGGGACCTGAACCTGCAGGGGGACTGAATTTTGCACAACACCGCCATTGGCACGCAGCCTACAATATATTGCACACGATACTGAAGTGATAGCACAGTAACTTTAGTGAGAAAAGTAAAATCTCAAGGTGCGATGTGACGAGGTTGACAACAAAACGAATTCAGCAACTGATAAGTAAGACCGGCAGAAAAAAATCCCACGAACGGGGATATTAGCACCATACAAAAAAATCATACAGGCTACTGCCTCGGCCGTAAGTCTACTAATATAGGCCTACATTAGCATAACGCTGGGCTGTAGCGAGAAACATTTGTACAACCGTATTACACTATCTTTTTGTTGTTGTTTTTTTACACGCAGCTTTTTTTATTTTTTTTACCTGTTATATTTTTTCATTAATTTCATTTTTTTATACGGAGCACAAGGAGCAGACCTCCACCGCCTTTAGGTGACTACTGCTGCATTCACATCGTGTCGGAATTACTACCGTACATGGATCGATTTTGGCATTGAGCGTTGCCATTAAAAAGTAATTACGATACGACGTAAACGTAGCACGTCCATGTTTACGTCAGCGCTGTTTGATTATGACATTGTTCTTTTCCCGTCAGCGTGGAGGGCCGAGAGCCCCGTGCGGCTTTCTTTGATTGGCTTGTCGAAGTCAACGAAGAAGCACCACGAGTGGTACAGCAACAACGCCGTTGTGACCCCGAACGACAAAGAAAGACAAACAGCGATCAGAAAGAAAACGATCGGACACGTAAAGCATGTAAACGTGTGGAGAATATAAGGCACCAGAGTTGTTTTTTGACGTTGTAGAGGATGCTCCGCGCAGGTATAACGCAACTCACACTAGTGGACAACTCCTTTTTTGAGTACCCCCCCCTCCCACCCCATCCCAAAAAACAAAACAAAGAAAAATTCCCACAGAAAACGTGGGCAATTTCATAAGGATCTAAGTACATCTGATTCACAAAATCATAGTTTGTATATCTAAGTTAGCACTTCAATGAAACCGTCTGCCCAAATGTCAGTGGGCATGGTGCAACACGGTTCGTATTTAACAGGAACAAACGTCAACCGGTCGTTTTAGCAATGCCTTCGCTGTGCGGCTACCGAAGTACACATTGCATGACGCGTGCAAACAAACAATCTCATTTGCTTCATGTATAGAGTTAAAAGGCAAATGAGCAAACAACACCTAGATTTCCTTATATGCATTTAAAGGTGCACTCATTCATATTTGGGTTTATTTTAGGCATGAATTAGGCAGGATAAATTTACTCTGTAAATGAAAAGCGACATAAGATTAAGTTTATGTAGATAATTTGGCTGGTCATGTGATCTCATTATGGGGGCCCCCATGATGCAATCAGCGTAAAACATTTTTAAAGGGTGGAAAAATGACTGAGTGCACCTTTAAGTCGAACCAGAAGAGGTGACATCCATTTTATGTCAATTGAAATTTCTGACAGAGTGCGTGTAGAAATACACACAGCACTCCCTTATCATTGTACCTTCACTTCTGATGTTCGTTTGCATGTTGAACCTTTGGTTCAGATGGTTCCTGGATAATAGCTTTTGTGCTGGAAGTCAAAAGTAAGTTCTAATAATTCATATATCTCTTCCTCTTTGTCAATTTGCACCATTGGAAATAGTTACACTGCAAAAAAAAAAAAAGGAGAAATAAAGTACTTTCAATCTTGTTTTCCAGTAAAATACACGGAGAATCCTTAAAACGAATGTACTTGACAAGCAAAACTGTACAAGACGAGTGGAGTCAGTTGCTCTAATAAAGCAACAAGCTACAGTCAGGTCACTCACTTTGCGCGCTCTCGTCTAAACCCCAGTGTGCATGCTGAATATCAGCAGCAGTTTCACATCACTCGGTACGTTGTAAAATCTGCGCACACAAAAAACATTGCGTCATCATGTTTTACACATGAAACAGACGCAGATGCGGTTGGCAACATGATTGACAGGTGTCAGTTCAGAAGAATCGTGTTACAACTGACCCCACTCACGTGTCAACTATCACACAGGCCAAATTATTTTAAATAAAGTGTAATTTTACCATTGACTAGGTGTTCTTTTGTTTCCAGTGTTGACATTCTTCGCGATGTGAATGAAATTGTGCACACTAATGGGTTTTTCTTAAAACGACATATTTGTACTGGAAAACAAGAGGATTTCGCAGTGCATAAGAGCTTGGATGTGTCACACACGTGGGTAAAGCGGGATATACACACACTCCTGCACCATCCTGGACACGGTTCATACATGTTGACGATAGCAGCGTCTTACTGTTAAATGGTGGATAAGTGGGTAACTTCCGGCGATGAGTGAAGAGATGCAACTGTTCGAGTCTGTGAGGGTTGTGTGTGTAGAGCGATCCCAATATTACAGTAACGTCTGATTATCATGTCAATCGATCTGTGCACATGTATCTATGCTATGCATTAGTCCTCGTCCCCGTCGTCCTCGTGCAGGCCCTCCGGTAGCATCTCGCGCGCCCTCCGCTCTCGGCTTCGCTCCTGGATCTTCTTCATCTCGTCCGCGTACTTGCCGAAGGTCGCGCCGAATTTGGACCACACTTTGCAGGGCACGGTGATGGAGTTGCGGTAGGTGGGCTTCACCTCGCTCACCCGCATGAAGACTCCATACTTGTTGGATCCCACGTCGAAGAAGAAGCGCTTGTTGTCAACTGTCAACGACGTGCACTCGGGCAGCTCCGCGGGGTCCTCGTCCACGCCGAAGTCGTCGATGAGTTTGGCCAGCGCGTCGCGGAACTCGATGAGTCCCTGGGCCGGAAGAGCGATAGTCTGGCCTTGCGAGGTTCCCAGTCCGGGCCCGCGATTGACGGTCTGTCGGATCCGGAGAAACCGCCCCCTCTGGTTCTCCTTCAGATCCATGTAGTACTTTCGATTCTCCCGCACCAGGAACTCGCTCTTAAGCGCCCTCCTGGGCTCGTCCTGCACAATCTCGGGGTTGCTGGGGCCCAGCTGGGCATAGTGCTCGATGAAGTCTCCCAGGTAGTCGCGGAACTCCACGGCGACAGACATGGAAAGAGTCAGGCGGCTCTTGTTTCCGCCGGCCCCGACCTCTGCAATTTTCAGAAAGCGGCCTTTGGCGTTCTGCTTCACGTCCAGATAGAAGCGCTTGTTCTGAATGTCCACCCGCTTCGAGGCGAGCTCCTCCGTGTCGTGCTGGAGACGCGATGCGGCGCCCGGGTGCATCGGGCCGGCACCGGGGCCTGTGGCGAATCCACCCTGCTCACTTCCACTGTCTCTGTCCGCCATGATGCAGCCTCCCCGCGTACCTTCTCTCTCGTCTCCCTCAACCCTGCTGCTGCAAACGGACTGCTGCTGAGCGACCGCCGAACTCTCGCGAGATCTGCTGCCAGAGACGCTTTCCTGAAAGTGGAGACGACAACCTCTTCGTCACGGTCAACTTCGATCAGGCAAGCAACAAAACACGTAGCCTACAAATAAAAATAAATATTCGAAGATGGTTAATGAATGAAGTTATGATCGTATAGCCAAGTATTACAACACAGAAGAGTTTTAGAGTAGCCCATATGAACAAGAAACTAAACGGTTGTCTGACAATCACATATTAGCCCTGGCGTTTTTAAATGTCTTGTAGATGTTTTAGTAAACATTTGTGGATACATTAATATATGAATACAACTGGCTCTTCTTTTATAAAACTTTTCTTTTTGTAGCAGATTCTATTGTTGCAGACTCATGTCAGGCTGTCAGTTTATTTTGTGTCAGGATGTTTGTTCGGTGTAGGCGATGTATCAACTTCTCCATTGACTCCGTACCATTGGCATATTTTAGCACATGTTGAAGTCTCCCTCTACTACAGGGGCTCTATTTCTGCAGTCCGTGAGATTCTTCAGATCAGGAGTGTGTTAGTAACAGTTATATCAGCGTTAAGATTACGCACAGACCAGTACACCTCTTCATTAAGTCATTTTGAAGTTGTTGGATTTTTTTTTCTCTCTGTTTATAATCAGATGTAGATTATATCTCATATTCTCGTGAGTCGTGATTCGTGTGCATTTGTTTAGTGTATGTGTGAGAGATATAAAGACAGAGGGACTCGAAAGAATAGGCTAATAAATAATAATCATCATGTTGGTGTTTTATTGCTGTTCGATACCATCAAGCATTCTTTTGCAAATATTGTTACATAATTATAGGCTATATAAGTATGCATACTTAATTATAATACCGTTGACCGTTTAAACTACAGTTGGTTGGAAGATTACATAATCACAGGCGAAAGGACAGCACTAAGTAATAGTAATGAATGATATGGAATTATTGGCACATCTGTTCGCGGATCAGCACCACGGACAGCGACCGCACCGCGCCCACAGCGGGCTTGTGAACACGTGACTTTTCCGGTTTGATTATTATGAATGAGTGAATTAATTTTAAGGTTGTTGCTCATGAAATGCTTCGAGGACGCCTAAGAGGAAATTAAGATAATGTATATCTTCAAACTGAGAAGAAATGTATCTTTCATTTACTTTAGACAATTGTGTGAGGAAAGGAATAACAGTGACAAAAATTCTAGGCTGAAAACACATGTGCCGAGTTTTTATAAATGTTATATTTGTATTCATCTCGATGGCATATATTTTAAAATCGTTTATTCCACTTTGATTTTATGAATAGCATTGATTTGGTTTTATTGTCACGTAATAATAGTTTCTTTTAATATTAATAATATTTTAAAGCAAAATGAATTGACCTTATTGTACTATTTCTATATTACAATTTTTGGATCAAATATTAATAATAAAAGTGCCTTTAAAAAAGTTCATTTATTTTATTAATTTATTTGTATTATATTCTCTGAGTAAACGGTATATGCCCTATATGCAAAAAAGGAACACTTTATTTTACAGTGTTATTGTTACATAGGTTACATGTAGGCTAATAACAGTACTACATTATTCATAATTACATGCAACATACCCTCAACCAAACCCTAACCCTATATTAAACGAAGTTGATTATTAGCTACTTAGTACTTAAATATATAATTAAACTGTAACAAAGACATCTTAAAATGAAGTGTAACCAAAAAGAAGTCCAAAATGAATACAAGGATGTGTTTTATTTAAAGTACATTTTTATCATCTCGAACATTCTTATTTGTCATTGACCCAGTAAAGCGAATTTGAGAGAATATCGACGTGCGTCTGGAGCGAGGCAGGTGTTCGCAGCGCGTTTCTCTATTGCATTACACACTCGCGTTGTGACTGCAGATGTCGCCCTACAGCAGCCTCAGGACAGGACAGCTATGGCACAGTCGTTCTCTCGCGACGCATTTACGCATGATGTAACCCTAATGTTCAAGTTAAAACAGTGCCCAAAACAATCCTCCAGACTGTTGCGAATCATTCCGTTCATTTAGTTTGACTTGTCACGACGGCGCAATGACCGGTCCCCTCCTCTCATTATAGAGCCCTCGGTACAGGGCAAATACCCGCAGGACCTGTTGCCGGGGTAAATATGGCTGATAGGATGGTCGGTGGTTTGCTGTGTATCTGTCTTCTTGGCGCGTGGCGGATCGCTTTTTGGGGCAAAATGGTGAATGTGACCTGAATGTGGATTGTTCTTGAGTAGAAAATCACGGCGAACGCACTTTTCACCAGGCATCGATTGCATTTCCAGCTGCTTTTCGCAGCGTTAGTCATCGCGTCAGCGGTCTGCCGTATCTCTATTAGTTGATGTCGCGCGGCGTATAAACACAATTCTCAGCCATTTTACCCCGCGCAACGACGCGACGCCGGCAGGCTGCTTTCGAGGGATTTCTTTCCACGGCTGGCCGGCCGGCTCGCTCCCGTGTCATTAGTGCATTTGCGCCAGAACTTTCAGCAGACGGCTGAGATCTGCTGCTCACGTAAAGGCGGAGGGCGCGCGCGCTTGTTGCATCGCCCAGCCGAACAGCTGCGCGTCGTTTTGCTCGGCGGAGCGCATTTCTGGACCCTTGTCGGTCACATCCCCGCTTTTGTGTGCACGAGCGAGGCGTCTCGACGATGACATTGGCTGGATAGATACATAGATAGATAGCTAGATAGATAGATAGATAGACAGAGAGTGAGAGAGAGCGCGCGCGTGAGAGAGAGAAAGAGGGAGTGTGTGCGAGAGGAGCGTCTTGCTGCAAAGGAGCGTCATTTATGCATGCATGCTTATTGAGTTTGGGAATTGTGCGCTGAAGGAGAATGCAGCAGCCCAGCAGTGACCGGGGCTGATCACGGTTCCTCAGCGGCTGGTGTTTCCCCGTCACCAAGTGCATGGGGAAAGCAGCACACGCAGATGGCATGGACACTTGCGCAAGCCCATTCGCACTCAGTCCCCCAGCACCTTCTGCCCCGAGAGCACTGCAGCAGCGCCGCCAGCCGCCCCTGAGCCACAGCAGACGGCATGAGGAGGCTTGATCCGGTGCATTTCTCCATGCTCGTCATCGGGGTCTCCTTCGCCTGCTACGCCCCGAGTTTGGATTCGCTGCAGGACCAGGCTTACCGATCGGCCGTGGTGATCGAAGGCGAGGTGAGCTCGCTGCCCGAGAACGTCTCCGTGGAGCCCTACAGTGTGAATGTCAAGGTGCTGGACGTGTGGCCGGTGAACAGCGGAGGGCTGGAGCGCGAGCAGCTCGTCACCGTCGGGGAATTCGGCTCCGAGGCTCCGTGCGTGGCGGTGGAGAAGCACCACAGATATATCTTTTTCATGGACCCTACGGAGGAGCCTTTAGTATTCAAAGCGTCGTTTGCTCCTCTGGACAGCACCGAGAAGACCCTCAAGAAAGATGTGGAGAGCGTATTGTGTGAAGACTGCGGTAAGTTTATTCACTGTGACTGTGACTGGTGGTAGATGCACGGGCTCCTCATTGTTAACAGATAACGGCTCGTCTTTGGAGAGCATCACATTCACAATCATGCGTTTTGCTCTAGAGGAGAACGGGAAGATGGGTCGCTTGTGTTTGGGCGTCTCTGCAGTATTGTTCTAATCACCGTTAAAAACATTTAGGTGTACACCACCAGTACACACACACACAAGCACACGAGAGAGAGAGAGGGGCATTGACCACATCTGTGGCAAGCTGCATATTCACTTAAACCAACGAGAACTAATTAGCCTACTAGAAGTGACTAATACCTTTTTGAGTTTCATTAGTAGATGCTAGATAGAAGTGATCTATTCAATTATAGGTTTGTGTTTGTTTCATGCAAATCTATTTTACTATTGTTTTCTATGAGGATCTGTGGTTTAGATAGGAAGTGTTCACTTCCAAATAGTGTGTATTCTAATCATATATTACCCCCAAACCTATAGTTACCTATTCATTAACATATTCTTAATTTCCCAATAGTCAGTTAAATGTATTGTCTGGTTAGTCGTAATCACACATATTACTCGTGATAGGGCGACCAGTCACTTTTGAAATGGCTTAAAATAATATACTAGAAACATAAAAATCCATAATAGTTTAAAAAAATAAATGTTAAAGCGGTTTGCCACAACCATCAGATTGACATGCATTAAATTACCAATTATTCTATACTCTTAGGCTATGGAGTTCAATCAATATGAAGCAATGTACATGAATCTTCAGGCTCTCCCATGTTCCTCTGAAACACGTGATTCCTCATAATGCAGCATGATGTGCCGTGATTCATGCAGGCTTCTAACCTTCTCAGAGATGTTGTAAGTTTAAGTATGATGAGAAGCTGTGTGTAAAATAATGTGGATGGCAAGATATCAGCGTTTGGTTGGCATGGAGCATGAAACCACGTGATGGGAAGCTGGAAATCTGCTGATGTGGTTGGTTGCGGGATCAGGTGGCAGCGGCAAGGCCCCTACAGAAAGGGATTCCCATTCAGATGTAGATAAGCAGGGACTTTACACTTCTTCCCTATTATAATCTGACATATTGGTGAATGTTTTATAGCTTATGACATGCACTTGATTTAATGATGCTTTCATTGTATTTTATTTACATTTTATGAATTAGAAAGGAGTTTCGGCTCTGTGTGCTTTAAGAACAGAGTGTGACTTTGAAATAATAGTGGCATTTTAGTGAAGAGATGGGATTTATTTCTGGAGATTGCTTGTAATTTGACTTTTAAATCAGATGTTATGGTTTTCAAGCGACCTTCAGGGTAGGTGTGGTTGAAATGAAACGTTTTGCCTGGCACCCATTTGACAGATATTAGACCTGCCTTTTAATTTTTTAATTGTGATTTCCACTCCAGTTGACATATATGCACAAATAATGAATTTTTGTTGGAATAATTCGATCGTCCAGAGACAGAATCTTAAGTGTTCTCACTCTCTTGTGCGTCTTTTCTTTTAGTCAAATGACATATTATTAAATTAGTAATAATGTTATCCTAAAATTATATTACAAGGAATTTCTGTTTCTTCCAGCTCTTTCCAGAGAGTCCTGTGAGAGTTTTAGGAAACCGGCAATAATCTCTTAGTGTATATTGATAGTGCTTGCGCATTATAATGCATTTGATATATCTGTGGATAAACATTAATATATAGATGTAATAGCAGTGTTACGTGGACACTGTTGACATGATAATTTACGTAAAAGCACATTGTGCTGCTGTCACGATTCACCAGTGAGAGTGCCCCTGATTACCACCAGAGGACACTCCACTCCGGACTGTCACTCTATCATAGACTACATTACCCATAATCCTTTGCCCGGACTCATTAGCGCTCACTGTTTACACCTGTGTCTCATTACCTCTGCCTAAACTTTGGCTCTTTCATTCATTGCGAAGTCTTGCTTTGTGTAAGCGTTTCTGAGCGTTGCCCTGGTTTCATCTCTCTTAGTCTTGGATTACTGGCCTGTTCTGTGGCTTACCCCGTTTGCCTGTTTGTGCTGCTTGCATGTGTATGACCTTTTGCCTGTTTTATGGACTATGATTTTGGATAACCCTTAAATAAATACTGTATTTGGCTCTCCAACCCTTCCGTCTTCGAGCAGTCCGTTACAGCTGCATTGGCTTGATTGGAGTTTGTGTGGTACAATCAGTGTTCGGTGTAGTGCATTACCAAGTAATTATTTACTCTAATTAAATTACAAAAAGTAGAGTACAGGATTAAACTACAGTTACATATGATGTAATTGCATTAAATATAGACTTATAGAACGACTGAAAATAAAACAATAGTGGATTTAACATCTGATGATAAAATGTTTTTAATAAAACCTTTTGGTTAGTTCATGATCAATAATTTATGCACTTTTATGTTATTAAAAAAAGAATGAAAAGCGATGTTTTATGTCTATCCTTGTTCAACTGGTTGAGGTTGATATGGGCTTAAGAGAGTAATGAGTAATGCAATACTTTTTAGAGAAAGTAACTAGTAATTCATTAAATACTTTTTTTAAAGAGCAACTTTCCTAACATTGGGTACAATCAAAATTACAAATGTAGAAATATATATATTTCTATATATATATATTTATATATATATATTTATATATATATATATATGCAAACATGAAAGAATAAACCGCTTAAATATTCTAATATAAACTAGGGCTGTACTAGAATAATCGAATATTCGAATATTCGTTCGGTGAGGTGGCATTCGATTTTCAGTTTTCAGTTTTGAGATTCGAATATTCGTTTTGTTTTTTTTTAACACGTGACTTTCGTCGCGGACTCATTCTCTAAATTAAAAAAAACACCGCAACATGCTTTCAATAAAAGCATCGCGCATTTTAAAGATTTAAATTAACAAAAAGTCAGAATAAGACAAAATAAATCCCTTATATAGAATAAAACTAATTGTAATAGATATTACATTTTGTGTCATTTTAAAAACAATTCATTTATTCTTATTCAACTGTTTATAAGCATGCTACCGTGTTCTTTATTTATTACAGTTCATTGAAATCACTGTGTGTTACTAATTTAATTTCTGTTTTGGGATTCATTTGTTTTAAAGAAAGGTTCGTTATTAATACCTTATTAAAGTTCTTGCTCTCAACAGACTTTGTGTTTTGTATCACTTGTGCACTGTCCGTTTTCGGAGCATAAACCTGCCCGTGTAATGCGTACCGGAAACTGTTCTATTTAAAAGATTATTAAATGTTTATTAATATTTAAAGAATGTGTGCCACCTGATCATATTGCACCAAATGCAACACTGCACTCCACTGGGTCTGCCGCAACACATTTACGATGCCGAAGAGTGAAACGTGAAGTCGTGAAAGATGATAAAAATGCAAACCGACACTATTATTATATATTTAGCCCCACCCACCGAAGCTTCGAATATTCGATATTGATTGCCACCTAAGCTTCGAAGCTCAAAAAATGGCATTCGAAACAGCCCTAATATAAACAGGTTTTGGGAATAGCAGTAAATATTACAAATCAGTTAGATATAAATATAACATTTGGTTAAATAATAACTTTTGTCACTGTTAATTTTTTTACATTTTGTATAGATCATGTTTATTTTTAGAATTATAACAGGTATATATAAATGTTAATTATTTGCTGAGAAAATAATACCCAAGCTGGTACCCTACTAAAATACCATACTTTACGTATCACTGTGACGTTATGAATGAGTTGACTTGGGAATGAATGGAAAATTGCTTTATTTACTCTGAAAAGTTTGGATAAAGGAAGTATTAGGGAAACGCTTTATGTGAGGTAGGTCAGATGATTTTTAGAGCTTTGAGTTTTACCCACTTAGGAATCAGACGGACTGTTTCTGCTATTATGCTTTTTCAGATATTACCTTTCATGTGTAATATAGCTGTTTGTGAATGTAAAAGCTCTGCAAAGATCAAAGTGCATGATAAATGGAGTTATCTCCCCAAAGAACTGATTCTGAACTGCCTCAAAATGAGTCGTCAGTAATTCCAGTCTTGCTTCCTGCTCAAACCTACATTGCTTTGTAACGAATTTGCTTAATACCTGCCTATTTGGTCTTCATTGGCTGCCCAAGAACAACTTCTACTTAGTTTACCAGACCTCAAACACTAGTTGTAGCTGAGACCTGGAAGAGTTTGGTTTGTGACATGTTGGGAAAACAGTTTTTCTGCTTTCAAAAGCTTTGAGAAAACTCCAATAGATACAGTCAAATAAACGCCATCGTTACTGTTCATATTACTATGTGTAGCTGAAACCCAGGGCTTTTGGTTTTTGGACTTGCACTGTATCTGACCAATCAGAGCCGAGGAAGCTCTCAGAAACGAGGGGTTTATATAGACTGAATCCTTGATCGAACCGTTCCAGATGCTGTGAGAAAAGAGATCATGCTGCAATATATTATGGCTAAATTAAAGAGTTTTTTGACCTTGGGTGCATGTTAACCTAATGTAGCAGACTCCAAAACAAAATGAAAGACCTTTGAAATAGCATAATAGGGGTGTTTTAATGAACACATCTAGGAAAACAATCAATGTCAGAGACTGTTTGCTGTTTGTTAGAAATAAAATGAGAGCAGCCTTGATCCATAGAGACCGGTGCGCGCAGAAACACGATCCAGCTCTAACTACAGAGACAGACAGACAGGGTTTGAGTGAACATCGAGTCCAATGTGACTGAACTGAATGTGACTGATGAGAGTGGCCATACCTTGAACTCTGCAGCAGAACGTGAGAGAGGCACAGTCTGTGGTAGTTTGAATGTGCTTGCAAGAGAGGAGCAGGGCTGAGAAAGAGTGTGTGTCTCTGTGTGTCAGTGCCGATGAGAGAAAGAGCGAGCAAGAGATCTGGAGCTTGTATGAATTATGCAGGCTGCAGTCTAGAGTGCAGAGTTTTAGCTGACCGTGTTCCTTTTTCTCTCATTTGCCTCTGATTTATATTTCACAGTAACTTCGCCATGTGCTTTTTCAAACACACAGAGAACAGAAAGCCGAGAGCAGTTGATTTGGCCTGTTCATGTCAGATAAAACGCAGCCTGTATCAAAGGCACTTCGATACGAAATGGGAAAAATTAATGAACGTATTGATTGTGCATTGTTTCAAAATTACATCGCAAACAGCAGCTCGTTTATACTCTCAGCATTATTGCTTTTACCTCGCTGCAGTCTCTTAAACATTCCCACACAAGCCCTGAAGCCATAAAGACATGCAGAACATCAGAGGCAGCGTGACAGAAACAGCCCCACCTCCTGGTCAGATTATGGTAATGCAGGCAAATCCCCCACCGGGGGACACCAGCCCATATAGAGGATTCTGGTGCTTTTTTATCTGATGACTATATAGTGTATAAAGCTGTATTGAAGGTATAGAGCTTCATAAGGAGCTTATAAAGACAGTGAATGTCCTTTAAGCTGCAGAAGGACAGTTGAAGTTTACCCAGTCACTGAATAATTGAACAGCACTTAGTTTATCTTCAGTCCCTAGATGCACACTCACAAACCTCCTCGGTAGTCTAGTGGCTTCAGTTTGGTACACGTGCACTAACTTGCAGCTACGCAATCAGTGACGGCAATTCTTTTTTTTTCGTAATGGATGGAGGAATGATATTATATCTGCATGACGTTAAACTTTGTGTGCGGGTCACGTGGTGAGGTCCATAAATATGCTTTTATTTAGCATATTTCTCACTTAAAATATCAAATTATATTATCAACATGAGAATTTGAGAGACAAATTAATACAAATTGTCATGAAACTCTAGCTGGTGCAGACTGATAGGTCCTTGACTCAGTCTGCTTGCAATCACATCATTCTTTATAGGGCGCAGCTGATTGGTTCCTGCTGTATCAGTAGCCAATGAGCTTGCTGCTCAGTCTTCAAAAACTTGGTCAGCATTTGCTGTCGCAGTTGCAGCACACTTTCAGAAACCCTCCGCCTTCCCCAGCTCCACCTCTGCTACAGGTTATTGATGTACGCTCTATTGTACAGCAGCAGCATGTCTTGCTTGCTCACAGTGTGTTGTGTATGTGTTGGCAGGAGCATGTCTCGTACTGCTCTGAAGCAGCAGCATATCCAATCTATTTCACAAAGACCAAACATATCATAACCATTCCCATGCCAAAGGGAGTTGTCATGACAGAAAAATTATTTTATCCATATTTTGTACATCACTCTTTTGCTTTGATGACAGAATGCTACTTTTAGTGTTGATAATACAATTTACAAGGAAACATTTTTAAAGTGGCCTTATTATGCTATTTTAAAGTTTAATAATTTTGTTTCATTATGATTAGATGGATTAATAAATCTCTTTAAATCCCGCCTTTCCACGAGCCTACTCAGCTCTGATTGGTCCAGTCTGTTGTGATTGGTCTACCACGTACACCACGTATTGCGGAAACAAACGCCCATTACCATAACTGATCTTCAGCTCCGTTCAGGAGGCTTCCTAAAGCTCAGCGATTGTACACACTGTAAAGGCCACAACCATGATGTCGACTTTCCATAAATCCCAGAGCGAGTTTGAATCGAGGATGAAACACTGGAAGAACTAATTTTTCACTAGTTTCTCAGTGATGCTATTCAGTTTGAGGTTCACTATGAGATGCTTCAACTGTAATTCCTCACATCAGCATTAGCAAATGTATGTCTTATCAACCAGTGTGTGTGTGTGTGTGTGTGTGTGTGTGTGTGTGTGTGTGTGTGTGTGTGTGTGTGTGTGTGTGTGTCTAAAATACGGCAGTGCTTATGTGAGAAAACTAATCTTGCTCCATCCTTTCTCTTTCCTCAAAGTAGTAAGAATTACCGACAGTCTGCATTAATACACAGTTTTAGGTAATATTACATCCCAGAGCTGATTTACAGTAGTATTTCTGTAAGATGGTGATAACGTGAGCTAGCCGGTTAGCCAGATACTTACACAATATGAAACACAATCAACACATTGTAGAGCACAGCGTCTTCTCGACATGATGCTATCCAGTATCCGCTGCTGTGTTCAAGTTTTCTCTGGTCTCTGTGTGGCAATATGCTAATGTTTCGTTGTGAGGTCACAACAAAACTGCTTGTGACTCGTTTGAAAAACAATTCTTTTAACTGACTCAAAGGTGACTCTTACTTTTGAGAGACAATAACTTTATATACTCTGCACTTTCTGATTTAAAACTTTGCAGGACTGCAAAGAACTGTTACACAATACATGAACGTTCATTTTCAAAAATCCATAATTGGGGCTCTTTAAAGGTGACACAACAAACTTTATAACCCATTATAATTACTGATGTTGTCTACACTGGATGCAGTGCAGTGCGAAACTTCCCGCCAGTAAATGTATTATTTTTATCCTCATTCTATTTATGATGTACCTTCTCATAGAAAGAACAAATGGATTTGCAGTGGTCATCCAGTTTAAACAGTTTCTTACACGACGCAGTGTATCCCATGTAGGCGCGGTGTTTCACTGTAAGCTAATGAGTTGAATCAATCGCGTTTTAATATTTCTCTGGTCATATAACTTTTTTGTTTGTTGCCGAGGCTTTCATGTAGGATCTGCAATCTCTGACCCAGTTCGCTTGTTTTCCACTCAGGGTGCCGAAATACTATTGGGTAAATTGGCAGTGGGCGGGACCACACAGGCCAAAACAAAAAAAGACATTCTGACACAGAACGCACATTTCAAAGTAGAATAACTAGCTGTAGCCTTGTTGTTCGGAGAAAGAAGATAACATGTTTCCTAAATCTTTGCGATAATCTGGAATTTTTATGCTTTAGTACAATACAAAAAAAAGTTCATACAGCACTTTGCCAAATTCACTTTTACATGTTGTTTGAACCTGTGTGTCGGCAGTATGTGTAAACAGCCATATTAAAATCCACCCACTCCTTTTTTATGTACCCATATATCATAAGCAGTGTTTTAGAATAAGCTGTTAGCCGTTTCTATGTGCCCTATTAGCATAGACCCCACCCTGAGTGAGCTGTACACAGTCCGCCATGTTTATCTCCTTGCCAGAGCATATAACAGCTAGCCTGACAAGCCAGACCCACATCAAGATGTTTGGTCTGGAAACTAACCATAGACAGGGCTCAATCCGAGGGGCGGGATAAACGGTTGTCTTTCAAACTCCTACTGCACGCGATAGGATAGCGCTACACCAACCAGAGCAACGAAGGTGAAGCGGAGCTCGTTGACAGATTAAACATTCGCCGTATCCGGTCAGCAAAACTCTGAACACATCTTCCCTTTTTAAGAACGACTTCAGTGGCGTTCTTTGATCTTTTCTCCGAGAAAAGCTTAACTCCAAGTCTTCCAAAGTCACGGTCAAAGCTGATTCGAAAGACCGCCGTTCGCCAGTTTCTGTGTTTACTAGAAGCACGCAAACATTATGGCCCCGCCCACCGACTCTATACACGATGTGATTGGCCTGGCAAGAGTTAGGGGATTATTAGGGGGGTGTGTGTGTGTGTGTGTGTGTGCTCAGAAAACCATATATCAGATGTTTAGACTGATATGGCTTTAAAACCATAGACTGTAAAAAAAATATGGATGTAGTGTCCGTGACGTCACCCATAGGATTCCGATAAGCCGTTCTAAAGCTTAAAGTAGGGGCGAGCCTGGCGATGGCATCTTGCGAGCGAGTCATCACGTGTCACTCCCGGATAACAGAAAATGGGTAAAAAGGCGGGATGTAGGCAGAGCTTAGGTGACACAATGACTATGGACGGCGGATAAATGGCTATCCACCTGTCACTCAAAGTATCCACACCCTTAATTATGCAGAAATGTAAGGCTTTATCTAATGTAAACGAATGAGTTATAAAAAAAATTCACCCCCTCACAGTTGTCATGAAGGTCAAAATTAGCCGTATAGGCCAAAACCACAATTTGTACCAGGATGTAAACATGTTTTTTTTCTGCTGTGATGTTGGGAATTTTAACATGGGGCTCAATGAGATTCTGCTCCCTTCTGGAGCCTGCCTCTAGTGGCCAGTCGATGAATTGCAGCTTACATTACTTCCATATTGGCTTCAAGAGAGATCGCGGGAGGTTTCCGCTTGTTTAAAACACATGCATATAACCAAGGGGGTAATCTAGCGCTCGGAAAGCGTTCCACCCCTAGGGGCTGCCATTGCTAACCAAGCCATCACCTGCTGTTAGCATCCCATTGACTCCCATTCATTTTTGAGTCACTTTGACAGTGAATAACTTTACATCTGAGACGTTTAAAGACTCCATTTGTCCATTGTTTATTTATAAAGAAACACGACAATGCATAAAAGGCTCCATTACCTTGTATCTTACACTATCGCCCCGCAGAAGCTGTTTTTGTAAAAATAGGCTAACGATTGCGTCATAACCAACGCGACCCTGTCGCACAGTTGAGAAATTACCGTATAGACCTGAGGAGACGCTCACAGGCAATCTTTTACTGTCTATGAGACAGTCGGGGGGACGTGGAGACATGTCCTGGAGAATAGTCTGATAAAGTCAAGGGGGAAGAATGGGGAGAAGCCCATAGTGAGCCAAAAGCAACGGGAGAAAATATTTAAACAACGTGATTCAGCTTTCGCTTTCCACATCTACTAGAAGACTCACAGCTGTCAGACAGGAGGCTCACGTCACATCGACGTCGTCAAGCTCAGTCTGAGCATGCGCAGTTCACTCAGCCATCAGGAAGTGAGTGCCCCTAGGTTGACTTCATTCTTTCGCCGTTGACGTCAATGGGAACGCTCGGTCCATTTCTTTTACTGTCTATGCATATAACAGACTTTTATAATGGTGAAGAACTGCAATGTAATGTGAGCGTGCCCGAAGTGAGATCCAAACAGATGTTTTAGTTTTTGGAGGCATGAGCTGTACAGACTCCGCCCTCTTCTGGATAATGTGGTGGGAAACAGCAGCTCATTTGCATTTAAAAATATGCATATACAAAAAAATTTGTATACATATGTATTTTTTTATTATGTCTGTTGTACTTCCCTAAATGCTCCTTTATTCATATATTTCCACTCCCACACCAGTTACACTTAGTTACACACACCACACACACAAATCGTACTGGCTTTTATGTTTCGTTGGTCTTTGTCGGGGCTCAGTGGTTCATGTAGATTGTCTACAAACCGAAAGGTTGGTGTTTCGATCCCCAGTTCCACCTGGCCAAGTGTCGAGGTGTCCTTGAGCAAGACACCTAACCCCAGCTGCTCCCGATGAGCTGGATGGGGCCTTACATGGCTGACATCGCCATCGGTGTATTAATGGGTGAATGTGAGGCAAAATGTAAAGCAATTTGGATGGCCATTGGGTCTGTTAAAACCGCTATATAAATGCAGTTCATTTTGTAAATACCGGTATTGCACTTGTCTGTTTGCATAATAAACAGTGTAGCCAAAGTTACTTTGAAAAAGTAATCTGATTACTGAATTCTCCTTTAAAAAGTAACTGTTACTTTACAGATTACTTGATTTTAAAAGTAAATAAGTAAGATTACAAGTTACTTTATTAGTTACATTCAGCAGTTGCCGACAACAACCACCAGCAACATACAAATTACAACCTTTTTTGCCAACACTCACTTTATTGGAAGTGCATTTTAAACAGTAACGTCAACAATGTATCTCCTGATATTTTAAAATTAAATAAAATATATATTTCCTGAAAAAATACTCTCCCCGAGACGCAAGAAGAAAGCAAAAAGGAAAGAAAATGACTAAAATAGTTACTCACTGTGACTTGGATAAATTACTTTAATCTGATCACTGGTTTGAAAATAGTAACGTGTTAGATTACTCGTTACTGGAAAAAAGTAGTCAGATTAAACTAACGCATTACTGACATCACTGATAATAATATATATTTTTTTAAAGATACATGCACGAAAACAGCATGTTTCTCATTCCTCTCAATAATGGGAATTTACAACAGGGTATAATAAAATATATTTTGAGCTAAAACTTCACAGACACACTCTGGGGACACCTGAGACTTATAATATATCTTTAAAAAAATCACATTTACAAAAAATATATAGTATATGAAGTATATGAATTTTCTTAGTATTTTGTACATCGCTCTTTTGCTTTAATGATGCTGTGCAAGAAGGTCTTAGACTTTTAGACTCCATTGAACGTGCAGAAGAATCTTTCTTTCTCTCCATCTGCCCAGTGTTCACACAGAGAGACTGAAATCAGATAAATCTGTCATGAATTCAGCCTGAATGCACATGAAATGAAAATAAAAGTAATATATAGATATATATGTGTTTTTTATATAGCCAGCATGCTCCTGATAACACAAATCTGTAGGAAAGCAGGAGGGGAGTTATTACAGAAAGAGAGAAAGGGAGCGCGGGAGAGATGCTATTGCGGAAAACCGAGTGGAACAGGGGATGGGCGAAGGTAAGCAAATGAGAGTGGTAGGAAGAGAAAAGCAGATGCACTGAAGGGGGAGGGGGGCTGCACATGAGAAAAAGAGAGAGGGAGGGAGAGTAAAAGAGAATAGCTTTCCCCTTTCTGCTCTGCCTGCGAGCATCTCATCAACTATTCATCACTTACTGTGCCCATCTCTCTCTCTCTCTCTCTCTCTCTTGCTCAGTCCTCATTCACGCTATCCTCCGCTCTGAGAGATGTGTCAGGAATGTCTAATTGAAATGAACTGATAGAAACACATTGACTTGGGTAAGCAGGTCGACTCAGCCGAGCTCATTTCTAAGACAATCACACTAGGGCCTGTTTCACACACGCTGCATCTGCGACGTGTATTTTTTGTGCCGGCCATATTAACTAGGGATGGGTCACGATGTTCAGCTAGTCAATTAGTGAGGTCTAGATTTGTTCTTATATATTTTTAGCTTTGATATTTTTAGCACTCGTGCTTTAACGAGCTTGCTGTGCTTTATTTGTTAGTTAACACTGCAAAACCCTCATTTTTTCAGATGGTTCCACCACAAGCATTTCTCTATTTGTTTTTATTTTTTACAGTAAGGTAAAAAAAAGCACTTTATGATTCCTGTGTTCTGTTTTCATCATACTGCGCATCCTATACCACATATATTAGGGGCCTATTATTTTTGTGATGCAGAAAACACGGATAGGATAAAAAATAAAGGAGCAACCTAGGCCAATTCCAAAGGAAAACCAAGGACTTGGCAACACTGGCCATTTCATGTGATAAGACTGATACACACAGATACTTGAACGTCTTTACTACATCTCTGTAAAAATAGAAAGCCTATTTAATATTTATTAATATTACTTTGATTTGAAGAAAATCTGTTACTATTGCACAGTAGAATGCACTTCTCAAAGTAATAATAAAATAATGAAATCTTTATTTTTTTAAAGGAATATTAAAACATTTCTTACATATTTCTATCAGTATTTGATTACATTTTAGATTACAAGATTATTTATTTATTTATTTAATAAAATACTTAAATGTTTTATGACTTCATTTGATTACCAGCGTTTTTGATAATACATTTGTATTAAATCATAAATCCAGAAAATTAAAATACACATAATTTCTGCTAAAATAAAACATTTCATAGGGGACTTTATCATTAAAAAAATTAAATAATGTATTACATTGTTAAAAAGTTTATTAGACATGCTTTTATCAAAACGGTATTAAAATGGAATCCAGACAAATTAAACATGAACAAAAATGTCATTTAGGAAAAATCAAATGCATTTTGGAATAAAATAAATTGGATTTGTTAGGGCTATGATATATTTACCCCTTCTTTTGTAAATTCTCCAATAGAAATGAAACAGATCAGGGTCAGGTGATCACAAACCAGCCTAATTATACAAGTATAGGTCTCTGCCATAGACTGACTGTAAAAAAAGATGTGACGTGCCTTCACATTCTTCCATTGATGTAAGTGAAGGCGCTAGTGTTTAAATATGAGCGCGAAGTTGAGCCGCGATATCAAGTTCCTGCCCACACTTTTTGTAAAATAAACAGTTATGGAAATGTAGAGATTAAAGTTAAAGCTCCTGAAAAATGTCCGTTAGTTCCTAAGTGACTATCACTGAAACTTTATAGAATCAAATAACTGACTAAAACTAAACTTATTTAAAGAACGAACAAAATCAACATGATAAAAATTGGCCTTAAATTACAGAAACCACCTTTGGAAAAAATGTATTTGAAGTGTAATTTGATTGTTTACTTTGTCTATGTCCCAATGAGAATACATGGAGAGGGTGGGCTTTATGACCGATACTGCTTCCAGTCACCTGGGGGGGGCGATCGAGACGCTTCGGCTTCAGTTTTTAGGACTCGTGTTGCAGGCTCGGTCTCTGCAGGATAGTAATAGTAGTTACCAGATCAGTGGGTGTGGCCAAAAACAGAGAGACGTTTTTCCACTGCATTAACTGCCTTGCCCTCGTCACAGTGAGGGTAGGGTTTAGGGGTGGGGTTTGGTGAAGGGGATCATTTTCATTGCATGATTTATAAACACACATCAGTTTGAAAACACTCACAAATTAAGAAACGCCCGATTTTGTTCCTCAGAGACTCCATACTCCTATACAGGGCTTCCCCTTTTCACAGTCAATTATTTAACTAGTTAATCAGGCAATCCACTGACCTAAAAATAGATCGTTTTGCATATCCTTAGCTGGTTGCACTGTTCACATGCAAACATAAGTGCCGTGGCATCACAGAAGTGACATTGAAAGTATATTTTTGGTGTGCAAGTGACACTTCACACAGAGAACATGTTGAAAATAATGCATTGGAAATCTATTTATCAACATGATTTTTGAAATATACTGGAATTTATATAATGTACTGTTAAAAACAGGTTTGCCGCTGGGCATGTTGGTCTCCTCTTGTGGGCGGTTGTTGACTGACTGTAATAAACTGCATTGTTTACCAGATCTTTTGCCATTAGTTAGAGGTCTGATTGTTGTTGTGGTAACAGACCTCCCTAGTCAAGGGGGCGATAGAGTTATCGGTGCCGTTGAGTGTTGCCAAGTCCGCGGTTTTCCCATGGAATTGGGCTACTTTTAAGTTGTTGCCTGAGGTAAAAAATTGTTTTGTTTATTTCCACCCCTGTATGTATGATTTTGGCACTCCAACACCCCCCAAACATATAAATTCAGTGGAGAATACGGCTGCCCGGTGGAGAAAATTACATTGGGCTATTTCTGGACTACTTTTGTTGCACAGACCTGCTCCAAATGTGTTGTTATTCAAATACCTATAAAACAGTTATACTTGCTAACTTGCTCTCAATTGCACATGGACACATTTCAAAATGCATAGTTTGCATTCGTAATCATGTTTGCATTGAGTATGTTACAGGCCTTAGTGATTCAGAAGATGCAGAACATAGTTTGGGTGAGTGTGTTTGCCAATCTTAAACTCAGGTAGTGTTAATGTGCTGTGATGAGGTGCTTATGTAGTGGAGGTGATGCTAGTGTAAGCTCTTCTCATTTGGCTCAGATAGACCTGCTGTGTCAACTTTTTCTTTCTTTTTTTGTTTTAATTAGCAGCTGGTTTTCCTCTGCGGGCTCCATTGGGACTCCATATGTTATGGAGTATAGATCCCAAGTGTAAAGCACACGCTGTACCTCAGCTTACAGTAGCTTACAAAAATAGGTCCCATAGTTTCCACCAAAACACCACAGTTACTACATGTACTCTTACTACTGTAAAAAAAAAAAAAATATTACATTCATGTGGGTTCGTTCTTTCTTTCTTTCTTCAGTAAGGTTTTTTTTTTTACTTTTATTCAGCAAGGATACATTAAATTGATCAAAAGTGACAGTAATGACATTTATAATTTTACAAACGGATTAGTATTTCAAATAAATGCTGTTCTCTTGAACTTTCTATTCATAAAGTAATCATAGGATAAAATGTATTGCAGTTTCCACAAAAAAAAAAAAATATTAAGCAGATTTTATTCCCCAATTTCTTTGACCGTATACCTCTTGGAGCAGTCATGACCTAACAGTAGAGAGTCTGACTAGGAACCTCAAGGTTGCGGGTTTGATTCTCAATACAGAGAGGAAATGACTGAGGTGCCCTTCAGCAAAGCTCCCCGGGCGGCCGCCAGAGTGAATGGCTGCCCACTGCTCCGGGTGTGTGTCCACGGCTTGCAGTGTGTGTGGGATCACTACTCATTACTCGTAAATATGTGTGCACTATTTGGATGAGTTAAAAAGCAGAGGACAAATTTCAAGTGTGGGTTATCATACTTGGCCTTTGCGTCTTGCCACTTGTCAAAAAAACATTTTGCCCTTCTTTCTCCAGTGTAGAGCCAACATTTTTTAAATAAATCCAAAACAAAAGCAATACCTCATCTATCATACCACTTTTCCATAAAACACGATTTGCCTCGGATTAAAATATTCAGATTATTCAAACAACTTCTTTGTGGGGATAAAAGTTGTGTATATAACACAATTTCCAAGCAAGTAAAGCTTGTTGGTGAAATTTAGAGAGACACATCTTTCATTTAAAAGGGGTGAAATTGGATTTTTGGAAGTCGTCTAATCTTCGAAATATGGCATTGGGGATATAGTACCAAATCGAGTCATTACTACAAAGACTTTTTTTTTTTAACCAGCCAATTCTAAATGAACTAATTCTTTTAAATCCCAAATTTCCATGTTACCCTCAGAAAGTTCTTTTAGATAAAATTCAACAACATTTTGTTAACATCGTCACTAATTTTGTCACCAACAAATGAAGATAAAGAGGGATAAACACACTGAGACCCCTCTACTTTTGATATAAGAACTCTGCTATACATTGTCACAAGTCCTTGAAGCCATCAATTAAAAGATTGTTCTAGTTTTTGTTATTTTAGGTAAGAAATTATGTTGTTGGCAAGTCTTTAGTTGTCTAATGCTTCCATCTACTTGCATCTTTCCAAAAACCCTCGCTGCGTCGTGACAGCAAGAACTGGACAGTAAGGCTTTGATTTGATTGACCATCTTGATCATTTTGATACTGGAAATAGAAAGTGAAAGTACAAGTATACAGTGATGAATTCTGTAGCAGTAATGAATCGGGTGTGTGTATAGCTGTGCATGTGTGTTTAAATTCGCAGCCACAAGGGCTTTTGAGTGAAATTGTGTGCTGCCAGTGATATTGAGTGGTGAACTCTTATTTCCTCCACCCTGGAGAGGTGACAGGAGACACGGAGTGAGCAGAAAGCCACTCAGCGGAGCGATGTTTGTGTCAAAGGTCACCCTTTCACTCATTGTTTCTTTTAACTGTGGGACGGATGGAGCTGCAGAACCAGCATCCACTGGAGAACGTTTTAGCTGCTTCTTTAATTGTTTAATGGTGTAATTATTCTGTCTATATCTCTCCCTCTCTCCCCCCCCCTCTCTCTCTTCAAGAATGGTTACCATGGTGACAGCTGCGCTGCAGATATCACACTGATCATACGCACAGATAGAGGTGTTTCTGTCTTACACATAAATGGAAATCGCAGTCTCATAATAATAATAACAAACAGACTGAATGTGTCTTGCACTGTGTGTAAACACACACTATGACGATGATATTTATATATGATTGTGTGTGTGTGTGTGTGTTTGGTCAGGCAGGTCGGTGTTATGGCGTTTGATTAGAGTGCTTTACTACAAATAGCTCATGCTGAATAACAGCACTTGTTAAAGCAGACGTGAGAGATCCGTTCACTTCTGGAGGGCAAGAAGCAGGGGTGGGGGTTGGTGAGGGGTGTGAAGTGTGTGAATGATGGAGTGTGTGAGTGTGTATATGTATGAGAGAGTAAGTGTGAGCGTGAGTGAGTGAGAAAGAGCAAGTCAGCTGACCTTGAGAGCGCAACCCTTGATGAAAGGAGATCGGACGATCTGATTGGCTGGTGGTGTGTGTTCAGTTCCAGTAGGGCTCTTGAGATCAAGCAACATCCTACTATGAAATCACACATCACATACACAACCTGCAGCATCTTCTGGATTTAAACTGTATTATTACACAGCTCTAAAGTTGGCTATATATTATATCCAACTTTATCTGCATACATACAGGAAACTAAAAATGCAGCTATATTATCGCTCTGTAGTCCTCAGTTCTTCTGGGTGCATAAAACACAACCTCTTTGTCCAGAGGATCAGAGAAGGATGGAGAAGCTGGCATGAAGACCTTGTTTGGTTCACTGTCTCTCTCTCCTATGGCTGATAAAAATATGAAATAAATGAGATCTCTTGGCAAAATAACTGGTGTCCAGTCCCGTGAATGATCTAATGAACCACTGACAACTCCTAAATAGCTTGTTTGTAAATAATGTATTTCATAATTTTGAAATGATAAATTGATCATTAATAAAGTTTGAAAATACATTTATTAAACACATTATAGCTTATAAATCAAGAACAAATCATTTACAGCTGTTTTTATACTTACTAATGTCTATTAATGGTTTATAAATGATAAATTCTGAACTAATGCTTCATAGCAGCGTGCAGTTATTATAAGCTATTATAATAGTTACCCATATTTCAAGTTAAACCATACTTTTATTTTGGCGGCTTATTGTGAAGACTTTTCGATTGAAGACTGGGGTTTCTTTGTGGTAATAGTTTTGTCAAATGAAATGGGGAAATGCTGGTGAATTGACTTTCAGAGCGGCTCTGGGGTTGATGTGTTCATGTCCTCATATATTGAGACAGCAGACGTTGAAAGCACCAAGAGCATTACGCGTGTTTGAATGTGTGTGGTACACAAAACTGCTCCGCTCATGCAGAATATGCAGACCGTATAGCAACATGTAAGTGATTGTCTAGTTGTTGGCTAAATATGTGAAAGTTTATTATTTATGATAATTTTTTCCTCCAATAAATATCAATTTATCATGCAGCTCTAGTATCAGCTTTTTCAGCCAAACAGCCCTTAAATGACATGTCAAAACCGTGCAAGTTGATTGCTTCCCATTTAACTGAATAGGAGTATCAGCCAATCAGATTTGGGGGTTATGTTTAGGGATGTCATGGAACTTTAATAATGTCTCAGAAGATTTAGTAATCTTATCAACCTATAATTTCTCTCTGATTGTATTTGATTTAATGATTAATGTAATGGTTGGGGATATTGTTACTGAAGTACTTTGACATAAATATTGTTTCAGGAACAACATAAGTTGGCAAAGTCATAGGCATTGCATAACCAATTCACTCATATATAATGATGCACCATGCCCCAATTTAATATTCAAAATATTATATTCCTACTTTCCAGCATTCCCCATGTGAGGGATGGACTGTGACAGGCAGCGCAGCTCTGGAAAATAAACCCTGCCATGGCGCTGCGGCTCTCACGTGGAGTGGTTTATTTTCATATGTGCCTGCATGTCCCAGAGGTTGCCAAAAATAATTATTTTTCCAGCTATCTTACTTTAGTTTAGGTCCTTTTAAATGGCAAAATATTAGTGTTCCAGTGAAGCCATTCTAGAGCAATTTGTGGTTGGTTGTTTTGTTCAGTAGTTAAACAAATGCTTACATTAACAGGCTTTTTGTTGTAATCTGCATTAAATGAGTAAAAAAAAATGGCAACATTTCACCTATTATTTTATTTTGTGCATAATAAAACAATTGGGAAAAAAACACACACTTACACTTAGAAACTTTAGTGGGTTGTTTTGACTTGGACCGCCTAGCAACGCTCTAGTAACGCTCTAGCAACCACCCAGAACACCCTAGCAACTGCATATCACATCCCTGGCAACCACCCTGAATGCCAGCATCATAGTGGCAAGGCTATGCAAGCATAACTCTCTTATTAAAATCTATAGTTGGATAGGGTACTTTTTTTCTTCTGTTGACATGAATGTGAATTTCCAAATCACCATATAAATGTACAGGCTTGATATGCTTTCAGTTCCCACCTGACAGTGAGAGGGCACATGTGTAGGGCTCTCTCAAACACTGTAGGCGGAAAGATCAGCGGTTAAGAGTCATTTCAAGACTCTACAGTCAATGGGCATGTTCTGGCACACTGCCATACTACTTATTCTGTTTTTACAGTTTGCAACATCATGTACACTGCGCACAGTGTGACATACTCAATTAGCCAAAACATGCACAGTATACAGCACAATCAGAATGCACTGTGTGGAATATTGTATCCTACAATGCAATGCTCTCAACTTAAAGTTACACTCGAGTGTGATGATTAAACTTATAAGTGATAATGGCCCAAATTTTTTAAAACATCCCTGTCATGACTCAGTATTTAGACCAGACTGCATGCAGTTTCACAAAGGTGTGTGTGTGTGTGTGTGTGTGTGTGTGTGTGTGTGTGTGTGTGTGTGTGTGTGTGTGTGTGTGTGTGTGTGTGTGTGTGTGTGTGTGTGTGTGTGTGTGTGTGTGTGTGTGTGTGTGTGTGTGTGTGTGTGTGTGTAGTATTTTGCAAAAGTCTTAGATACATTATTTTCAGCAACAACAACAACAAAATGCTTTTAAGCTGTTATTAATATCTTTAGCTATAGTGTCAGTAGGAAATATCCGTTTACATTTCCAAACATTCCTTTTGCCATTAATTGTAATAATTCAGTGAGATTTTTATATACAAGGAGTCTGACAACAGCCAGTATACTACACACGGAGGTCTGATCTCACATCATCAAGTCTTTCTGTGATTACATTAAGGAACAGAAAATCTGAGACTGACTAAATCCAGAAGAATCGTGGCAACGTCTCCAGCGTAAGACTTTTGCACAGAACTATATATAACCCTAAATTGGCAAAAGTTTTGAAACGTCTGTCTTTACATGCACATGAACTTTAATGACATCTAATTTTTAATCTGTAGGGTTTAATATGGAGTTGGCCCACCCTTTGCAGCTATAACAGCTTCAACTCTTCTGGGAACGCTTTCCACAACGTTAAGGAATGTGTTAATGGGAATTTTTGACCATTCTTCTAGAAGCGCATTTGTGAGGTCAGGCACTGGTGTTGGACGAGAAGGGCTGGCTCGCAGTCTCCACTCTAATTCATCCCAAAGGTGATCTAGCGGGTTGAGGTCAGGACTCTGTGTAGGCCAGTCAAGTTCCTCCACACAAGACACTCATCGCCGGTGCGCAGTCATGTTAGAACAGGATAATGCCATTCCCAAACTGTTACCACAAATTTGGGAGCATGAAATTAAGCATTAAGCAAGAATTAAGAGTTCCTTTCACTGGAACTAAGGGGACAAGCCCAACCCCTGAAAAACAACCCCACACCAAACTTTGGCACATTGCAGTCAGGCAAGTATACTGTTCTCCTGGCAACTGCCAAACCCAGACTCGTCTGTCATATTGTTAGACAGAGAAGCGTGATTTGTCCCTCCAGAGAACACGTCTCCACTGCTCCAGAGTCCAGTTGCGGCGTGCTTTACACCACTGTATCCCACGGTTTGCATTGCACTTTGTGATGTAAGGCTTGGATATGCAGCTGCTCAGCCTGGAAACCCATTCAATGGAGCTCACTACACCCTGTTCTTGAGCTGATCTGAAGACCACACAAAGTTTGGAGGTCTGTAGTTTTTGACTCTGCAGAAAGTTGGCGACTTCTGCGCACTGTGCACCTTAGCATACACTGACCCCGCTCTGTGATTTAACATGGCCTACCACTTCATGGCAGAGCTGGGGTTGTTCCAAATTGCTTCCACTTTGTTATAATATAATACGAATAGACTTACTGCACAGGTGGCAACCTATCACAGTATGTTACTTTTGCGTTACTTTTTCTCAACTGGGCTGGGCTTGCTTGTTAAATAACAAAAATCACTCTTCAGCGATAAAACCCCCCACAAAAAACATGTTTTAATGGCAGAGAGATAAGCAAATGCATGTTCACATTTAGTCTAGAACTACAGTATCCATCATGTATACACTTATCACACTCCTCTGTTCGTGCTCACGATTTCTCTCAACATAAATAAAAGGGGCGAAGTAACTTGTGTTAGTATATATTGTGGGTGATGAAACCAGACCATTTAAAACGTGATAAATAGCCAATTTCTTATTTTTTACACTTATGATATTATTTGTGAGCATGGGAAATAATTTATTTTTCCATTGTGGTCTCTCTATTTGGTAGAATTTCCTTAAGCCAACTTAAGCCAACGTCTCTCTCTCTCTCTCTCTCTCTCTCTCTCTCTCTCTCTCTCTCTCTCTCTCTCTCTCTCTCTCTCTCTCTCTCTCTCTCTCTCTCTCTCTCTCTCTCTCTCTCTCTCTCTCTGACACATAATAGCAGCTTGTGGTTTCTCGAGTCTTAATGCTGTCTGTTTCTATTTCTCTGTGGGCTTCCTTTGCTGTCCTGTCCAATCTGTCTTAGGACATGTATTGTGTATGCATTTAACATTACCTTTGGTTTTAAAGTGAGCTCTATGCTGGTGTGAATCAGAGTCTGTCTGAGATTCATGGACATCTTAACCATGTCATCTGAAACGTAAAGGCATGCCAAGCAATGATCAGTGGAAAGGGTTTTAATTGTGCACGCTTAGCTGAATAAATGCAACCTTCATTACAGTTTAACTCTTTGTTGCAAGATTTAAAATCTAATTAAAAAATGTTTTTTGGAGAAACAGATTCTACAGATTCCCTTTGACACAAGCAGATGGAAAAAGTGAGGGAGAGAGAGATATGCCCTCTTTTGGCTGTCAGTATCATTGTGCACATTCATTCTGGTCTGTTCTCTGTCTGACAGTCTGTCTCTCTTACACACACACACACACACACACACACAGTGTCACAGAGAGCTGGCACACACTGCACCCAAGTCACGTATGGCCATATGTCGAGCTTATGTGTGTGTAAAGGACTGCAAATGAACCACTAAGACCATTTTCCAGTCATGATGATATACAGGTTTTGGGGAGCATTTCTGTTGGGACATAGTTTGAGAAGTGAACTAATTCTGACAAAAAAACATCTCCAATTATATTGCTGTGTAAGGTTTGGCCAAGTCATTAGTACTTGATTAAAAATGATTATGTAAATCTTTATTTATTAATATAAATGATACAAATAAAACAATATAAGTCTGGGCCAGTGTTGGGGAAAGTTACTTTGAAAAGTAATGCGTTTTAATATTGCGTTACTCCCTTAAAAAGTAACTAATTGCATTACTTAGTTACTTTTTAAGAAAAGTAATGCGTTACATTAATTTTGCGTTACTTTTTTCACCTGGGCTGGGCTTGTTTTTTTATATAACAAAAAAAATATATATTTTTGAGCAAATGTAAAGACCCTCTCAAACCAAAAGTAGATAATCCTCAGGTTACACTTACTTCTATAATAAAAACACAAAATCTAAAGTCTTTTTTGCGTAGGGTTTAACTCAATCATTAAAGGTCAGCAGCAAGACATTGGTTAATAAAGTGAGATTGAATACATACAAATATTTGATTTATTAAACATATTTAATTATTGGAGGTTTGCATAGTATTCTGATTTTGCATTTCACAGATTTTATTCATTGTTTTGTTTTTTGTGCAAATGAGATTAGTAAATGCACGTTAGAACTACAATAACCATCATGTTTACACACAACGACTCCACACTTACGATTTATCTCAACATGGGGACAGGAGAGCTGTCAGTCAATAAATGGGAAAACAAAGTAACTTGTGTTATTTATTTAAAAAAGTAACTCAGATATTGTGTTGGTAATTTTAAGTAATGCATTACTTTACTAGTTACTTGAAAAAGTAATCTGATTACGTAACTCAAGTTACTTGTAATGAGTTACCCTCAACACTGGTCTGGGCTATGTCTTTAAAAAACAGATACATGTTTGTGTATTTTAAGGCACATTTAAAGAGACAGCTCACCCCAAAATAACAAATATTAATAATTATAATTTAGTCACCCTCATGTTTTTCCAAACTTGTATGACCTTTAATGAGAAGAGAAACATCAGACCCCATTGACTTTCACTGTATGTACAAAAAACAAGTCATTTATTTTGTTTTCCACATTTATGTTCCATTTTTGGGTGAACTATGCCTTTAAGACTTGGTTGGTGAACTTTACTCTTTCTATGTCAGTTATTTCTTTTTACAGAAAAAGAAAAAATGCTAATGTTTTCAACATTGATAAAAAACTTTGCATCTCAGGAATAAATTACATTTTAAAATATATTTCAATAGAAAAGATTGGACCCACTTTATATTAGGTGTCCTTATCTACTGTACTAACATTTTAATGAATAATTTGATACAGTGCACTTATTGTGTACATACAGGTTTTTACATTGTACTTACATTTTAAAAATACCTGCATGTAATTACGTCTGTAATTAATTTCTATATTTACATTTGCAATTACACAGTTGGAACTTCCCTTACACCTAACCCTGCCCTTAAACTGACCCATATCAACACACACTTGTCCCTAACTCTACCCGTATCCCACCTCAATATCAGCAAAAGTGCTTTGCAATACAATTTAAACACAGTAAGTACATTGTATTTATTTTTCATGTAAGTACATAGTAGTTAAGGCCACCTAATATCAAGTGGGGCCAAAAGATTTAAATTTCTATAATATTTCACAATAGATGCCATAGAAACTTGGAGGTTTATGTTTAACCAGACCATACAAGCACACATTGTTTTTGGAAAATACTAAATTCTGTTTCTCTTTATTTTCTCGCTGTAGCTGCTGTCATACTTTCATAAATGCAGTTGACAGAAAGGCTGTGCTGTAGACTTGACCCTACACACACACACACACACACACCTCTCAGATATTAGCTCTTTACTGCTGTTCTTTCAGGCGTGTCTCAGACAAGCTTTCATGTTACTCTTATCAAGCTCACTGTTCATCCTTTTTTTTCTGTTTCCTCTGTGAAAATGAGTGTGTGCGTCAATTGTGTGTGTGTGTGTGTTTGTGTGTGTGTGCGCACACGCTTGCATGCACACTCGGGTGAGTTTCACTTCATCCAATGTATTAGTGTCAGTATGGCCCGGGTCTTTTCTTTCTAGATTGAAGGAGGGAGAGAGAAAGAGGATCTCAGGAGACAGAAAGTCTTCCGGTTATAGAAGAGTGAAAATTTTAACAACTCACTATATCAGATGTAGAAACACCGATCTCAGTTGATGATCACTGTGTTTCTTGAATCTCCCAGAATTTCTTGAAGAAAGATGCATAATGTATTGCTGGTTTTCACTGCAATGGTTTTGATGTGTATCAGGTATAGCAGTACTGGTGATGTGCAAAGATGGCACTTCCGTTTGTATGTTAAATAAACAATCTATTTAAAATTAACCAAAAACTGTAGCTTGTTTTAATACATCAAATGAATTCTGTCCTGTCCTACGTAGAGATCTCATTTTTAAATGGTGATCTATACTTGACAGATTGGCTTAACAACTCAAAACTTACTGTATGAGGTGTCAAAGACATCCAAAAATTTGTATTATAAAATTATATAGTTAGCTATTTTTAGTTATTATTAAATCATTAGTTAGTTTGTTTACAAAGAAATCTCTTAATTTAATTTTTTCTCACGAATAGTTTAGTATGTTTTACATCTGACATGTTTTTATTAAAATATCTAAAAATATCCTTAAAATAAATTTACTTACATATACATAAGATTTTAAAGGGATAGTTCGACAAAAATTAGCCCATGATTTATTCACCCTCAAGCCATCTGGTGTATATGACTTTCTTCTTTCAGACGCATACAGTCAGAGTTATATTAACATACCCTGGCTCTTCCGAGCTTTATAATGGGAGTGAATGGTGCCTTAAGATTTTGATGCCCAAAAAAGTGCATTGATGGATCATCATAAAAGAAAATGATGCATTTTTGTAAGAAAAATATCCATATTTATAACTTTATAAACTATAATCACTGGCTTCCAGTAACGGCCGTACACAAGTTGAGTTCTGGCAGAAAAGTGAGGAAGAGTTTATACATTCATAAATATGTATATTTTACACAAATGCATGAGTTTGCTTCAGAAGGCCTTTATTACCCCCCCTGGGCTGTATGGATTACTTTTATGATGGATAGATGCACTTTTTTGGGCTTCAATCACACCCTTTATAAATATTGGAAGAGCCAGGATATTGTTTTAATATAATTCTGATTGTGTTTGGGGGAAAGAAGAAAGTTATATTCCTGACTTGAGGGTGGTAATTTATGCACTGTAAAAAAAATATATATATAGAAAAGTTACCTGGTTGCCTTACATTTTTTAGTTCATTGAAATACATTTTTTTTAGTTAATACAATGAAATTTTTTGAGAATCGACAACCTTTATTCAAATGTTACTAAAAGATTTTGTAAGCATATTTGTTAATTGTGTGTTTTATTTGTGATGACGCAGTGAAACTTTCATGATTTATCAATTTTTTTATGTGGTTCAGATTCAAATAGTATTTAGAGTTTCTATTTATTAAACCAATTTCCTTCATTGTATTAACTCAAATTTTTAATTTCAATAAACTCAAAATTTTAAGGCAACCAGGTTACTTACTTTCTTAAGTTAAAGGTGCCCTGGAATGAGTTAAATTGTTCTCTGATATCTACATAGAGGGCATATGGCTTATTTAAGGGCAAAAATTGTCCAGATACAGTTTTACAGGTCAATTTACAACCCTATAAATTGTCCCTAGGATGTAATGCTCTGTTTTTGCCTTATTTGGAAGAGTCATGAATATTAATGTTGAGCTCTGCTCTGATTGGCTTATTTCAGCAGCTCACAGCAGTTCAGCGAAACGGCTCATGAGTCCTGACCGTCCTGAGAGAACACAGACCGACTAAATCAGACTTTAAGCAGAACATCTCAAATGGAGATTGATAAAATGCAGCTTACTTGTTTATTGGTGTTTTCAGATCATCCGCACGTGAGAAAGAGCTCGCGTTCGTTTGGTTGCCCGATTTCAGTAATTTAAATGCCCCAATCAGAGCTTTTCTGTGAAAATAACATATATTATCCAGTGTTTTACCTAAGCATGTACAATCTGGCAACTCGTGCGCGCGGATGATCTGAAAACACCAATAAGCAAGTAAGCTGCATTTCAGCAATCTCCATTTGAGATGTTCTGCTTAAAGTGTCATTCAGTCTCAAAGTGTCTTTTTTCAATAACAATATTGCATGTTTATATAACGTTAGTCACAATGTAGGTTACGCAGTGACTGTGAAATACAAGCATGCAAAAACATCTTAGGCCTACTTCACTTCTCAAAAATATAAATATATAACTTATATTTTTACAAAATGAATAGCCTTGTCAAATGACAGTAGTTTTAACTTATATGGTGGAAAAGGTGACGTTTGCTAGAAGGATCGCGTGAACGATCTGTAAGCAACGTATCTACGTATTTTGTAATACAAAATTATATTAACCTTTGACATTAGACACACTATTTAGTTTTGTATGGTACTTGGTGTTTCCTATTGTTACTGTACTAGCATCTTGCGTCATCTAGACAATGCGGTCTCTCTAAGAAACTTTCAATGTAATCAGAAATTGTTTAAACAGCTAACGTTAGTCAATAAGTGGATAAATCATTACTTACTGCTTGCAGGAATACAGTTGTAATTGCCACTTTCTTCAGTTTAAAACGCTGAGCGAAGCTTGCTTGAAATGGGCCGAACAAACGAACGATTTTGAATTAAATTATTGTGGTATCCGATTATAATAAACCTCAACCATGACTGTTGACATATGAAAAGTCCTCACGTCCTCTGCACAGCCTGAACATGACGTGTGTCATGAGATCCGTTTTTGCTATCCTCAAGTGTCTTTGTTTACCGGCAGTCCCGATGATTCGGCTCTGTCAATTCCACCTGACAATGAACATGTTTGGACAGATGCAAATGATCATGTACATATAAATGATCCCCAGCGATTACATCACGTTGGCGTTATGCTGAGAATCACTTATTTTTCTGTGGTGTTTTTCATGCACAAGATTTACATATGAAGTAGGAGGCAATGGTGTTTGAGACTCACAGTATGAGATGTCCATGTACTGAACTCTTATTATTTCACTATGGAAAGGTTAATTCAATTTTTAGGGCACCTTTAAACCAACAAAAAAAATTATTGTGTGGGATCTTTTTTCATTTTTAGGTAAACTAACCCTGTAAGACTTGTTTTAAGAGAGTGTATCTTGAGTTTAGGGTAACCAAGCTTAAAAACAAGTGAAAAATACCTGTACAGACAAAATACGCTCATATTAAAGGGGCTATAGAATTCAGAAACTCTTGTTATAACTGACACTGGTGGTAGTTAAGTGAATTGCAGTCAGAAACGTATTGCTTGTGCTCGCACTCGTGAACATGTAACGCACAAGAGACTGAACGGGATTCAAGGTCCCGATATACTCACGGTGAAGATCTTTTTCAATAGCTAAGAAATAAAAGACAGTTGGTTTCCAACATGTTTAATTTTATATAATCTGACATTACATTTCTTGGATTTTATTTACAAAATTGTGTAAGAAAAAGGTGGTTGAAAAGGTGGATGAATTTAGAGGTGAGCCACTTTGAAGGGAATGAATTTAGAGATGCGTCTTCTCAGAAAGGGTTCCAACATGCTATTTGTATTCTGTCAGCACACTCAAACCCTCACTAAAGCTATATAGACTCACCAGTCAACCTTCTTGTACAGCTAGTCAGCTACTCCCACCCCAATAGTTTGCATCTTTTGTGGAAGAAAGAGCAAGAGCTAGGCAATGAGACACTAATGGAAATTGATAGCTTAGTTGCAGATACTCAGGGTCGTAATGAGGACTGCAGTGGAGATGAGATCACAGATGTGTCTCTGCAAGGTCGTTTAAGGGTTACCGAGGATAGGGCACTTTTTTAACAGATGTACATGGGTGACCTCTACACACGCAGCACCGCTCACCTGCCTGTCCTGCCTCCCCGCCCTACCTGACCGCATCTCTGTTAGGATCTGACGTACTGCCAGATAAACTAACTTTAAACCATGTGAGGATTTTGTCCACCCAAAAATGAAAAATCTGTCATTCATTACTCACCCTCATGTCGTTCTAAACAGAACACAAATGATATTTTTGATCAAATCCGAGAGCGTTTAAAACATTTCTACATCAGAACGCCGGCGTACTATGCCTGCGTGCGATGCTGACACAGGAGCTGGCCAATAATGAGGCGCCGGTCTGATTTAAAACCCGAAAGCACTTGACTGACATGGAAGAGATGAAATTGTTGATCAAAGTCGTTTTTTTATTTTTTTGTGCACAGAAATATTCTTGTCACTTCATAACATTAAGGTTGAACTGCAGGTGTCTGAAAATGATACTGTTATCGTCTATGCAAACTACATCAACTTTTGTGAAAGCGTATGTGTATTACAGGTTCAGTCTATAGGTGTGTATAGTGTTTCTTTACAAAGTTGAACCACACATTGGTGGTGGTTGAGGAGATTCCCCCTTCTATATGGAAAGCGCTTTGAGGGCCTTAGACGAGCGCTATATAAATGTAACAAATTATTATTATTATTATTATTAAAGTGACATCATTTTGACAACTCTGTCGTCTGTACCTGAAAAACACAAGGTAAACTTACCCATAGTTAGTCAAATCTGGTTATTTTTTGTCATTAACTAGTCTAGATGAACCCCAAAATAAAAGAAAGTTTCAGGTTAAATACAAATTAAGCTCTATGTCTGTCAATAATAATCCCCTTTTCTTTGTTTCCATAAACTGAGAATTACTCAGTTTGTAAAAACAGGAAAATTAATTTTACAGTAATGCAGTAATGGAAGTCTAATGGTTAAATGCAGCAGAGAGTTTAAAAGAAGAAGTGTGACAACATGAATTGTTCAGCAAAATGTCTTTAAAGTTTGAAATTGTCCTTTTAAAGTGAGATCATGTACATAAATCCATTGTAAATTTTGATTTATTAAAGAGCACTTTACAGTTACACTACTGTTCAAAATGTTGAGATTTGTAAGAAGTTTTTGAACAAAGTATATGCCCTCCAAGGCTGCATTTAATATTGTTTTTTGAAAACATTGAAATTTTAAATATTATTATACTGTCAAACAACGTTTTTCTATTTTACTATATAAAAATGTAATTTATTCCTTTGATGTCAAAGCTGAATTTTGAGCATCATTCCTCCAGTCTTCAGTGTCACACGATCCTTCAGAAATTATTCTAATATGATGATTTGCTTCTCAAGAAAAACATTTATGATTATAAACAGTGTTATAAACAGTATTGCTGCTTCATATTTTTATGGAAACCGTGACATTTTCTCAGGATTCTTTGATGAATAGAAAGTTCACAAGAACATCACATGATATATGAATGTCATACAACATGGGTAAATCATGTTCATTTTTGGGTGAACTTTTCCTTTACGGTTATTAACCAGCATACAGTTAAGGGACTCAAGCCAGCAAACCTGTATGCTTACCAGCTTAGTCCTCAAACCGGTGATCTATACCCCTCTATTCACGTTGTATTGTATATGTTGTTTTGTTTAGACTTTGATCCAGATTCATCTCAGGCCGGTTTTGTCTCCTCCTCTCCCACGAGGCACAGAAATACTTAATGGAGCCTCTAATTATCTCTTCTCATCCATGTTCCCTTGTCTACTTATCATACGCTTTCTCCCCAGCTTGGCTCTTTTGTTTCTCGCTCTTTCTCTGTTTGTCTCTCTGTACTCGGCCCTCTCTTGCGAGCTCGTAACTTGTTTCTCTTCTTTCCAACAATCTCCCAACACTCCCCACCCATCAGTAGGTGTATCCCTGCTGAGTGTGATGAGGGGTGGGACTGTCCTACACAGTTATAGTGTTGAAACACACACACACACACACACACACACGTCCTGTCTTCATAGCTTACTCTTCATAATCCTGTCTCAGCATGAGGGAGATCAGCTACCGTAACTGCGGGAGGATGAGAGAGAAAGAGCAGCAAAAGAGAAAGAGTGACAGGAGAAGGAAAGATGGACCACAGGAGGGGAAAAAGAGGGGTGAGATGTTGTGTGCACTGCAAAACAATCAGTTTTAAGCAGTTGTGCCGTTTTGTTTTACAGTAAAAATGCGACGTAATCTAATATTTAAAGCTAAATTGTTGTTTGCATATTTTAGGCATATATTTCATTAGATTTATGCTTAAAAATGATAAGTAACTTAATTCAAGATTGATTCTCTGAAAATCTTCTGCAGGTTTTCTTCTCATTTATTTTGTCTTAAGGATGTTCCGATATTTTTACTGGAAATTACTGATTGAGAAAAATACTTTTTTGTAGTGTGCAAGTACTGTCATCAAGCTGTGGAGAACGAGGCTGTGTGTTTGTGTGAAAGAAAGAGTAAAGGCTTTTGATATTTGAGCTCTGGCATAAAGCTGCACTGAAAACTGCAAGCCGATTTGCGCTTGTTTCCAGAGAATTGTGGAAACTTTCTATCCCAAGCTCTGCGTTCGCTCAGACATTCTGCCGTTTTGCTCAGTAAGATAGATTTGTTCCCATGCAGGGAAAAGTTATATAGATGTTTTATTGCATTAATAGAGCTCTGTTTTATTTAAACTATACCATTTAAAAGTGTTGTCTTGATACGAGTCTTTGGTGCTCAACAAGGCCACATTTATTTGATCAAAAATACAGGAAAAACAATAATATTGTAAAACAAAATATTACAATTTTAAACAACTGTTTTCAGTTTGAATATATTTTAAAATGTAATTTATCCCTGTGGTGCAAAGCTATATTTTCAGCATCATTACTCCATTCTTCAGTGTCCAGAAATCATTATATGATGATTTGATGCTCAAGAAACATTTCTGAAAGATTCTTTAATGAATAGAACGTTTTTAAAAAACAGCATTTATATCAAATTCTTTTGTAACATTTATAAATGTCTTTACGGTCACTTTTGAGTAATTTAATGCTTGATTAATAGTATAAAATCTTACTGACCCCAAACTTTTGAACGGCAGTGAAATGGATCAACTTTGTCTTTGACATTTTCACTAAACTACCGTAGGTTAAAAAGGTGCAAATGAGATGATCTTTGATATTTATGGGATATTGTTCAGTAAGATGGTCATTGAAGAAAAAAAAACAATAATTATATACAGTGTTTCCCTGGTCATCGTCATTATTCAGTAATATTTGACCAATGAAAATGTCATAAAGTAAGAGTAGAGCTGTAAAAAGGAAGAGTGCGCTAAGACATGTTTGAGCTCATATTGAGGTCTCTGACTTAGCTATCTTTTGGCAAATAAATTTAAAGCTAATTTTAAAAGCTTCTCTAGATTTCTTCTGGACCTCTAGATGAGAGAAGTGTCTAATGTCTGCTGTGAGGAGAAAATCAGAGGATCGGGAATCTCATTGCTGTCTCTGAGAAACAGTAGAGCTATAAGAGAGATCTCATTTATTGTTTTTCATACAGGGTGTGTTACATTTCTTCTCATCTGGAAAGCTCAATTGTTCATGCAGACATTAAGATCTTTCTTCAGATTGTGGCGAGGGTTGTGCGTCCCAGCAGGCAGGGCTTTTTTTTTCTTATCACGTTGAGTTTCATATTGCAACATCGGATTTGGCTCATCCACTCAAAACAGATTAGGCTCAAAACTATTTTATAATTATCTTTTTTGCCACATTTCTAAGCCGTAAACAGTATTTGACTTTGTTTCTTTAAAAGTTTATTTCTCCCTTTGACAAAGGATTTATTTTTCTGTAACTGTTGGCTTTCTATCGAGCGTCCCAGTGGATAGTGCTGTGTTTTATATCACATTTTGTTTCATATTGCAGATTCAGATTTCTCCTCCACTGCTGGACAAGTTTAACGGTTGCTGCTTCGCCTCCATGGGTTTGTTTTTAATAAAAATCTGAAGTGTCTTTTCTGATATCTTTCCAGCTGAGAGTCATCTGGAAGAGAGATGCAGTTGTGTGATGGTTACCAGTGACCTTTAAAAAAATGAAATGATCAATAAGTTATGACAACATATGTTTTTATATTACTTTAACTCATCAAAATAAGTTAAGCAATTTTCAGCTTTTTTTATTGTTACGTTCCGAACATAAAAGCCCCTCACCCTCCCCCTTTCCCCAAAATGTACCTTTTTAGAAAATGCTTTTTGAAGATCAAGTATTTTATAAAGAAAATACTTTTGTTGGAAAATAATTGTAATATTGCATTTTTCATATTTACATTTTTGTATTGAAAGTATGGTAAATAAACCTGTAAAATGTGCGAGCAATCAGATTAAAAAAATACTAACTTTATGGCATACCATAGCAATAACATGTAGCCCATCTGAATTATATAATGAGGCTGTCCATCTCATAGCGAAAACCATTTAGTCTACCAAAATGTCATTAACAGTAGATGTTAAATCTTTGGTTAGCTGAATTCTGGATACAGCACCATCTCACATTTTAAAATCTCATAGGGGGGAAGTTCAGTCCCTGTCAGCGAGGCATGCATGAGTCATGCGGCTCTTAGACGGTAAGCTTTTGTTTGACTGTTAGCGTTTTTATAGGTGCACTATGTAGTATTTTTGCAGTAAAATATCCAAAAACCACTAGGCCAGTGTTATATATTTTGTTCAGTTGAGTACTTACAATATCCCAAATGTTTCCAACTATTTATAAATTGTGAGAAAATTGCTTTTTTAACTAAGGACTGGGACGTTTCAGCATAGCATTTGAGCGAGTCGCCTGTCAATCGCGTCATCTGCGTTACCCACGGTTTTATTCTGCAGAAGCGCTTTTCTCTCAGCAGTGTGAACATATCACAGCAGCGCCGAGCGAACGCACAGAGTAACGTCATAACATCTTTTTAAACACACCTAAATGTTTCTAATATGATAAGCAGAGCTGCTTTACCTTATAATCATGCCCGTAAAAAAGCAGAAGTGCAGGCGCCCGGCGACAGTGTCCTGTCCCGTCATAATAAAAGTTCCGGTGCTCGTGAGCCGTGTGTTTGTTTTACAATCACTCCAGCGGCCGTGCTCAGCTCCACAACACTCGGTCCTGCTCTGCTTTACATTACAGTAACGTTAATAACCGCTTGCATGAACATGATTTCTCCCTGAGTCGTATTTTCCACCGGCTGTGAGGTGAAGACCACATGTCCCAAGATACTGCACTCACATGTGGCGTCATCAAACTACGCCTTTGTTTAGAATAGGCACCCTCCAGTGGACGGAAACTTATAGTGCACTTATAAGTGGTAGCAATCTTCTCTGACACTGCACGTATTTCTTTCTCGTTTGGCGTGCCACTTATTGTTGCGGGTGTATTATTGACATGTAAAAGTCTAGACCCTGAATATAAGATAACCCTTTGTTTTTTTTCAGATGCATTTCTAATATAAAAAAAAAACATCTTATATTTGGAACAATGTATACAAAATTCAACAATTCTTTTAAGTCAATAATTTCAACTGAAATGACGTAAACATCCAAGTTGATTGTACTTAAATTTAAGGCACCAACTTTTTTTTCCCGTTAGAATGAATTGGTTATTGTCCATTCTTGTGATTCTCTGTCTCTAAGGCTGCAAAAATAGAGCAACAACAGTAATATTGACAAATATTTATGTAATTTCAAATAACTGTTTTCTATTTGAATTTATTTTAAAGTGTAATTTATTCCTTCAGCATTACTTCGGTCTTCAGTGTCACATGATCCTTCAAAATCATTCTAATATGATGATTTGTAAGAAACAAGAAATATTTCTGATTATCATCAACGTTGAAAACAGTTGTGCTGATTAATGTTTCTGTGGAAACCGTGATACATGTTTGATGAATAGAAAGTGAGTGTGAAGGCTTTGTGTAATATGACAGATGCTCCTGCAAGCAAGTGTTAATGAGTGTTAATTTTTTTTCTGTGCCATGTCATATGAGTGTCTGGGCTTCATTCAGCTTATTTTCACAGTTTTCTGCATTATAACGTGTGTGTGCGTGTGTGTGTGTGTGTGTGTGTGTGTGTGTGTGTGTGTGTGTGCTCCGCTGGACAGATGTACATTTGAACCTTGAAGGAGAGAGGGGTGGCTGGTGATAAAACTCCATCAGAAAATGCTGATTTGAGCAAAAGCATTCATGCACAACTGCAACCTTGTGCAGCTTTACACACACACACACACACACACACACACACACACACACACACACACACACACACACACACACACACACACACACACACACACACTGATGTCTCTCTGATGTTAGAGACTCTTACATTAGCTTGTGCTAGGCATTTTCTAAAGCCATTATTTCTTTAAATGTAGCTTATATGTTTTTGTTCCTGTATTAAAAATGCATTGGTTTGCTGTGACTTCGAGTTCCATTTAGCCAAAGTTTGATTTTGAAGAACTGAATTAAAAGTTGAGATGCATCAAAGCAAGAATATGATAAAAAAATTTCCAGACTGGGTGGAATGAATTTATTGGTCAAATACTATTTCTAATAAAAGATTTCTAGGACTATCAAAGTGAGTATTTCATACTATTAATGTTTTTGATTGAATAAATATTGAGCATGAGACTTCTTAAAAAAAGAAAGAAACAAAACCCTTTATTAAATCAGTGTGTTTTCAAAAACTTTAACGTCTGGATCCCCCAGTCTTGATTATTTGTTCACATGCTTGATAAGAAGTTAAAAGTTTTGAAAGGGAGAGACAGCTCTTTTCCCTTAATATTTGCAGAAACTGCTCTGATCTTATAGTAGACAGACAGTCAGTTTCATCTCATAGGCCTTATTTCAGTGGAAGAAGGAAGAGAGAGCGGAACGAGGGACGGAAATACTATTTCTAATAAAAGACTTCCAGGACTATCAAAGCGAGTAGAAGGGCCGAGAGAGGAAAAGACAATCTTTCATGTGAGCTGTCGCTGTGAGCTTATCAGTGTGTGCAATTGTGCCTTTGTGTTTATACTTGGATTTACTGATCAAGCAGGAATCAACTCTATGATGAACATGAAACGCCTCTTATTCTTTCTTCTATTGGATATTTGTCCCCAATACTTCCACTCTGGGTTGCTGAGAGTTTAGTGACAAAAGGAACTCCTGATTTACAGTGTCTGTCGGAGACTGGGATTGATGGGTAGTGCGCGTGCTCTGGTAAGTTTGAGGTTGGGGTCTTTTCCTGCCAAAAGTAGCAAAATCCCAAATAAAAAAAAAGTGAAAATAACCATATCCTTTCCTCAGGCTGTCTAACAAAGTCAACATGTTTTTTGAGGGGCGCATTTGCACTTAGGCTGTGTCCGAATCCACTTTTGCTTTTAACGATGGAAAAAAGGATCTGTGTGCCGGGATTATGGTCCAAAAGGGTTGTACATAGTCTCTTAAAGGGTTAGTTCACCCAAAAATGAAAATTATTTCATTAATTATTTCATTACACACCCTCATGTCGTTGGACACCTGTAAGACCTTCGTTCATCTTCGAAAACAAATGGAGATATATTTGTTGAAAGCTGATGGCTGAGAAAGGCTTCAAAAAGGCCTCCATTGGCATTCAGTACATTTCCACTGACCCACTCACAAGACCCATAAAGGCACTAAAGACTTCGTTAAAAATTCACTCTCACTACAGTGGCTGTACAATAATTTTAATATCTATATATTATACAATAATATCTTCATTTGTGTTCCGAAGATGAACCAAGGTCTTACAGGTGTCCAACGACATGAGGGTGAGTAATTAATGAAATAATTTTCATTTTTGGGTGAACTAACCCTCTAATGAGTCATGGGTGTGTTTTGGGTGTAACGTGCAATAAACCAATCAGAGTCTCATCTCCCATTCCCTTTAAAGGCCAGTTGTTCTTGCACAATGGCAGATTCGGTATTTACAAGGCAGGAAGCCTGAACGCTTCTCCAGAGAAGAATCCTTTTATTTTTTTATATTTGGCTGATTTGTGTGCTGCTGCGCGTCCCACGTTGTGCAGTCCCCCCCCCCCCCCCCCCCCCCCCAACTTTGTTGTTTTTTTTTATTGATCAATGATGCAGTTGTTTTCAGTTGTCTGTTCATTTGCACTGACAATACGCCTGAACACAAAGTTTTCAGACCAGAACGCCCCATGGGTGAACAGATTGGTGAGAGTGCATTTGCTATTACAACAACGTGGAGCTGTATTTTTTTACTGTGCATTGATGAAATACATTGTGTATTTCTTAATTTTAAAACATGTCGTGCAGTCTACTTATTGGCTTATTGGAATGTTTTGGTATTACCACAGAGCAATTTTTTTGTAGTATTTAGTAATTTATTGTATGGACGTCTCTGTTTTGAGCATACAGTCAGATGACGAATACAGTCACCGCACTGGTGATAATTCAACAGTTCCTTAGTTTTATATTTTTAGTGCTCAGTGCTCTAAAGGAGGCGGTTTTGTACAGACTACCTCAGGGGGGACTAAATGTCGCTAGGTAGAACAAACTGTAATTTTTGCGCTACTGTCTGTTCAAAATAAATGAAAGCATTTGCATTGGGGATTTGATGCTTTTTTTGTTTTTGTATCGAACCATGACCCCAGAACCGAGGTACATACTGAACCGTGACTTCTGTGTACTCTTACACCCCTAATATGCACAGAAGTAGTGGTAGATTCAGGGAAAAGTGTCTTATTAGTTGCTGAGGCAGCAGATTGGCTGTTATTGATGAGTGAAGCTGATTGGATGGACTCAGAATGAGGTTTTTCACTGTGCTGTCTGTGAGCAGGAGTATGGGGTTTCTGTTAACAGAGCAATCAGACGTGAGTCTCTCTTGGATGTAAAGGTTTCCTCTTGCACTCCCGAGTCCACGTGAGTGGAATAACAACGTCCAGGCATGTGATAAAAAGTCAAAGCTTGCTTGTGTGTACTTCTGCACATGTGCATTAATTGTATATGTGTGTTTCAAGAAGTGTATTAAAGGTGTGTGTGCCTGTATGAGTGTGTGTGCGTGTGTGTGTGTGTGTGTGTGTGTGTGTGTGTGTGTGTGTGTGTGTGTGAGCGTGTGTGTGTGTGTGAGCGTGTGTGTCAGAAGCATCTGGAGACAAGAAGGTGTGATTTCACTGGATGTGACAGAATGAAGTATTGCTCTGAAGAAAGAGAGCGAAGGAGAAAACCACAGATGGAGCCCCACTCAGTAAAACAGTGAACAGTCGGCTATTCTATGTTGTTTTCCATCCAAAACTGTGCGCGATGTCCTTTATTTCATGAGGATTCAATTTACAATATTTTATTTCACCTGAAAATCAAAGGAAATAAATAAAACATATTTTACATAAAAAATTGAAACCTAATATTAGGACCATTCATTGCATCATAATAAATTATGCATTGCCATAATGGATCCAGCATTTTCCCCATTTGTTTATTTTCTTTCTTTCTTTTTGTGTTCTCAGCAATAATTCTCATGTTGCATATATAAGTAGAATTATATATATATATATATGATTTAGCAAATGTTATATTTGCTAAATATATTATATTTAATGTTATATATTACATATATTGTACATCTTTACATATGTAAAACACAATTATATATATTATAATATTATATAGAATATATTGTTACATTATGAATAATATATTCTAAACTATATACACAATTTAAATTAAAAATAATAAATATTTATATTATTAAAATTGTATATATTTCTACTCAATAAAAGTATTTATTTAGCTTTCTTTAAGCTGGTTTAAATTAATAAAAAAGCACCACAGTAAAATATTGTTAGAAATGAGATAAGAATCGCTTTTGAGAATAATCAGAATTACAATTAAAGTAAACCTTCAGAAAACAATTTTAGAGAAAAAAGAAAAAATGTATGTGAATAAAACAACCCCTCTGTAGTCGCATTAGTGTGTGTGTGTGTAAACTGTGATCGGTTTTTGCTGCACTAAATAAACTGTATTTTTATTACTGCTCATGGTTCACTATATTGGGCTTGTTTCTCATTGCTAGATGGATTACTTTACCGAGGTAAACTGCAGGAAGATGAGCCCCATTAATCTCACACTCTCACACACTCTTTCGTTTCTCACTTTCCTCCTTCCCACTCTTCTGTTTGCTTCTCTTCATCCTCCCATATGCGTCTGTCTCTCAACATGTTTCCCTGCATTTTTAGCCATCATGCCTTCTTCTTTCCCTCTTTCTTCCTTCTTCTGACAAAAACTACCTCCCTTCTAATCTGTCCCTCTTCTTTCCTCTTGTCCTCTTGAAATTTGCTCCTTGAAAGCTCAGGAAGCTTACTGAAATTCATACATATATTTTTTTTCATGATATTAGATATATTTAAAGTAGCATGAATCAAAGCGAAAGCAGTGTGCTTTTTTGTCCTGTGGGCAAACCTGCTTTTCTTTTCCGCTCACTCGCTCTCTCTGTCTTTTTTTTTTGTCGTCTATAGCATCATCTCCAAAGGTGAAGCCCATGGATTCTCAGTGGCTCCTGGAAGGTAAAAAGTTGACACTCAAGTGTGAAGCGGTGGGCAACCCGAGCCCCTCCTTCAACTGGTACAAAGATGGCAGCCAGCTCCGCAAGAGGAAAGACGTCAAAATCAAATCCAACAAGTAAGACTCATCAAACACGCACAGATGCACAAGCAAACACACTACTCATACTTTGGCAGAACTATTCTTGGCATCAGAGGTATTAAAAATACATCTCCCATCAACTCGAGCAGAAGATTGTCCCAGTTTGTAAATAGACTCAGAAGGGAGAGAGATGCAGACGTCTTGTTAAAGGAGCAGTTCACAGAAAATGAAAACTCTTTCATCATTTACTCGCTCTCATGTTGTTCCAAACCTGTATGATTTTGTTTCTTTATGAAATTATGAAGAATATTCACACTGCCCTTTTTTTCATACAGTAAAAGCATAGTGACAAAATGCTGCCGAACTCTAATTAAGTCCAAATAACTTGCGCTGTAATCCAAATCTCTCAAAACCATATAATAGCTTTTGGTTAGAAACAGACAGAAATGTATTCCCTCTCTTTTGCACTTTCGCATATTGTCGACACATTGCAGTTGGTTATTAAAGGTGCAGTGAGCGATTTCTGAGAAGCATTGTTGAACGCTGTTGATATTTTGAAATCTACGGAGCCCGCGCATGACATGCAGTAAAAAACGAATAGGTTAAATTGTGCACACAATCAATGTTTGTCATGTATGGAGCATAAGCAACTCAACCTCTGTGTCAGTTTCTAGGCCTTTCTGCTTCGGTCTTGCTTGATAAGCCTTCTTTCTTCAGTGATATTCCAGAGCTTTTCTCTTTTGTAATGTCTCACAGCCATAGGGTGACCAGATTTCTCATCGTGGAATATGGGACGGAGTCCACCACACAACTTTTAGCTTGATTAACAATAATGACACAGACAGGTATTTTAGGCTGCTGCCCCTTTAAGACTGAATGCTTGGATTTTGACTTCTGTCATTCAGTGCAATACCACACTGAGTTAGTTTTGGCAACTTGCTGTGCTTTATAACTTGATAAACTCTTTTTGATGATCCTTGCTAAAAGTAAGCTACACACCATAGATTTTAAATACATTTTGGCGTAATGCCTTCACGTCACCCGTAGGTTTCTGAAGAGCATTTTTGAAGCCTAAAGTGGGCTGTTGCCATCTGGGCAGCGCCTCACTACGCGTCACTCCCGGATAACTGAAAATGGGCGAAAAGGCGCGATGAAACCACGCCCACCTAGCGCAACCATAATAGCAATCCACCTGTCACTCAAGTGGCCACGCCCTTAATTATGCAGAACGTTAAGGCTTAAAGGGGACATATCATGACAATCTGACTTTATCCCTGTTTAAGTGCTATAATCATGTCCCTGGTGTGTCTACCAAACCAGAAAATGTGGAAAATGGTGGCTTACCGAAGGCTTACCAAAACTTTGTGTTGGTAAGCCTTTTTCTGAATGCATGTGGAAAAACGAGCCGCTCAGATTTCTCTCCCCTTCTGATGTAGGAAGGAGATCTATTATAATATCACCGCCCCTTAATCTGCACACTTCCACCCACAGCACTGACAGACTGTTCGCATTAGCATAGTTTCTGCCCTCAGACAGTTGCACACTGTCCGGAATTTTCTCCGCGTTCAAGCAACTATAGCGACAACAATGACTTGTAAGCAGTGCAGGTGCATTGCTTGAATGAAGGACAATTCAAGGCAGTTTTGCTAAAAAGTTAAAGCTCGATGATGTGTAAGTGCCATCTATATGTGATCCAGCTTATAGTCTAACAACTCGTTCAAGTGTTTTCACTATGAATGGTAGGAGAGAAACAGGTCTGGAAATACAGATTCTGAAAATACAGTTAGGAAATACAGATTTGACTCTCTTTTGGAGCCTGTCCCTAGCGACCAGTCGATGAATTGCCGTTTAAGTCAATTCCGTGTAGGCTTCAAGAGAGACCGCGGGAGGTTTTCGCTTGGTACACACACACTTTTTTGACATCTTCACGTCTGACTTGATCTCCACTGCGCTCTCTAATATCCCACAGCCGCCTTCACTAACTGCAAGTTAATCAATAACGAATTCTGATTGGATGATGATTTTGTTGTATGATGAGCTTGGCTACTTTTGATAGGCTCTTTTCGCTTGACAGAAGACCCCTACTTACTTACTATATGATCACTCAGCCATAAAGAAATTCTGAGGAAAAAACAGGACAAAACATGATTTTTTTCATAAAAGTCAGGAAATTAAAAGTAGAGCTGAAACACAGGACTGTCCCGGGAAAAACTAAACGTCTGGTCTTCCTACTCAGCCATTTCTCTTTTGATAGTCTTTCTTTAAATCTCCCTCTTGCTCACTCTCTCTCCTCCCCTTTCATGTGTGGACATGCCCCCTACTGCTGATTGGCTATAAGTGTGTTGTGCTCCTTGCTCAGATCCACTTTCAACAACTTTTTTTTAAATCGCTTACTGTGCCTTTAAATCCACTCAGGCCAATGATGTTTGGTTCGTATTTAGTTTTCTTTTGTTTTAGTCATCGTTTTTTTGTTTTTTGAAGAAAATGTCCTTTAAATGTTGTCAGACTTCATCGTGCCATTTCATTAATAATCGGTTTTGACCAAAAAGTTTAGTTGATGAGAAAGTATAAATGACAGAATAGTTTTATTATGCTTTAGATGTGCGTTGTCACAGAAAGCAACATGACTGACATATTCTATAAAATATTATTGCATTTTAAAACAACTGTTTTGTAATATATTTAAAAATGTAATTTATTCCTGTGGTGCAAAGCTTTTTCAGCATAATTACTCCAGTTTTCAGTGTCACATGATCCTTCAGAAATCATTCTAATATGCTGGTTTACTGCTCAAGGAACATCTTTTATTATCAGTGATGAAAACAGTTATGAAACACAGTGTTTCTTAATATTTTTGTGAAAACTGTGATTCTTTAATAACTGTATCCTTTCTTGACAAGGCCGTGGGGGGTCTTGGTCTAATTGTAGCCTAGATGTGAAGTAATCCATTTAAGCAAAATATAATTTGCAGATATTTTATTTCAAAACATGCACACATTCACCCTTATTTGTATGTCTAATCTGCCAAAAAGGCTAAATGTTTCTTGTCTATTCACATTTAGTTTGACATGGATCATATAAATGATAGCATTTTCAATTAAAAGGGTGAAATTCTGTTAAAAAAGCAAGTTGTATATACTGTATATAACTGGTGGTATGTCTATTGTAAAAAAATATTAAATGTTTAGCTGCTCACATCTTATTATGCTTTCTTAAAGGTAGGGTAGGTAAGAATTGGTTAAAAAATGTTTTTTTCCAAATTTGTTTAAACGTTCTTTATATATCAATACATAATTAAAATTTAAGTACTCTAAAAAAGAAAGTATAAAAATTGAGTGTCTGTAGACCTCTCAGGACTGTTTTAAAGACAGCTCATTATTTCCATTCACTCGCCCTTCTCCCTTCTGGGCTCTTTCCAAAGCCACGCCCCCAAAATACATGAACGGGCCTCACCGACCGCTAAGCTGGAAGACGCATTATTTACCTCAGACGAGCAGTGTGCATGTAGTGACATCATGTCAGAATCACATGTAATAAAAAAATCGAACTTTATCAGTATGAATTTAAACAAATAAGATGTCTTTTAGTACTCATTATCAAGCTAGAATGGTAAAGTTTAAAATATATTTTTGTTTGACTTAGTAACGAGCTAGTTATATTTATAAGGCAAAGAAAACGGGTAGCATCATGTTTTTTCAATAACATCAGTTATACTGTGATGAAGATGAATTTCGTGTAAGATTCATAACATATACTGTGTTTTGCATGTAAGAGTTTCCATGATGAAAGCATTGTTGATTAGCAGCAGCTAAAGCTAACTTAGTTCTAAAGAAAAGTTCCTGGATGCGGTGTACTGGCTTTTACACATGCATTTTGTTATCTAAAGTTAAATTTTGCGCAATTCAACACAACAGCGATCAACTTGAGCTAAGCATATTGAGTATTTATCATCTCTACTAATGGCTAAGTGTATAATATTGTAACTTTATGCTACGTAATGTTATGCTATATTAGGCAGCTTCATGTGCTCTTGATACATGCTTCATGAAAACATAAACCGAAAAAGTGTATAATCAAAATGAAAGATTACCTGTCCAGCAGAAATACAGCCAACAATGAGTTATTTTTCAGCCCCTTTAGGTCCCTCAGTTCTCGACATCGTTGGAAAGCCACACCCATATTTACTCGTGTTTGATTTCTTTGTTTATCCAAAGACTTTTTGTGCATTGCCTTTACATGTAGGCCTACTGTCTTCCTTTTTTTTGCATCGTTTGCCTTCGCTGACTGCAAAACCCGGCACCTTGCATTTTGAATGCTTTTGCTCTTCCTAGGGGTGCGGGCATCAAGCCTGCAGTCTCCCTCTCATTTACTGAAGCTTTCGCGCCTCGATCGCCCCCCCGGTGACCGGTCCCAGTATAGCCGCCCCTCTGTGTTTTCTAATGGACGCGAGGCAAACTAAATAATAAAATTACACTTCAAAAATTTTCCCCCAAAGTTAGTTTATGTCACTGAAGGCAGTTTTCATCAAGATGATTTCATTTCAGGTGTTCGTTTTAAAAATAAGTTTAGTTTGAGTTAGTTATTTGATGCTATTAAAACGGGGGGGTGACGTCATGATTGACAGCTGAGGTCGACGGCTTCTCTGAGTGAAGTTGTCACTGAGGCACTAACGGACTTTTTTCGAAATTTTTGGGAGCAGATTAGAGCTTTAGCTTTAATTTCTACATTTCCATAACTGTTTATTTCACACCAACATAATTAATTGTTCTGCGTCTGCGAGAGTGTGGGCGGGCTTTTGATATCGCGACTGTACTTCCTGCTCTACTTCCTGCGCTCTACTGCGCAACTCCGGTCCCGAAATCGCTACTGCGCAGACTCGGTCCCAAGATGTCCGCGCCGTGCAAGGCCACCTGAAAGCTTCAAATATGGCAAGCGGAAACGGATGATGTCGAGTCATCCATATTTTTTACGGTCTATGGCGGGAATGTGTGGGCAGAACCTGTGGCGAAAGCGATGGTTGCCATGGTAGCGAGAGAGAGTGACAGTCGCCCAAGCCAATCATTTGTTTCGTCCCAAACGAAAATAATGAGCTGTGTTTGTTGCAGATTAAAAAGTCTAGATTCACTTGATTTTTATACTCTCTTTTTCAGAGTACTTACATTTTAATTATGTATTGACATATAAAGAAAGTTTATAAAAATTTGGACAAAAGTGTTTTAGATCATTCCTACCCTACCTTTAAATATTACACTGTATAATCGAATGCGTTGTGTTGGAATTCGCACTGGTCTTTAGTCAACTGAAAGCCACGCCTTCTTTGATGTGATTGGCCATCGTTTTGACATTGGCGAGCGCTGTAGTCATCCTAGTACAACAAACAGAGCGGGGTGTATTGGTACCGTCTATGGTAATGGAGAGCAAAAAAGAAAAAAATGACTGACCCCAAAGTTTAGTTTACTCATCTGCTCACACCATTTTGTGCAGGGGAAGAATGTAATATTAGGTTTATGTTGAATAGAAAGTCATACAGGCTTGAAATTACATGATGTTGGCATGAGTAAATGATGGCAGAATTAAAAAATTTGGGTCAGAATGACTGACAGATTCTTCTCCGTTAAATGTGGGTAACTTCCCCTTAATGCTTTTCTCTCGCGATGGGACCGTGGGATGGCTTTGTTTCTGAGGGGGGAGTGTGTGGGCCCAAACACGCAATATTTCCTTCAGAAGCGTCTGTAGGTGGAAATTGGAATACAAAAGCATATGACTAAGTTTATATGCGCTTGGGGTCTAGATAAACTTCGTCTTCATTGAGAATTGCATAATCATGCAAATGCCTTAACATATGGGAAAGCGGCGTTTTGTAAAATTGGATAAGGGACTGAATAAAATGTTGCTGAGCTGTGCATGTTGCCGTAACATTGCATCAATGTCATTTAGCCATTTGTAACACAAATCAATAATGTACAAGTAGCTGTATATTCAGTCCATGTCAGCTTCACTCCGTATGTAGCCGTTCAATGTGCTGGGGCCGGTCCGCAGGGCGGGAAACATACGGGAGAATTCAGGGCATTCCATAACATGTCGGTCCTCTTCTGTTCTCTGAGAGAAAGTGCTGAGGTGCACGTTTCCACGGAAAGCAGATCACTCTAACAGGATTGCCTGTTCACTGGCCCCTTGTGTAATTTTGCAAATGTGTGTGTGCTGAAACTGCAGATCCACAGTCCTGAAGACGCGCGCTTGCATCGGTACGCACACTTACGCCAATGAACTGTGAGTGAAAGAGCTGACAGCGTGAACAGGGATGGTTTAATAATGATGGAGGTAAAATAAGGACAGAAGATGATACACGCAGCAGCCATATTCTCTGCGTTCTGCTCCAGAATGTGATCCTTCAAGAGCTTCACTCCTCTAATGAGCTGTCCACATGCTGACCTGAGGAGAAGGGCCGAGAGACAATACAAGTATCACATTGACACCGCTAGAGACCCCACGCACAATGTGATGAAGCCAAGCAGGACAGATTCCTATAACGACATCCTTTGTTGGTCCTGGAACCAAATTCCTATCAAACAATCAGGCCTAAGCCTATCATAGCCTGAATTTTGCAGCCAAATTCAGATGTGGGACATTCTTCTGTTTCTCTAACCATAAAGACTTTATTGCTTAGTTGTGATGTTCCTCAATTAAAAGTCACTTTGGGTTAAACATCTGCTGAATTAATTAATATGAATGTACACTACATGGTTCCAAAAGGTTTCATAGCGATACCATATAAAAACATTTTTGGTTCCCAAAGAACCTTACATTAAACATTTTAATAATATAAAGAACCTATGGAAAATTCTGAGCTGTGGAAAGGTTTCAAGGACGTTAATGGAACGATAGAGGCCATAACAATAGAAGTTTGGGGTTGCTAAAATTGTTTCATGTTTTTGAGAAAAGTCTCTTTGCTCACCAAGGCTGCATTTATTTAATTAAAAATATACAGTAAAACAGTATTAGTGGGAAATATTACAATTTAAAATAACTTTTCTATTTTAGTGAATACTTAAATGTAAATTATTCTTGTGATGTCAAAGCTGAATTTTTATGTTGTGAAATGTTGATTCAGAAATTATTCTAATATGCTGATTTGGTACTAAAGGAAAAAAAAAATATATATATATATATATATATATTATCAGTGTTGAAAACAGTTTTTGCTGCTTACTTTTTTCAGGATTCTTTTATGAATACCTCGTATCTATAGTTCCACAAAGATCTTTCCACCTTTCCATTGCACAAAATATTTTTTGGTGAAAAAAAAAATCTTCAGATTATTAAAAAGCTCCTCACACTAAGATAAAAATGCATCTTTTAAGAATTGTTCCATGAAAGGTTCTTTTGTGGAACCAAAAATGGTTCTTTAATGGCATTGCTATGAAACAAACAACCTTCTGGAAACTTGATTTTTAAGAGTTTATATAAAAATGAGTGAAATTATAAATGTCTTATATTCTATCAATTTAACTATTTACTTGAAAACAAAAAACTAAAACTTAGTGACCCCAAACTTTTGAATATGCAAAGACATTGTGTTGTCCAATGCTAAGATTATGCATAATGACACAAATGATGTTAATTCTAAGATGTGGGATTATTAACAGAAACATTGTCTTGCCATATTTTACACACTGTTCTCAGCAGACTTTTGCTGTCTAAACAGGTTTTATTTCATCGGATGTTGCAACTTTGATTACTATAGTTTTAACTTATGTTTTGTGCTGGCGTGTGCACGTGATGTCATTTTGGCAAAATTGCTGGGATTTCTAAACCAGTTTCCAAAGAGCCTTTTCATTGCATTTTTCCAAAAAGAGCGTTGGAAATTCTGACTTTCCGATCTGACTGACTGAAAAAAATATTGTTCTAGGACCAACAACATGGTGTGAGCCAGCATCATGCCCTTCTGGGATAAATAGTAATCAGTAACCACATATATATATACAAACTTGCTTTTGATGAACTCAGTTTGTATTTTAGCTTTAGCTTTTTTTTTCTTTACCTCCTTTTTGCCATTTTCTCTCCAACCTCATCTAACTGTTTTTGTAGATTCCTGTCTTCCCTTACCCTCACGTTTTGCCATTTCTCTCTTTTTTGTGTCTTGGCTGCTTATGTGCAGGAAAAACTCAAAGCTTCACATCAGCAGAGTGAGACTGGAGGATTCTGGGAACTACACCTGTTTGGCGGAGAACTCGCTGGGGAGAGAGAACGCCACCAGCTACGTCAGCGTCCAAAGCAGTAAGAGCTCCATTATTTCCCTCTTAGTTCCCTCTCATCGCAAACGGCGGAGAGTCACAGGAGACCAGTGCTTCTGCTCATCATGGGACAGATTCTTCTGTGTGCGCTGTATTGTTTCAGCAGATGTGCTTTGTAAGATGTCTGTACTCTGATATAGAACGCGCAGTGAGAGCACACTGGGCCTGTCTTTATGTTGCACTTATAGCTGTTCTTGTCGATCTCTTTCGCACTGATCAGATATGAAAGATACGATTTTATCTGATTTATTTCAGATTAATTTGATCTACTCTTTAATTATAATAATAAAACAAATGTTATTTGTATTGCACTTTACATTTGGAACAAATATCAAATTGCTACAGTTAAGATCATTTAAAAATGGCAAAATACTAATAGATTTAATAGCTAAAAGACATAAGCTCTCCCAAAAAAAAATGTTTTAAGTCCTTAGGAGCTTGAGGTGCCCTCAGATGGTCGGTCTTTAATCTAAAATAATCTTGAAAACAAACCGATGAGGGCGAAAATTTTATGATACCACTGTGAAAAATTATTTCAAAAATAAGTTACCTGGTTGCCTTCAAATTTTTAGTTTATTTAAATTAAACATTTGAGTTAATACAATGAACATTTTTGAGAATCGACAACCTTTATTCAAATATTATTAAAAGATTTTGTAAGCATATTGTGTTTTATTCGGATGACGCAGTTAGTGTTGTCACAATACCAAAATTATGACTTCGATACGATACCAGACTAAAATATCGATATATCGATACTAAATCGATACCACAGTAAAAAAAGAAAGAAAAAAAAGATAAAAAAGATAAGATGTTTAATATGACAACAGAACTTGTTATTATTCATTGTTATTTTGTACTAAAAATTCATGTGGCCAGCATGTTCCTTAGGGTTGGGCATCGTTTTGATTTGAGCAATTATTGATCAATTACTATTAAAATTCTCACAAATTTTTGTTATCTCAATGTATCTTTTAAAATGGGGTAATTGTGTTGCAATAGCTTACACACAGCACAAGAAAGCTTGATTTCGAATGGTAAATTGAATTTAAAAAGACGAGTAAACAGTAATAAAATAAGAACAAATAAACAGATTACAAACAATAGCACAAATAAATGCAATAGAATAGAAGATGCAAATTAAATAGACTGCTTTATTTTTTCAGGTAGGTCTAACATTCAGATAAGAAACTGAATAAAAAAAGTGCATAGTAATTACATTTAAAACAACATTGGATAATGTTCTTTGTAAAAAATTAAATAGCGTACAGACGAAACTATTAAAGTTACACAAGTTGATCAGTCAAGGGCAGTGTGATCGTTTGTCTTTTTGTAGTTTAAATAACAAATGACTCCCCTTTAAGACTAACGGACGCATGGATCCTAAACACTGTTCCTGTTACTCGTTCTTCCTGAACTGTTTGCGACTGTGTTTACGTTAATACTCTTCCAGATGTGCACTGATAATTCTTTGAGTGTAATTGACCAATAAATGTTTGCACTTGTATCATGTCAGAGGCGGCTTTATTACGGTAGGCTATGTGTGTGCGCTTCAGATGTGAGCACGAAATCTGCGGGGATTAGTAGAATTAATTCATGTGCAATCCCGCGCGAAATTCAGACCGATCACACACTAACACTAACACACTGTCATGAGGAAAAAGTCCAGCAGAACACGCGTTCGCCGTGCTCAGAGGTTAACCGGGCTGAGTGAGAATATGCCGGTGTGTGTCAACTCGCTTTCGGTCGGAGAGGAGAGCGCAGCTGGTATCGATACTGTAAAAACTGAGAATCGTATCGTTTCAGATATTCCAGTATCGATACATATCGAAATATCAATATTTTTGACAACACTAGACGCAGTAAAACATGGCAAGTTGTGCTATTTTCATGATTTATTTAATTTTTAATGTGGTTCAAATTCAATAGTATTTTGAGTTTCTATTTATTCAACTAATTTCCTTAATTGTATCAACTCAAATTAAAAATTTCAATAAACTCAAACTTTTAAGGCAACCAGGTTACTTACATTTGTAAGTTAAACCAACACAAAAAATGTACAGTGTAGGAATCAGAATAGAAACAAGATCAATACAATTCTTTACAATTTCCATCCGCAGTGTTCATGATTTTACTGTTGTAACAAAAATGCGACTATGTGAGTTTAATGTCTCTGGGAATAATTAACTCAAAAGGGATTCAATATTCAATATTCATGAATTTATGAATATAATTTGCTAGTCGTTCATTACGTATTAACATTTTCCGATAGGGAAAAATGTTTAATTAAATACAAGTAACCCTTTAAGGAATTGCTTGAAATTATCCTACTAAGTTTGTCCTGCAAATTAGTTATAGACTTTCAAATCAATTCTTAATAAGGGATTACTGCTTTACGAGCGCATAAGAAACATTAACTTTACTGATTAGGACAAAATCAATATTTCAAATGGTCGTACAAGTTACTTTACTAGAATAGTAGCATAAGCAGTTAGGTAACGTTAGATCGTAAGTTTCATTGACTTCGTGTATGTGGGAGAACAACAGACTCAACTCATTAAATGTCTTTTGAAAGTTTAATAAACACAGACTAAAAATAACACTACAATTCACACAGAAAGTACACACTAAATATGCATCAAGAGAGTAGAAATATAGATAGTAAACGAAAGAATATGGTACATAAACGAAAATAATGAATAGACTAAAATTAGAGAGAGAGAGAGAGAGAGAGAGAGACAGAGAGAGGCAGCTTCACTTCAGTTCATCACACAGAGATCTCACGGAGTTAACTTGTCCCAACGGGAAAATAACACGACCCTCTTAACAGCAGTTTGGATTTTAGAAATAAGAATACTTGCTTTAGTTTTGGCTTCTCGCGTGTGTGCATGTGTTCCGAGTTCAAATGTCCTGCGTGTCCAGCGGTTCTTTCCGAGGTCGGTTTGGAGCGGCGGGTCTCTTGAAGTGTGCTGAATTCTTCTCTCTGAAGAATGCCCTCGGGGGCTGGAAAGCAGATGGCAGATTGCCCTGCGGCGTTTGATGCGATGCAAAAGCGAAGAAAGGAAGAAGAGCGCAAAGAAATGTTTCCACTTGTCTTTTAAGACAATTAATCCCCACCCCTTCTGGGTTAGTTTACCCAATCCAGAGGGTGAATTCTGAGCGGGAAAAATTCTCTTTGTCTCGGTTTACGACCTGCTTTGCATGTTTATGAGGTGTCGTAAAGGGTGTCGATTTTGTACAGTTTTACTCCCAAATTTGCTAAACATATTAATGATACATTTCATAATCCCATTTTGTGCATCGTTGATTAAGGCAAAAGAAATAGCAATATTTAGATATCAAACACGTTATGGCTGGGAGATATTAAAGCAGAGATACATTCTTACACGGGAATACAAGCATTTAAAATGAACTTACATTGTTTATACATCATGATTAGGTTGGTATGACCTAAGGAGCATGCATACACACAAAGGTATATCGTATACAGTCTAGAATAGTCTTAATTAAAGCTTCATAAGGAAAGTGTGTGTGTTTTTGTGGTTCTGTGTGTATTGGAAGAGTCTTCGGAGTCTCTCTGTCTGGGAGAATGTGAGGGGGGGGAACAGGGTTCAAGTCATGTGACCAGGTAATCTGATTGTGTTTTCAAAGTTCTCCAAAGAGGCGGCCTGTCTTATTTCAATTCGGCCACAAACCTGTCGAAGATGTCACTTGTCGTTGGCATCAGGCCCCTAATTTATATGCGGCTAAAAGCTATCTACCCTAAACATCAGAAATTGACTCATCTTTGATCCTGATGTGAAAGAGACCACAGACTCTACACTGTCATGATGCTGGAGTTTGTGAGTACTGCAAGGTGGTTGCTAAGGTATTGTGGTTGGTAGCTAGGGGGGTTGCTAGGTGGTTACTAGGGTGGTTGTTTAGTTTCTCGTTTAGTGGCCCAAGTCAAAACCCTTCTATGATATGGCTCAAGTCCTTCAGTGTACGTCTATAGGATTGTTTTGCCTGTTTTATCGTCCATTATGTCATAGGATAGCACACAGCCGCATGATTTGCGGCAGCGTTCAGGGACTAGTTGCATAAATATAGCCGCTAAAGTTAAGACTTTGTCTTCAGAACTAGTCTGTCCAGTTAATCTGAGCAGTTAGTTAGGGCTAATCACTCTTACTCTTTGGATTCAGATGGCCAGTTTAAAGAAAAAAATTAGATGACTAAACTGTAAGACTAGTCTAAGCATTTTATGCAACTTGCCCCTGGTCTGTTTTGTGAGTTTTGGTGTTTTTGTGGATAACACATCTCTCTCATCTGCTGTTTTACTTACTGATCTCCCCACCTGCTTCAGTCTCTGGAGTATATCACATCAGCTGGAGGCGTTTGATGTGTGTGTGTGTGTGTGTGTGTGTGTGTGTGTGTGTGTGTGTGTGTGTGTGTGTGTGTGTGTGTGTGTGTGTGTGTGTGTGTGTGTGACTAATGCAAGCTCCATTCAGCCCATCTTAAGGCCAGTAATGGTTGAGTGGTTTGAGATATAGGGTCTTTCTCTCTCTCTCAACTTTGTCCTCCAGCTCTCCACCAAACACTTCCATTATCTGATGTGTCAGCAGAGTCTCATGGACACAAAGAATGGCCAGATGACCAAGAGAATGAATGCAATTGTAGAATAATTTAATGAATGAGTGAGTTGAGTGAAAGAACTTGTAGAGTAAATTAGATTTTTATCAAAATAAAACAATTGTATTATTATTAATTTATAGTCATATCGATATATAATCACTATTGATTGTCCAATTTCACAAAAAAAAAATCACAATTATATTTCCCCCAAAATTGTGTAACCCTAGAATAAATCAATTCTGAATTAATATGATTAATTTAATTCATGTATATATGATTGAGTAGATAAAAGAGTGAATGAACAAATTACCTGAATGAATCAAAGATTCACATGATCATTTGAAGGAAATTAACAAATTAATAGTATTAATAATGTAATAAACTAACTCTTTATGTTTGCAATGAGCTAATGCTAAAAAAAAATGTAATCGTAAAATTTTAAAATTTAAATAATTAAAAAAAAAAAATCTGAAGAAAACATGTCATGTGACCGACATTAGAGAAGAATGAACATGCAAATATATTGTTAAATTATTGAAATATGAACTAAACATTTCGGAGGTACTTTAAGAACATTATAAGGATGCTTGACTTGCAAAAACGTGTGGGAATCCCTGAATTAACTGAATGAATGCAAGCTCTTTATTGGGGTTTTTTCCCCCAATGATCCAATGAATAATAAATAGTTTAATTAATAAAATGGGAGGATATCTGGGTCTGCATATTTAAATCGCTGTGTATGTGTGTGTGTGTGTGTGTGTGTGTGTGTGTATGTGTGTTCCTGTGTTCGGAGAGATAATTGGCATATTTAATAATCTGAGATCTATTATGTAGTTAAGTCACTGTGAAAGGTAAAAAGGTCCTTTCAGAATGTGTGTGGGAGAGATAAAGAGAAAGTGTGTTTACATGTTCTGTATGCATGTGTATTAGAGAGTTTATAAGTGAGGAAATGTTTTGTCACCGCGTGTGTGTGTGTGTACAGTGGATTGCTGCAGATAACTCTGTGCTTAATGAAGATAAACTGTGTCATTTTGGCAGATTCTGCACTCCAGGAACAGCAAGCATTTCAGTCTATAAGTGCACAGATTTCAGCTATATATAACAGCGCAGACACCTGAGAGACAAAGAGAAAGAGAGGGAGAGATGCTCTAGTGGCCATATGGAGGGTCACCGGGGTAGTATCTATGCAGTATTTGAGAGAATAGAGTAAAGGTGTGTGTCTTAAAACAGGACAACAACTGCGCAGGCTAAAGCAGAACGTCCTTGAAGACGGGTCATTTGGGAGGAGTGTGTGTTTACATCTTTGTGTATATGTTTGTGTGTGACGTGAGACCCAGCTGGACTCTGGCCTCTGAATTCTTCAGCTCCAATGCCAAGAGCCTGTCAGATACAAGAGCCAAGTATACTTAACGCACAATACACACACACACACACAGCACTAACCATAATTGACCCTGTTTGTGCTCTTAAAGTAACATTGCAACTAAAGATAAAAATACTGTTGTGTACTCCCCCTCATGTTATTCCAAATGTGTACAAATATTGTGTAAGGAAAATTTTGAATGTTAACGTTACAGTAAAGACATTTATATCTAGTTTAGTCGTGAAACTCTGAGGGCATTGCTGAAGGTTCTTCACATCCAATCTGCAATCACATCATTCCTGCATGATGAAATGAGATTGCTTGCTCAACATTTTAACAGTCTGGTTCATTGTTTGCTGTAAGCTAGTCCTGCAGTGTGCCATCAGAGTTCCTCTGAAACCCTCCACCTCACCCAACTCCACCTGCCTAGATCTGCTACAGGATTTTTGTATGTCTATTCATGCAGCAGTAGCATGTGTGACCTGTATTGGTAAAATGAGTTGCAATAAGCAAATTTGCAAAGGATTTGTTGGAATCAGACACAAAAAAAAAACTTAGCTTTACCTGTTTTAAGAAAAATCAAGTTAAAGTTTTCTAAAGGTTTCAAAACAAAATCACCTATAGCAACCATACCTTAAAATCCAAGTGAAAACCAAATATCTATAGAAAAAAAATATATATAAAATATATTTATATATATATATAATCTTTTCCCCCATAATACCACAATTGTTAAATTAACATTTAATGAAACCGATAGCTAAGCTTATATATATATATATATAAGCCGCAGGGGCGGCAGTGGCTCAGTGGTTCATGTAGGTTGTCTACAAACCAGAAGGTAGGTGGTTCAGTCCCCGGTTCCACCTGACCAAGTGTCGAAGTGTCCATGAGCAAGACACCTAACCCCAGCTGCTCCCGACGAGCTTGATGGCGCCTTACATGGCTGACATCGCCGTCGGTGGATGAATGGGTTAATGTGAGGCAAAATGTAAAGCGCTTTGGATAAAAGCGCTATATAAATGCAGTCCATATATAAATGCAGTCCATATATATATATATATATATATATATATATATATATATTAGGGCCGGGACTTTAACGCGTTAATTAATTACGCAAAAAAATAAATAATTCAATTTAACCACACTTATTTTTGCACCGCGGAACGTTTTTCAATGAATGAGTTTCGACGGACCAATTATACTGGAACACCAACTAGCGCTCCGGAGGCAAGGGGGTAATCTAGCGCTCGGAAAGCGTTCCACCCCTAGGGTCCCACCCCTGCCATTGCTAACCAAGCCATCACCTGCAGTTAGCATCCCATTGACTGCCATTCATTTTTGAGTCACTTTGACAGTGAATAACTTTACATCTGAGACGTTTAAAGACTCCATCGGTCCATTGTTTATTTCTAAAGAAACACGACAATGTATAAACGGCTCCATTACCTTGTATCTTACACTATCGCCCAGCAGAAGCTGTTTTTGTAAAAAATAGGCTAACGATTGCGTCATAACCAACGCGACCCTGTCGCACAGTTAAGAAATTACCGTATAGACCTGAGGAGAAGCTCGCAGGCAATCTTTTACTGTCTATGAGACAGTCGGGGGGACGTGGAGACATAAAGTCTGATAAAGTCAAGGGGGAAGAATGGGGAGAAGCCCATAGAGAGCCAAAAGCAACGGGAGAAAATATTTAAACAACGTGATTCAGCTTTCTCTTTCCACATCTACTAGAAGACCCACAGCTGTCAGACAGGTTGCTCACGTCACATCTACGTCGTCAAGCTCAGTCTGAGCATGCGCAGTTCGCTCAGCCATCAGGAAGTGAGTGCCCCTAGGTTGACTTCATTCTTTCGCCGTTGACGTCAATGGGATCGCTCGGTCCATTTCTTTTACCGTCTATGTCCGGAGGTGATTCTTTTTTTCCCAGGATGGTAGGGGAAGGTTCCGCCTTTTTCGTCTATGATTGGCTAGAAGGGCTCTCCTTGGATTGGTTATATATCTCACGTTCATGGTAGGCTGTCAGCTAGTCTGTTTTGATCGTCTTTACAACAGAAACGATCAAAGTCAATCCAACATACTAAGAAAAGCACATATCCGTGTCTTCAGATTTATATTTCAAGTCCACAATTTCATTGGCAATTTTATAGAAGAGACCAATTTCATAGAAGAGACACAGTATGATACAAATATGACAGATTTTATTTATTGTGAACCTAACATTGCATAAACTTGCTAGTAATAGACAATTTAGTGCATGTTAAACATAGTAATTGTGTGTGTGTGTGTGTGTGTGTGTGTGTGTGTGTGTGTGTGTGTGTGTGTGTGTGTGTGTGTGTGTGTGTGTGTGTGTGTGTGTGTGTGTGGGCATGTTTTGTGTGACATATGAGGACACAAATGTGTACGACATGGGTATAACAGGTTTTACAAGGAGAGGATGAAATATGAGGACATTGGCCATGTCCCCACTTTCTAAATGCTTATAAATCATATATAGGATGATTTTTTTTTTTGTTGAGAAAGTAAAAATGCAGAATGTTTCCTGTGATGGGTAGGGTTAGGGACAGGGGCAGTGTTAGGGGATAGAAAATACGGTTATGTCACAAAAACAAACGTGTGTGTGTAGGCTATGTGATTGACTTCGTTTACTTCTGTTTTAAAGGGGCGGTGAAATGCTGTTTCATGCATACTGAGCTTTTTACACTGTTAAAGACTTGGATTCCCATCCTAACCATAGACAAAGTTTCAAAAACTAATGTTGGACGTTTGATGGAGTATTTCTGTGTCAAAAATACTCCTTCCGGTTGCTCACAAGTTTCGGCGAGTTTTTTTCGAGTATGGGTCGACTTGACGTTAATAGAACGGAAGGTCCTTGTATGGGCCGTACGGGCTCTTCTCCCGGTAGGGTGCGCGCGCTCGTGACTAGAGCACGCCGTAAACAGTCTCTCAGATGCAGATCCAGTCGTCCGTGAACACTTATGTGGCGCCGCGCTTCTCTTTATTCCTATGGGTGATTCCTATGGGGAGCAGTCCCAGCAATAAAGGTTCGGTCCTGCTTTGGAAGCAGCCGGTGAGTTAAACTGCTTCAAATGTCTCTGCTTTTGGCTACGGACAAGTAAACATCAGTAAACGACACGATCGCGTGCTTCGTCATTCAAATGCGCTAACGGTTACTCCATTGTTGTTCTGTATAACGTTACAGTATTCTGACGTGCAAAACCGTTTTGCTTGCTACTTCTAAGGTCTAGTCGCATACAATAGTCCATAAACCGAATCATGTCCTCATACACTGCGAGTAAAGACACAGAAATGTGGAGAGGCCACTAAATACAGTAACTTACATACCACAGAGACGGACGTCCTGCTGTTGCCGTTTCTCCTGTTCAATTTATTTCTCCCTCAGATTTGATTCTGGATCATTATCTGTATTAGCGGAGATAGCCATGGGTTTCTCCACGCTTGAGGACGTCACCGCTTTGCGCGCTTGTCATTCTTTAGCTCCGCCCACACGATACGCCTCCAGCCGCTCGGTTTTTTCCGGAAAGACTCAGTACAGCCCATATTTCTTTTATAAATATAATAAAACTAAAGACTTTTCGGAGATATGAAGGATGCAATACTACTCTATAGGTACTCAAGATTGACATGAGATTGACTGAAACTAAGTGTTTCACCCCCCCTTTAAAGACGATCAAAAAAGACTAGCTTACAGCCTGCCAAGAGATGTATAACCAATCAGAGGAGAGCCCTTCTAGCCAATCATAGACGAAAAAGGCGGTACCTTCCCCTACCATCCTGGGAAAAAAAATATCGCGCGCCGGAGTCACGACAACAACAAACCATGGGTGCGTCTCAATCAGCTCCCTAGTTCAGTAGTCAGGGCACTGATCAGGGAGTCAGCCCATTGACTTATGTCCTGATCAGTGCCCTGACTAGTGAACTAGGGAGCTGATTGAGATGCAGGGCATGAGTGAACATGAACGAAGAAGCTGATGAGACTGCTTTGCTTGGCCCCGTGGATGGGAAATTTTGTTTTAAAAAACGAAAGAATGGAAGCGTCGTCAAGAGCAGGGTTATGTGCAAGCTATACAACAAGGAGTTAGCGTATCACCGCAGCACATCGAGCCTCAAATATCACAAATATGCTTTTGCTAAACTTAATGGCAAACATTGCGCTGGTCTGTTGGACTGAAATAAATAAACAATATTTTGTTGATTAAGCTTATGTATTCAGTCATTATTCAATGGTATACTAAAAATACATGTGAAAAATTACTTCTCATTGTTCTCAGGTCAAATATTTATATGCAATTAAAATGCGATTAATTAATTACAAAGCCTCTTCCCTAACAGTTAACTAAACATTTACATAAAACATAACAGATAATATTTGTGTGGAATACCCGCCAAGACAGCTATTTTGAAATACTGTAATTCTGTGTGTATATCAGTTCATATAGGCCTACTAGAAATTCTGTCTAAGAGTCAGATAAACAAAAAATATCACACCCTAACATTCACTACATCCAATCTAAGTGAAAATGAAATTAGTAGCAGTGAGTAGTGAACACACACTGCAAACCATGGACACACACACTTGGAGCAGTGGACTGTTGTGTTCGAGCCTGCAACCTTCATGTTACCAGTTGGACTCTAACCTTCAGGCCATGACTGTCCCCTAACTGGTCTTGATGGATAAAATGTGCCATACTACATTATTCTGCAGTGAATCTTTTATTGAACTAAAAAAAAAAAGGAAATAAAATGCATTGCATATTCCTTGTCATGCTTTTTACACATATCTATATGAAGGAGCACATCTCACAAAGGCACATGGACACAGGTCATATTAAATTGATAATTCTGGATTCAGTGTTAATGTTGAGATAACTGAGAAACGAGTCCACCTTCCAGAGCTCGGTACTGCTGCCTTTAACTTAATAAGGTCTGATGCAAACACAGACATAAAACACACTCCTGCGCACACTGCTCTTTCTCCACCCCTGCTCAGGCGGCTGTCATCCTCGAGCATACGAGCATGCTGCTTACTGCATACTGCACTGTATGTACTGTATTCTGTCTACGGTTTTTTTTTTTATTATTTGTGAAAAAAGTATGCTGTGCGCAACAATTAATGGTGCATCCTGGTGCCATGTGTTCCCCAGTTAAGCAACGTACAATCATCGAGCCATCCACGTGATGTAAAAGAAGATTCATCAATTCATCAGACAGGCCACCTTCTTCCATTCGCACCGTGGTCCAGTTCTGAAGCTCACTGATGAAGCTTTCGACGGTGGACAGGGGTCAGCATGGGCACCCTGACCAGTCTGCTATGCAGCCCCATACGCAACAAATTGATGCACTGTGTATTCTGACACCTTTCTATCAGAGCCAGCTTTAACTTCTTGAGCAATTTGAGCTCATCTGTTTGATCGGACCACACAGGCCAGCCTTCGCTCTCCACGTGCATCATTGAGCCTTGGCTGGCCAGACCCTGTTACGGTTCACCACAGTTTCTTCCTTGGACCACTTTTGATAGACCCCTCAAATCCTTACCAATTTCCCCTGCTTCTAACACATCAAATTGAAGGAAATAATATAATAAATCCGACCCACTAACAGGTTCCGTGATGAAGAAATAATCAGTTATTCATATCACCGGTTGGTCATAGTGTTATACTTGATCTATATATGTTATATGTGAGTGTGTATATATACATATATATATATATATATATATATATATATATATATATATATATATATATATATATATATATATATATATATATATATATATATATATATATAAAATGAATACATGTAAATCTAAATTTGTGTATTTTATATGCATACAAAAAATGTGCATATGCAACTGAACAATATACTCACTGCATAGCACTTTCTTTCAGCAATACTTTGTAGTCCGAACCCTCTTTTTTAACCCATGGTTTTCTCTCTCTTTTCCGTCTGTAGCTCTCCTTCCCGATAATCTGTCTCCTTCAAATCCCCCATTCCTCCACTTCCATTCACTCCGCTCTTCATTAGCCTGTCTCTCCATCCGTTCTGCTCCCCCCACCCACCTCCCGCCGCATGCTGTTCTGCGGCGTGTGCATGTGTGTGTTTCTGCGTGCATGTGATCGCTCTCGTGGTGGACATGTCTGTGAATGCCATCTGAATGGGTAGTGCCTGTAAGTGGTTCGATGTCATTGATCGGCGCTTGGTTGAGTAGAGTGGATCAGCAGCCCCGTACAGGCCCCCCGTGTGACTTACGGCCTTCCCCACGACCCCACTTGCTGGGGCGTGAATCATGTTCCCCTGCCTGTCCGCATCCATCCATCGGCTCAGAGCCAAGGCTAATGGAGCTAATATCCTGCCGCACCAGGATGGACTACGGGACAGAGGGAAATATGTGCAGTCTTTAAAAGCCTCTCCCTGGATCTATTTAAAGTGGAGAACAGATGCACTGCCAGTGCAGCACCTGATCAACATTATTGTCTTTCAGTCATGATTGGATAAACTCACCATCTCCCCCCTGTGGAGAAAGACATATGCTGTTATTATGGTACACAAACAAACACAGTCAAATACTGCAGAAAACTATCTATCTATCTATCTATCTATCTATCTATCTATCTATCTATCTATCTATCTATCTATCTATCTATCTATCTATCTATCTATCTATCTATCTATCTATCTATCTATCTATCTATCTATCTATCTATCTATCTATCTATCTATCTATCTATCTATCTATCTATCTATCTATCTATCTATCTATCTATCTATCTATCTATCTATCTATCTATCAATCAATCATTGGTCTGTCTGACTTTTTAAAAAATGTAACTGATTTAAATGTGAATTTATTTTAGTTGTACTTTATCACATTTAAATTTACATTGCAATTCTGCATCCTGTTTGCTGCCTCAATTCAAATTCAGGAACTGATAAAACATTCTGAATTCAGTTCTTAATGGCTCATGGTTGGAGCAGGCAAGTGCCACTTATACCTCTTCAGAAAATGTACAAATCTATTTCTCCTGTTGTAATGCTTCACTGTGCATGTTCAATTCAATGAATATAATATAATATATATATATATATATATATATATATATATATATATATATATATTTTTTTTTTTTTTTTGTTGTTGTTGTTGTTGTTGTCTTAATCGATTGCCATTTGTGATTGAGGATCTGTCAAATAGATTAAAGTAGTGGATTTAAAGCAGCACCAGGTAACTTTTCAACCTTCATAATATATTTTCAAGACTCTTGTGATGATACATCGACTTACAATAGGTTGAATGACACGTCTGCCATAGCTTGATGGGGTCTGTATCGTTTTTAATTGTACTTTTAAACTTCGGGTTTGGGGTAGTAACCCGAGAAAAAAAAGAACTACAAAATGCGACTGCTTTACGGCATATACGTCACTTCCACCAACACCCACACTTCCTTAAATTCGGACGTGCAAGCCCAACTTTGTTCGTCGGATAATATAGTCATGTCCATGTCCTTCATCCTATGTAGCTGGGATGAAGAGATTTCACACGCGACGCCAGAAGAACACCTGCATGTGAACTCCTCCTGCAGTGTTCAGGGTTTATTAGTGCTGCACCAACCCGCGGCGCCGCTTTTATGAAGTTATTTGGCCCGCACCGTACCACTGTATATATTTTTACAACCCGCCCCGCACCCGCGCATTACTAGTTCAGGGCTATCAGGGTTGTCATGTCAACAAATGCACGCGCGATGACATCCCCTGTTGTAGGATGACAGAGCTTACGACAGTAGTTGAGGACATTATTTTTTTCCCAACTGTAGGGGGACCCCGAGAGCAAAAGTTACCAAGTGCTGCTTTAAATATGAACATTTAAGGGCCAGATTTACTAACAGCGTGTGCAAGAGCAAACCTTTGATTGACCTTAAAAAACTATTGTCAGGACACGCAGTGAAAAATTAGCAATGAAAAGACGTGGACACAGATATTTTCGAGGCTGACCTTATTACATATGCATTTGTAGGAGTTTCCCTTTCAAAAGCAAAATTTATGTGAGGTTGAGTATTTAAATGAATCAAGCAATATTTTGCTAAGGTTTGTGCTAGTTAGTTCAATGGGATCCATGCTATATTATATAATGTAAAAAAAAAAAAACAATGTGGTTGGCATGGATGTGATATTCGCTGGGAGGAGGCACCACAGAGAACAGACAGTGCTGATAGAATGGAGAACATTTCTCCACTCGGGTTCATTTATTTAGAACAGGGCTATTCAAATCTTACCCTGGAGGGCCAATGCGGTGCAGAGTTTAGCTCCAACCTTAATCAAACACACCTGAACTTGCTAATCAATCTCTTCAAGATCATTAGAAAATCACAGGTGGGTGTGTTTGATCAGGGTTGGAGCTAAACTCTGCACCGCATTGGCCCTCCAGGGTAAGATTTGAATAGCCCTTATTTAGAATGTCAGAAGAAGACGTTATCTAAACATATCATTTGCCAAGTTATGTCATTTTTAATTTGCTGCGCCTGTGTTGTTAGTAGATTACCCACACCTGATTATCATAGACTTTGCTTGTTTGCTACCCTACGCTAATTTACACTGCTCTAGACTGAGTTGGTCATATGGAAATTAACTGGATGAGTCTGTGTTCTTTAATTTGCTCAGTGTCAGTTACACCTCAAGAACTTTCAATTCCCATCAGTGTTTTTATAGGATTGCTGTCTCACGCTAGTTTGCCCTGTATAGTAAATCTTGCCCTATAGTGTATTCCTCAATGCTTGGAATGGGTAGATCGGAACTTCAATATTATACAATGTATCTCCAAACATCGTCCTCTGAATTGATTGAGGCACAAAGGGGGGACTGACCGCTTTGTGTGTCTTACAAGAAACAGTTTCAGGCTAGTAACATATCGGCACAATAGTACACATGCTGTCACTGCAGAGAAGAGAACATATGCTTGAGACAGATGTAAGGTTGAATGTTAGAGGCGATATCGTTCTGCTCCCCTCCATTTCCTGCTGGAGTGATGTGTGACCTTTAGAGACACGGGCTATTGTGCTCTGAGACATACAGTATCTCCTTCTCACTTTATGCCTCTCTCTCTCTCTCTCTCTCTCTCTCTCTCTCTCTCTCTCTCTCTCTCTCTCTCTCTCTCTCTCTCTCTCTCTCTCTCTCTCTCTCTCTCTCTCTCTCTCTCTCTCTCTCTCTCTCTCTCTCCTGCTGTTTGTGTGTGCATGTTGAGGAGTTAATTAGCGCATTATGAAATGGCAGAGCTCAGGTGGTGGGCTGTCCAGTACTAGATCACTCAATGTGGTCTCACTGAAGTGTTGTCTGTCTGCTATATACCTCACATCAGTTACTTCACATAATTACATCCATGTATTGTATTAGGGCTGGTTTACACTTGGCATTAACATACAACCTGTATCTGGATGTTGTCCAAATACACATTGAAAAGACAAGTGTAAACGTGTTTGTGATAGGAACGCTATCCTCTCAGTATGTCCTGGTACAGAGGTAGCCGAGGACCCATTGTGACTCGAATCTCAGTGTAATGTAATTGCAATCTAGCCATCGTATCTGCATTCACAAGTTCGACGTCACAACATCATGGAAATCGCTGCACGTAGCTTGGTGCTTTTGTGAGACAATTGAAGAGTAGAATGCATATATAGATGAATGTTTGCTTTTGCATCCAGAAATTGCACACCCATTCATTGTCTGCAAAGAATCAATTCGGACCTAAATATCTCTTTTTTTACCTTTTCAATCATTGCATCGATGCAATGTATTATTATTTGCCTCCTCCTCTTCGTTTTGAAGGATTTGAAACGTGTAGCCCCGTCCTGATTGGCTGATGATTCGATCTGTTTGATCAGATCACTGTGATTTTTGAGATAAATATAATGTTTCCTTTTCATTTTGTTTACATTTTCTTTATTATGTGAAGCCTGTGTAACACTCTCAGGATCCAGAGCAAAAGCAAAATAACTGATCATCATAACTGATAATAAGAAGTTTTGATTGTATTGAATATTTGCTGAATAGTTTGCGTACTGTTAGTTTGCATGCTGTTGATGAAGAATAGTGACAAAACTTGCTGGTTTATAAACAGGCCGGCTTATGTAATAAAACTACATTAACCATGATTCTAAGAGGCAGCGTAATGTGCTTTCTTGGCTTTTTATTTCGTCACAGTAGCCCTAGTCTCAGCCTCAGACATGATGCCCATTAACCGTTGGTTGAATGTCTGATGTATATGTGACACTTTTCTGGAAACACTTCAAAGTCGTCATCTGATAATATCTGATTCTACAGGAATTCTACATCACTCATTCTACATTCAAACAGATGCCATGATCCTCATTTTTAAATTAGAATTGCTAAAAGAACAAGTAACCATTTATTACCAGAAATAATAGCCATTCTGATGGGGAAGTAAGAACAGTCATTTGCTCAGACTCAGACACTATAATATCTAGACTCCGTATTGGCCACACAGCTCTAAATCGTTCATTGTTTATTTTAAAAAACATGAATCAGGCTATTGCTATTAATGTGGTTTACCAAAGACTGTGGAGCATGTGCTATTAAATTGTGTAGCATATGAAAGAGAACAAATTCGATTAATAGAAGAATTAAGTTATTTAAAGGGGGGGTGAAATGCTGTTTCATGCATACTGAGCTTTTTACACTGTTAAAGACTTGGATTCCCATCCTAAACATAGACAAAGTTTCAAAAACTAAGTTGGATGTTTGATGGAGTATTTCTGTGTCAAAAATACTCTTTCCGGTTTCTCACAAGTTTCGGGGAGTTTTTTTGTATGGGTATGGAGTATGGGTCCGCTTGACGTCGATAGAGCGGAAGGTCCTTGTATGGGCCGTACGGGCTCTTCTCCCGGAAGGGTAAACGCACGTGTGAACAAAGCGAGAGAGAAAATGCAAAGCGCCCATAAACACTGCTCTCAGCTGCAGATCCACTCGTCCCTGCAACACTTCTGATGCGCCGCGTTCCACTTTATTCCTATGGGTGACGTCAAGCGACTTCAACGCGTCCGCAGAGCAAGCGTTTTGCTTGCTACGGTGAAGGTTTAGTCACTTACAATAGTCCATAAACCGAATCATGTCCTCATAAACTGCGAGTAAACACACACAAATGTTGACAGGTCACTAAATACAGTACATACCACAGAGACGGACGTCCTGCTGCTGCTGTTTCTCCTGTTCAATTTATTTCATTCTCCGGATTTGATTCTGGATCATATCTGTATTAGTTGAATCTGATTGATAGCCATGGTTTATTAGAGTAACGTTTTCTTCTTCGTGCTTGAGGACGTCACCGCTTTGTGCGCGCTCGTCATTCTTTAGCTCCGCCCACACGATACGCCTCCAGTCACTCCAGCCCATATTTCTTTTATAAATATAATAAAACTAAAGACTTTTCGGTGATATGAAGGATGCAATACTACTCTATAGGTACTCAAGATTGACATGAGATTGACTGAAACTGAGTGTTTAAAGTGTGACACTTGAGACAATACTAAAGAATGCTTTAGCATAAAGTCTATCATGCAGTTGTAAATTATTTGAAAGCTATAGGTTTAATAAATCGGATTTAAAGTAAAATTGTAAAGAATATACTCCCCGCCCCCCATCTAGCTAGTTAGTTGGTTGTCACTAATATCTCTCATGCTCCATATTCCATACCGCTATTAAAAGTAAAAGAAGAGCGACAACAACAAACGCTGTGATGCCAAACTCCCTCGTTGAAGAAAAACGCTGTTGTGTTTACAACTGTGACAAAAAACTCTTACAGGATCAACCTAACACTGGATTTTCAAAAGTATGTGAAGTTCACAGCTCCATTGTTGCAGTAAACGTGCGCAACATTATTGAATGAAAAATGTATTAGATGCACCGGGTCTGTTATCGACTTTACACTTTCACGCCCCTAAACATGATGTGGAACAAAACAAACTGTGATTGGTTGAGTTACATGTCAGTCAAAGTCCTTTTGGGCGGTCCTTGACCAATGAAAGCTGCAAAGAAGTCCAGACCTTCTGTCGTAAATCTGGTGATGCGAGACTAGTAGCCCCTAAAAATAGAAATGCTTGAGAAGATTCTTTCTCTGTTTTTCTGTATTATATTTTGACATTATTATCACTGACAAACTCACAAGGAAGAAAGATTTTGAGATCATTATTTTGAGTTATGTGCACACGAATGACCAAACAAACATGTTTACCATTGAGAAACTATATGAAACTAGTTGTAACATCAAATATGATAGAGGACAACTCAAAATTTGTTAAGTAGGATCATATCCTATCAGGTGCATTTGCCTAACTCTCTGCATAAGCTGTGAGTTGCCAGATTTACTGTGATGTGAAGTTAAAACTGTGCACATCAGATCAGATGCGTGACTGGAGTGACTTTTTGGCACTAGAACATTTTGTTGGCTTACTTTGACATTACTAATTAGTACACAGGAGGAAAGAAACACTACGGCTGTGGGACTAATACACAAGAACACCCTCTGCTTGCTTACACACACACATTCACACACAGGCACTGTGCCCAGGTGGAAGTGCAATAAAAGCAGGTACTGTGTGTGAATCTCATATTAAAGTGTATCTTTGCGAATTTTCAACCTGCTTTGAAATTGTTACAATGTCAGTAGTATATGTAAATGAACAATGCTTACTCTTTCTCCTTGTCACCTGAACTAAGGAATTCAGAAATTCAGCAAAAGTCCGCCGGATGATGCAAAAAAACATCTTTTGACAGCCTCAGGGCTTTTGTGAAAACTACAGAATTATACTTCTGCTTTTTTGTATCCCCACCCACGGACAGTCAGATCAACAGAGGGTTATTAACTGAACAGTTATTGTAAGGCTTTTTGTCTACTCTTTAAACAGAATTATGGTAAACATAGAACACTATGGCAACTGCTTTCTTACTTGTACATGACAGCATTTTGCTTCAGGAGGCATAACTGACAGACGACAGTTTGGCCTAAAACACTGTGCTCACGATCATCCAGTTTGAAATGTTGACTACAAACACAGGTTTTTCAGATTTTCTGTCATGGTGTTTTCTACATAGGCCTATTTATGATTCTTTGCAGCCTTTAGCTACTGCCTATGTGCTGGATCCGTCACTGAAAAGTGGAAACCGAAAGTTTCCAAAGTGGGTTGTGTGAGCTCACCTTTCCCTTTTGCCCTTCACACACACAATTGTGTCTGACAGTGTAAACATGTATTAAAGTTCTCGATTGATACTGTGATCTTATTTTTATTGGGCATTGAAGATGATTCCAGTATGCATCAGTGTTGTACAGATATTTTACTGGAGTGTTGTGAGAGGAATTCACTTGTTATAAATTAAAAGAAGACAAAGGAAATTATTTGGTCTTCCAAAGTATATACATCAAACACAAGTGGCTATACATAATATACTGACTGAACAAGTGTCGTCTTATAAATATGTGGAGTTTGGACTCTCCTATATCATGGAGTGCACATAGATTATGTTTCCTGTTAGGTACAACAACATATTTACTTTATCAGGAGATTAAGGTCCTTTAAGTTTAGAGCAAACAAACAGATCTTGCTCTTGCTTTTCAATCTATAGAGTGTTGTACAATATGAAATAAGTCCATGGGATATAGTTGTTATTCTGTTCAGCTCAAAGCTCGAATGGCTAAACTGATATCTATATCTATTATTATCTGATATCAACTGATACTGATATCTACACAAAAAAAAAAATCTTATCCCTGACTATAGTACAATAATAGTGGCTTTCACACTTCTAGAAACTTATATAATGAGGTAAGATACGCTTGTTGTTTTGACGGTGCGGCAAACCTTTATTTTGAGTGCGTTGAGAACGCCAGAGCACACAGCGCTCACATTCTCTGTTTTCACTAGTTCACGATCGGTTTAACAGTCCTTTCTAATACGTTTTTAGATTTAACTTTTATGCAAAGAAAGTAGACAGTATGTGAAAAGTATTCTCATTCTCCATGTGGTTGATGTCCATGTCGCTAGCTGATCAGAAATAATCATGTTTTGCTAGGTCCCCTTTGCCTGAAAAGCCAGACCCACATCAAGATGTTTGGTCTGGAAACTCACCATAGACAGGGCTCAATCCGAGGGGCGGGATAAACGGTTGCCTTTCAAACTCCCTCTGCACGCGATAGGATAGCGCTACACCAACCAGAGCAACGAAGGTGAAGCGGAGCTTGTTAATAGATTAAACATTCTCCGTATCCGGTCAGCAAAACTCAGAACACATCTTCCCTTTTTAAGAATGACTTCAGTGCCGTTCTTTGTTCTTTTCTCAGAGAAAAGCTGAACTCCAAGTCTTCCAGAGTCGCGGTCAAAGCTGATTCGAAAGACCGCCGCCGTTCGCCAGTTTCTGTGTTTACTAGAAGCACGCAAACGCAACTCGGCCGTCATTATGTTAAGCCCTGCCTACCGACTCTATACACGATGTGATTGGCCTGAGTTTGGTTTTTACAGCTCAGAAGTGTATTCAGAGTTGCTAGACGACACTCGCGGCAGATTAGATTTGCTGCCGCTAGGGTAGGTCTAGATTTCTAGGCTAATGAATTAACGCACAAGCAAAATAATGGGGTTTCTTTCCTTAAATGTAAAGGCATTTTTAAAATCTTTGGTCAGCATTATCTTTTTTTTTTAATACTGGTACTTTTGAAATTTAAACAAGAAAATTATAACAAATTAGGAATATGTTATCTGGTCAGAACCTAACCTTTCATATTTGCCACAATGTGCAGTATTCATCAGAGCACACTGTGTTCAATACTGCATCCCACAATGCCTAGGTCCTCAAACGGGCGATGCAGAGCTGTTTGAAGAGGAATTTTTATGGGTGTGAAATTATTTATTGTCATCAGGGAAAAGTGACCGTAAATACTTACATAGCATAGCATATCAGCAAATGTGTTCGGAATGTGTGATTCCTATTTCCATAATTATTCAAAGACTTTCCTGTAACAATAACATTGTTTTGGTCGGTTGCCATGGATTTCATCAGAGTTGGTCCATTCTCCACAGACACGAGCATTGCAGGCTGCGGTCTTGATCGTGACTCGTGAGGGAAGGAGTTGTGGTCATGACAGTCTGTCAACATCCGCTTATAAAAGTGCACAAAGCACATGATGTCAGTTTAAAAACCTCTGCCAAAATGCAATGTGCATTTTCATCAGCAGTGTTTAACATCTCTTCCATGATCAAACTGCCAAACTTAGGACACTTTTACTCAAGTCCTAGTGAAAATGTTTTTCCTCCCATAACAGAACAGCTTTCAATTAAACATGCAATATAATTAGGTCATGTGACAACAATGTAGCTTGAAATGTTGGTTACACTTTATTTTAAAGTGCCTTTATTACTGTGTAATTACATACAGAGAATTCATATTATTCAGTACTTAAATGTGTACTTACTAGGGATGCCACAATACTCAATATAATATTGAACCATTCGGTACGGCATTCACGGTTCCATTCGCGCTGGTAAATTGTGGTTTGTTTGATTTTGCATTTAATTAATTATTTCCATTTCTCTCCATTTTAAATATTCCTCTCAGTTTAATTCGGCTCTGTTTGAGTGTGCCGGTGAGTCTACGCTCTGATATGAGCAAATATCCAGTCATCATGCGTGCTATGCACTGTTTTGCATTGAGTGCACACACTAAACGTCCGTCAAACACACATGATTACTGGACAGTCTTACTGCACTAATACTGTCAAATACACACAAGGTTAACATATAAACGCAGTCGGTTATGTCTAAAGTGAAAGTACAATTACGTGCGTCGTCTATGAGATGCGAGCAGGTCTTCAAATGACAGCAGCGCAACCTAGTGAACAAGCTGTCCTTAAAGGGACAGTTCACCTCTAAATTGATTTTAATTTAAAAAAACACCTGTAATACAGTAGCTTTTAATCAATCTTGTATATTGAAGGATATGTAGTTTTAATTTTAGCCTACATTTATTCATTCAAATTCATACTTAAATGCTACTGTACATCTCTGAGCTGCCACTGTAAATCTTTATATATATTTATTTTATATTATACAATACACTGGGAATATGTACAAGGGTTTTTAGGTAAAGTTTTAAGTTTAAGTAAAGGTTTTCAGGTCTTTTAAGTAAAATAAAGAAAGAGTATTGCAATAAATTATTTTCTCCTTAAGCCTTTTCTGTTCCTGTCCCCTAAGAATAGAATACTAAAAAAACAAACCGAACCGAAAAACCGTGGTTAAAAACCAAGGCATGTATGGAACCGTGGACTAACTGTATTGTTGCATCCCTAGTACTTACTATAAGGTTAGGATTATGGTTTGGGCTTACGTTTTTCATTTTACAGTATGTGTACTTACAGTGTAGTTGCCCAAGAAAGGACTGGTAATATAAGGTAACTACATGGGTTAAAGGATTAGTTCATTTTAAAATCAAGCCTTGGTGTATATGACTTTTTTTTATTTCTGATATACACAATCAGAGTTAAATTAATATCCTGACACTTCCAAGCTTTATAATGGCAGTGACGAGGTCCCTGGAGTTTTTAAAGTGAAGTGGTTTTGTAAGAAAAATCCATATTTAAATAATTAAAAAAATCTATCATTATAGAGTAAAATATCTAACTTCCCTTTTAGGCCGCCTTCCGTATTGAACGTATGAGAAAAGCATGGCCCAACGTATATTTGAACAAATATAATCCAAACCCCTTTGATGACGTGCATGATTACGTTACTGTTGATCATCTGTCCGTCATCGTCTAAAGCCCGCCCTGATGATTTCATTGGTCTGAACAGTTTCTGTTCGGGGATAATTACTCGTCTATGGAGCAAGGCCAGACCGAACTGCCCGACCTAAAAATGTTGTGGGCGGGGCTAAGTTCGGCTGGCATCCAGGCTAATTTATTACTGTAGTAACTGTGTAACAGGTAACAAGGGCACTGTAAAATAAAGTGTTACCAAAATGTTCGCATAATTCATTGTGCTCTATATACTACTTTTACAGTTTTTCTCGATTGCTTAAACACATTTCTTGAAACTATGCCTCATATTCTCAAAACTATAAACACAAATCCATAACGTCTCACCCAGTTTCCCAAACAACCTATTTTCAGGTCAAAATGAAGCTCTAAGATCAAAACCATTCACTCTTGCTGAAAAACCAAACTTTGCCCTCAGACAAGACACACAAGCCCTCAAAATCACACACACTACAACATAGTCTAACACACTGGTGCAATAAATTCAAAACAACATTTCCAAAACTGGTAAGTTATGTTACTTGTGGTTCCCCTCCTCACAAACCTTTTCACATGATGAACAAAAGACACAACCAATGGATACATTGGCTTTTATTCATTCATTCATACTACACAGTACAAAAAAAAATAAAAAAAATAAAATAAAATATTGTATTCCGCCTCAGCCTCCCGTCTTTGGTCTGGGTCAGGCCAGAGAATCTCATCCACATCACAGGCTATAATAGCCCTAGCCTGGCAGCGGGGGTAAAATCCTCTTGCATGCCTGATCCACCCCTGGCACGCATCTACTGACACATGGCCTGGACGAGGTGAACAAGCATATAAGGTTCTCGATCATACACTGTAGTCAAGACCACCTAAACCGAGACCAAGACAAGACCAAGACTTTGAAGGGCTGAGACCGAGTCAAGACCAAGACCAAGACAGGCCGAGACCGAGTCAAGACCAAGACCAGTGCATGTCCCCACACTTATGATAAAATGTGGAATATGCATATGATTGGCACTTGTATGATCAACTAAACTAGCTCTAATTTCATCCGAGACTACTACTACTACTACTACTACTACTACTACTACTACTACTACTACTACTACTACTCCTCCTCCTCCTCCTCCTCCTCCTCCTCCTCCTCCTCCTCCTCCTCCTCCTCCTCCTCCTCCTCCTCCTTCACCACATCCTCTTCCTCTCCCTCCTCCTTCACCATGTCCTCTTCCTCCTCCTTCACCACCCACGTCCTCTTCCTCGCCCTCCTGGACCTCTTCCTTCATTTCTTTGTGGATCCATTGTTCCAAAGCTCAAATGAACTGACTCTGGCACTTTTATGTAACTTGAAAGTTCTGATTGATGTGTGTTAAATTTTGACTCTTAGTGTTTTCACCTGGGTAATTGTGTGCTAATTGAGCTGAAACTATGCTGACTTGAGTGAACTATATTGAATGCTAGTGCTTTCTAAATGACCACATGGTCTAGGCAATGAGAAATTAAGGGATTTGTGTGTAGAGTTTTGCAGTGACAGTTCAACAAATCTGACTCATGGGTCAAAATAGGGAATAGTGTTTATAGTTTAGTGAAATGGGTGTGCTTTTTGATAAATGGCGTTATGGTTTTGAAATTTTAGTTCAAAAGCCTGGTTATAGTGTTTAAGCAATCGAGAAAAACTGTAATAGGCAGTATGCAGTATAAACTGTGCAGTATGAACTAAGCATTAATTGGTTAATTCAGTCTTAATCAACTGTGATTTCTTTAAGTTTTTATTGTAATTTGACACATTCTTACACCAAATTGTACTAAAAAAAGAAAATAACTATAACATGCAACATAATGAGGACATGCGTTTCAGCTTAAACTATTTATTGCATATATAAAATATTTATTTTTATATATATTTTTTGCTGTATATTGTTGTATAACTACAGCTCTGGAAAAAATTAGGAGAAAAAAGGAAGAAAAAAAGTGAGCTGTATATTGTTACTATATATACATTTTATTAATATTTTTTATTTGCTATTATTTTGTAGTTTTCATTTTAATTTAATTTTGTTTTAATAATTTTGCAAAAAAACAAAATATATATATATATATCTCTTTATATCTGTCACTCTTGACTATTTCCCTCTGACTATCTCCGTCTGGCTCTTTGTCGGGGCAGCCATTTGAATCACGGATTCCCCGTGTCTCTGGCTGCAGAGATCCAGATGTGATGTGCTGCTGTTTGCAGCATGCAGTTTGATTCTGCGTGACTCTGACACACTGCAGAAAATCTAAACCTCTTCGTGGCTGCAAGCCAGCGATGCCTGCGAGAACATCCTCCCATCTGCCATGTGTATTTGGCAGCGTGTGTCTCACTCTAGTTTATATACAGAATGATACAGTGTTTTGTGGAACAGTGTGTGTGTGTCTGCAGTTTCAGTTCTGTTGCCATGTTGGAGAAATATTTAGCCGTGTTGTAGGCAGATACAGAAAGGTATAATTGTGATACCCTGATGTTAATCCAAGAGTTCACCCAAAAAGTCACTTTTTATTCTCCCTCACGATGCTTGCTTTAGTGTCTTTATTTAAGCTTGAAAGCTTCAGTTTCCATGGAAGAAAGAATGTGTTTGGGATGTCATGAGGGGGATTAACAGAGTAAGAATTATAAAGATTGGGTGAACTGTTCGTTTAAAGGGTGAGTTCGCCCAAAAATGAAAATTCTGTCATCACTCTTGTGTCGTTACAAACCTGTAACACCTTGTGTACACCGGACACAGCCATTGATGTGTCACACAGCACCGCAACCATTGAAGCTAGAAGCTATCACTCTATGCGATAAAGCGACCGTCGCAAAGCATTTGTCCTTTATGTCAGCACGTCATAAATAGGACAAGGCATCTGTTTACTGTCGAGATTCGTTATGTCGCATCGCACCGCATCCAGTGTAGACAACATCATCACTGATTATAATGGGTTATATTGTCTTTTGTCGCATCGCTCAAGTCCGGTGTAAATACAGTGTTAGACTTTCGGTCCTCTTTGGATTACAAAAAATATATTTTTGATGAAATCGGAAAGCTTTCAGTCCCTCGATTGACAGCAATGCAACTAACACTTTAACACTGGAAAAAGTTCATTAATTGATTGCTTTATATGATGAACAGATTGAATGTAGGCTTTTATTCACATACAAAATGTATCAACTCAGACATCAGTTGAGGTAAAAGGAAGCTCATGCATTTTCACTTGATGTGCAAGAACCAATGAGGTTCATTCTTGTGTTACGCAGCACGTTTGAGCTTCATCAAGAACCAATGAGGTTCATTCTCGTTACACAGCACGTTTGAGCTTCATCAGGAACCAATGAGGTTCATTCTTGTGTTACGCAGCACGTTTGAGCTTCATCAGGAACCAATGAGGTTCATTCTTGTGTTACGCAGCACGTTTGAGCTTCATCAGGAACCAATGAGGTTCATTCTTGTGTTACGCAGCACATTTGAGCTTCATCAGGAACCAATGAGGTTCATTCTTGTGTTACGCAGCACATTTGAGCTTCATCAGGAACCAATGAGGTTCATTCTTGTATTACGCAGCACGTTTGAGCTTCATCAGGAACCAATGAGGTTCATTCTCGTTACGCAGCACGTTTGAGCTTCATCAGGAACCAATGAGGTTCATTCTTGTGTTACGCAGCACGTTTGAGCTTCATCAAGATCCAATGAGGTTCATTCTTGTGTTACGCAGCACGTTTGAGCTTCATCAAGAACCAATGAGGTTCATTCTCGTGTTACGCAGCACGTTTGAGCTTCTGCAAATGTTTAAATATAAAAAAGAACCTAAATTAAATCTGTTCACAATATAAAGCAATCAAGTCTTAATCAAAAAGATCTCAATTTGTGTTCCAAAGATAAACAAAAGTCTTACCGAAAGCGAAATAAACTAAAGCAAAAGATTTGTGTATCCTTCTAGACACACTGTTTGATCAAACTGCCACATGAAAAGATATTTCAACAGAAAGTTTAATTAAAGATGCCACTTATTAAGGTAATGTGACAACAACGGAGCATAGGACAGTTAAAGTGTCATTGCATACTTCTGCATTCTGTTTCACATGCTATTTATTGAAAGAAGTCGCCAGCCCACAGTAATACTGTGAAGTTTGCACATATTTCATTCAAAACATTGAGACATTTTTCACAATGTTAACTAATGTATGATTCTCATCTCTGGCTTTCTATGTGTGTGTCCGTATGTTTCTATAGTAACCACCACATTGTCTCCGGGCTCAAGTCACGCCAGGAAGTGCAATGAAACTGAGAAGACCTACTGTGTTAACGGTGGAGACTGTTATTTCATACATGGTATAAATCAGCTATCCTGCAAGTAAGTTACACACATTCATCACACATTCATTTAATCTGATCTCACTTTGACAATCCCTAAGCTTTTCATTGGTCAGTTTATGGGCTTATATTTGACTACACACAGTGTTCATTGAAACTCATTGGCTGTCAAATTAACATTTGAATCTAGATTAAAAACTATTAAAAATTAATGCAACAAAAATGAATAGCAGTTCATAATGGCCCCGACCTATACATACAGCTCTGGAAAAAATGAAGAGACGACGTAACATTGAGAAATCAATGTTAAGTGGTCTCTTAATTTTTTCCAGAGCTGTTATTCCACAATAATATTTTTTTCCTGACAGCAGAGCAGTTATTTTAGTATTATTTATATATTATTTATTAATATTTAGAATGATCTTTTTTCTTTCTTTCTTTTTTTTATTTAAGTTTAAGTTTAGGTCATTTTGTTAGTGCCTTTGACACTTTTATTAGTTTTTTATTTATTTATTTCTATATAGCTAACTTGTTTTTAATTCAATTTAGTACTTTTGGCGCTTACATTTAAACTAATTTTAGTTAGTTACCAAGGCATTCCTAGTTTTTATCTAAGTTTTGTAAGATTTTATTATAAAATATTTTATTTTAGCTTCATTTCCAATACAGAAAACTAAGATTTTAAATGGTTTTACTTATCACTAGCAACACTAAATCCGAGAAATTCAACAACCAACTTCTGGAAATACCCTGTATGTTGTGTAGGGTTGCAAAGGTGCTGAATAGTTCCAGTACATTTCTGGAAACTTTGCAACCCTGATGTTGTGTGTATGATAATATGATTATGGGTCATTTGTACTGATAAGATGTGTTTAAATCTGTACAATAATCCCATTATTTACCATCAAGCCATCCCAGGTGTATGACTCCTGGCTCTTCCCAGCTTTGTAGTGGCATTGAATAATTTCCAAAAAGCACCCATCCATCATAAACAACTCCAGTGGGTTAATGAATGCCTTCTGAAATGATGCATTTTTGTAATAGTTACTTTTGCAAATTTCCATATTTAAAATTTTATAAATTACAATCACTGGCTTTCATCAACGGCCGTTCACAAGTTACATGGATGCGCTTTTTGGTTCTTCAAAAACTCAGACACTATTCAATGCCCTTACAAAGCTGGGAAGAGCCAGGATATTATTTATTATAACTCAGATGATTGTGTTTGGTGGAAAGAAAAAAAAGTAAAACAGTATACATGGCTTGAGGGTGAGTAAATTATGTAATCATTTTAATTTTTAGCAGAACTAACCCTTTAAGAAGTACATTAAGAGCAGTTATATGAATCTATTTGAATTTCATTCCATTTTACTTCCTTTTTAAATTGAAAACTTAGTTCAAATTCAGGAATTTAAAAGGCTTTTTATTCCTTTCTACATGACACACAATGCTGCAATGTATATGATCGTGAAACAGTGTAAGTTTTAACTGTTTTGACCTTTGCTGGGAAGGAAATTTCTAAACTCTTGTAACATTTATTGAATACTGCTGGTCTAGAGAGAGCCAAAGAAATGACAGTGTATCTGAGGGTCTGGAGAAAGGGGAAAAGGTTTGCCGTGTCGTCTGTCAGGTCTGTCGATGTATACTGCCGCGTTATCAATAGTATGCTGAGTTACTGCTCCCCTGTGATAGCATGGACACAATGCTCCATTCTTATCAGCCATATCCGACAGGGAAGCTCAGATTTACGGTGTGTGCGGCAATTTTTTAAAGGAAGAGAAACAAAGCCATTAAAGCTGTTTAAAGCTCAAGCCCTTTAGGGAGATGTCATCCTTTAACTGTGACTCGTCAAGTCGATCTCTTTAATTTACAGAACAGAGCATCTGAAGGGTTAATGGCCCTCAGGGAAGTGCAGACTGATTTGGAAATAGTGTGTGTTGCTCTTGGCTTTCTTGACACAGTGATTCACTGCCTGAAAGTTTGTCTTCAACAGCGCTTAAAGCTTTACTTCACAGAACAAGTGGGAGGTATGACCAAAATATTTTACCACGGTATAAGACATTTTATATCTTGGTAACAGTATGACATTAGTTATTTTTGGTGGAGATTCAGTTAATTAAATAATTAACAAATGAATCGTACTTCATCTCATTGATTATTGTCTCCTTTTTATGTGATTGGTGCAAGAGAATAAATAAATAAATAAATAAATATATATATATATATATATATATATATATATATATATATATATATATATATATATATATATATTCTCTTGCACCAATCACAAAAAAATATGTATATTGCACCAATCACACATATATATATAGATATAGATATAGATAGATATATAGATAGATAGACAGAAAAGTCTATACACTATATTTTGCAGATTTATTAAAGAAGAAAAACTGAAATTTCACATGGCCTTTTAGGATTAGGTATTAAGTATTAAGACCCTTTGGTCTGTTTAGTAGAAGCACCCTTTTGATCTAATACAGCCATGAGTCTTTTTGGGAAAGATGCATCACGTTTTTCACACCTGGATTTGGGGATCCTCTGCCATTCATCCTTGCAGATCCTCTCCACTTCTGTCAGGTGGGATGATAAACATTGGTGGACAGCCGTTTTCAGGTCTCCAGAGATGCTCAATTGGGTTTCAGTCACGGCTCTGGCTGGGCCATTCAAGAACAGTCACAGAGTTGTTGTGAAGCCACTCCTTCGTTATTTTAGCTGTGTGTTTAGGGTCATTGTCTTGTTGGAAGGTGAACCTTCGGCCCAGTTTGAGATCTTGAGCACTCTTGAGAAGGCTTTCGTCCAGGATATCCCTGTACTTGGCCACATTCATCTTTCCCTCGATTGCAACTAGTCATCCTGTCCCTGCAGCTGAAAAACACCCCCACAGCATGATGCTGCCACCACCATGCTTCACTGTTGGGACTGTATTGGACAGGTGACGAGCAGTGCCTGGTTTTCTCCACACATACCGCTTAGAAATAAGGCCAAAAAGTTCCATCTTGGTCTCACCAGACCAGAGAATCTTATTTCTCACCATCTTGGAGTCCTTCAGGTGTACTCCATGCTGGCTTTCATGTGTAGTGCACTGAGGAGAGGCTTCTGTCGGGCCATTCTGCCATAAATCCTCGACTGGTGGAGGGCTGCAGTGATGGCTGACTTTCTACAACTTTCTCCCATCTCCCGACTGCATCTCTGGAGCTCAGCCACAATGATCTTTGGGTTCTTCTTTACCTCTCTCAGTTCCTTTGACCTCATGATTCTCATGTGCTCTGACATGCACTGTGAGCTGTAAGGTCTTATATAGACAGGTGTGTGGCTTTCCTAATCAAGTCCAATCAGTATAATCAAACACGGCTGGACTCAAATGAAGGTGTAGAACAATCTGAAGGATGATCAGAAGAAATGGACAGCACCTGAGTTAAATATATGAGTGTCAAAGCAAAGGGTCTGAATGCTTAGGATCGTGTGATATTTCAGTTTTTCTTTTTTAATAAATCTGAAAAAAATGTCAACAATTCTGTGTTTTTCTGTCAATATGGGGTGCTCTGTGTACATTAATGAGAAAAAAATGAACTTAAATGTTTTTAGCAAATGGCTGCAATATAACCAAGAGAGAACAATTTAAGGGGGTCTGAATACTTTCCGTACCCACTGTATATATATTCTAATTTAAATTTTCTATAATTTAATTAAGTGCAATATTTTAAATATATTTACATATCAAATGTTTGATCAAATGTAAACATTAAACCATTGAAAATTTATATATAACCAATAAAAGCTAAATAAACTCAAAGTGCAAAATACATTTAAATAAATATATAATTAAAATGATTTATACAGCTCTCAAATATTTAAAATCTTTTTTTTAATTTAAAGAGTGTCTAATAATACAACCTGGCTTTACTCCATAAAAAAACATAAAGTTGGGTTTTTTATTAGTAAACTAGCATTTATGAATACTGAATTTGGGCAGAATTACAATAAGGTTAATTAAAAAGTGTTTTAACGTTTTAACCCACACGAAAAAAGGTCTTAAACAATGAATGTTATCATTAATACATTTTTCACAAATATATATACCACAGTATAAAAGGTTTAGCAAAATATCTACCGTTTGCCACATTTCTACTATATATAATATATTTTTTTATTATATATATATATATATATATATATATATATATATATATATATATATATATATATATATATATATATATATACCTGTATATATGTATACCTCCCAGCCGTTTTTCAGATACAATACCTTAACGTGTCATCTCAGTGAGCGTGTGTGTGTGTGTGTGTGTGTGTGTGTGTGTGTGTGTGTGTGTGTGTGTGTTACTGTAGCTCCTGAGGCAGATGAAATGCAGCCTGTACCATTGACCTCTGCAGTAAATTCTACAGATAGGCTGAATGGTGAATTCCCCTGTACAACTGAACTCTAAAATAGCCTCAGTATATAAATAATGAAAACTTGTGACTAGACGAAGCTTTTGGCACCATTATGAAGCTTTTAGGGACCTTATTTTGCTCCTGTTTGTCTTAGGACATTCTCCTCATTAACATGAGGTCTTACTATCACGGAAGTGAAACTGATTGGCATTTTATGAGAAGGTAAAGCTTGAGATTAGGTTTGATTATGTTTGATCTACAGTTGCCCCAAAGAGTATTTGGACACCTACGGCATGCTTAAAATTGCATTAATTTTATTGCATTAGATCACAAGTCAAGTGATATATGTACATAAATTATGTTCTTTCCCTAAACTATTGTCACTTTTCTGAGCCAATTTTTTTTTTTTTTTGCAATGACATTTAAACTACTGGTCATTTTTTTTAAATGTAAGTTGGTCAGGTCAGGGTTGCTAAGGTTATTGTTACAGGTTACATGACAGTGGAGAAATGGCTACATCAGAAGGTGTGTTGGACTTTAAACGTAGACAGTACATAAAGTATTGAATGAGAAGTATTACTGTTACATAAAATTGTATGCAACATCTGTGTATTTGACAAATCTTACATCTGATCCACTTCTGTGAATACCGTGCAATAAGAATAAGGTGTCCGACTTCACATTTCTGTTTGCCCGCTAAGTCATACACACCTGTTAAGTATGAGAAATAGAAATATGAATGTGCATATCACATAATGTTATTCATATATATGTGAATATCATATAATTGAGAATTCAGAACCTATAAACACATTATTAACGCTGTATAATGACTATAGTCCGGGTATTTGAGGCTAGTGCTTCTTTCATGTCTTACATAATTCACATCGCAGATGCGCTAATGCAGATGGAGCAATCTTGCGCCTGAGTTATTGACTACTGTAACATGAACCCAGAGGACTTCAGTATTAAAGTATTTTTTTACATTGAAGTATTTCTTTAGTGTGTAATGTTCCTGTTTGAGCATGGAAAAAGGTCTGTAAAGTTACAAAGCATAAAGTTATTTTCCAAGGTTATTCCCTGTATCAGTACGCAAAAACTCAACTCGAAGCGATTGACCAATCACAGCATACTGTGCCAGACAACCAATCAGACCACATTGCGCTTTTCAAAAGGAGGGGCTTCCTAGAGACAGGAAATAAACTAAGCGCTACTGACAAACTGGGAAGAGAGGGGCTGCAACAATGGAGAATATGTGAAGTCATGATGTTTTTTTAACATTCAAGCATGAAATCCTACGGAGACTCTAAAGGGACATGGTTATGGAAAAGGTTTTTTTACACCAAGAAACTTTGCATTCACTCATAAAGAACTCTCGAGCGAATGCAAAACATTTACATTATCATTTTTATAACTCTCATATGTTTTTCCTTCACCAAGCCCCTTTAAGGGCTCTGTAAAAAGCAATTAATACATTGATAAAAAGGCCATAATAGGTCCCCTTTAATAGTAGGCCTATGGTAATATTGTTGAAGTGTTTGTCTTGTTGCAATGATTGTTTTCCATTACACTGTAATGGATGTCCATCTTGTCTGAGCTTGTCCATTCGTTTAGACTCAAAGCTGCTTGCTAGAAACTATGAACTTATTTCAATATTTTCTAAAGATTTCCAAATTCATAGATTTAAACATTAAAGCATATTTTTGTGTGTATATATTTTCCCAATAAAACTATAACTCCCTAATATTTGATTGTGGCCCAGTGGAGGATTTTGTTTTTGAGGGTGGTAAGCGCCCCCTTGAGGAATTGCCACCCAACTGAACCATCTGAATGAATTAGTTCACAAAAATGAATCGGGCTTCCCAACCCACATATAATTTTTTGAGCCATCCTAAAAATGGCTTGAAATGACGTGAGCCCTCTTTCCTCAGGTTCAAACTCTTCCAATGACATCACAGCGATGACATCATCAGGTGGAACAGCTCTCAGGGGTTGTTCTCTGTTGTTCTAACTGCATGTTTCTCTGCTCTCGTCTTTCTCTCTCTTTCTCCTCTTCCTCCTCATGTCTCTTTCTCCTCTACCCCCTCCCTCTCGTTCCTTCCTTCTCCCTCTGCGGGTTTGTTTCCCTTCATCAGGTGTCCAAATGACTATACCGGTGAACGCTGTCAAACCTCCGTTATGGCCGGTTTCTACAGTATGTCCATTTCTTCTTCTGTCTGTTTGTCTGTCTGTCTGCTCTGAAGCTGCATGTTGGCTATGATGCATGTTCATGTCTGCCTCTTTTTGCCCATTTTAAGCTTTTATTGGTTTATGAAGTAGAAATTCATGGATGTGAATGGATTTAGTATGCATTGATATATTATTAAAGACAGTTTTCCCCCAAGGATAAAGAAAATAGGATAATTATAATGCAAGTGAAACAATAAAGCATGTTAACATATATAGAGTAGGTTCTCATAGAGTAAAATTATATTTAAGAAGCAATTGAGAATTAGTCCATCAAACAAATTCATGACATTTTTGACAAGCACTCATTGTTATCATTTAAATGATTGTTCTGGTTCTACACAAGTTAAGCTCTTTGACAACATCTGTATCCACAGAAAATGATTTGAAAAACTGTATTGACAGTAATGCACTTAAAATGGAAAACTGTACCACAATGAATGTTAAAATACTGTGTCAATGTAAGCAAGACTTGTGCTTATAATTTAATATCTTAAAACTTATCAAAATATTTACATATTTAAACATGTTTCCTGTGATTTTTTTTTTTAAATTTCTGTCTTAAAATAGCTTGAACTCTACACCCTTGCTTCATTTAGTATACGTGGATTAAAGGGGGGGTGAAACACTCAGTTTCAGTCAATCTCATGTCAATCTTGAGTACCTATAGAGTAGTATTGCATCCTTCATATCTCTGAAAAGTCTTTAGTTTTATTATATTTATAAAAGAAATATGGGCTGTACTGAGTCTTTCCGGAAAAATCAGAGCACCTGGAGGCGTATCGTGTGGGCGGAGCTAAAGAATGACGAGCGCGCAAAGCGGTGACGTCCTCAAGCGTGGAGAAACCCATGGCTATCAATCTCAGCTAATACAGATATGATCCACAATCATTTGGAGGCTGAAATAAATTGAACAGGAGAAACAGCAACAGCAGGACGTCCGTCTCTGTGGTATCTACTGTATTTAGTGGCATGTCAACATTTGTGTGTGTTTACTCGCAGTTTATGAGGACATGATTCGGTTTATGGACTATTGTATGCGACTAAACTTTAGCAGTAGCAAGCAAAACGGTTTTGCACGTCAGACTAGTGTAACGCTATACATAGAACAACAATGGAGTCCGTTAGCGCATTTGAATGACGAAGCACGCGATCGTGTCGTTTACTGATGTTTACTCACGCGACGATAGCCAACAGAATAGACATTTGAAGCAGTTTTACTCACCGGCTGCTTCCAAAGCAGGACCGAACCTTTATCGTTTGGACCGCTCCGTCAAAAACACACTTCTTGGAGTGTGAAGATCCACTTTGCGACGCGACTGAAGCGATGTTGTGAAGCTTCCCGTCATTTCTGCGTTCAAATCGGTTCAAATGCAGCGCTGCCTTCCCGGGATGCTGTGCTGAAGCGTTGAAGTCGCTTGATTTCACTCATAGGAATAAAGTGGAGCACGGCGCGGACTATAACGACGACTGGATCTGCACCTGAGAAAGTGTTTATGGGCGTGCATTTCCTCTCTCGCTCTAGTCACGCGCGCGCACCCTACCGGGAGAAGAGCCCGTACGGCCCATACAAGGACCTTCCGCCTCTATTAACGTCAAGCCGAGCCATACTCGAAAAAAACTCTCCGAAACTTGTGAGAAACCAGAAGGAGTATTTTTGACACAGAAATACTCTATCAAACGTCCAACATTAGTTTTTGAAACTTTGTCTATGTTTAGGATGGGAATCCAAGTCTTTAACAGTGTAAAAAGCTCAGGATGCATGAAACAGCATTTCACCCTCCCTTTAATGAATATGCAAATTAGCCCCGCCTCCACCCACTGGCACCAACTCAAAGATTCACTTAGTAAACTTTACTGTAGTAAACAGTAATTGTATCGCTCTTTACAACGTCGGACACATAACGGTAATTAATATGATTAGCCTTTGGCTTGACTATGTCATCAAACTGTTAATAATGTGTTGCTATTACACAAAAGCATGTTCGCGTTTGCCATCTCAGCCTGTCTTCAGTATCAGTCAGGCTCCTTAGAAACGTTTTGAACATCATAGAACGTCAGTGGAGAACAACATGTAGTTCATCACAACATTGTAATATACATCATACCGGTATACATAATTCACCTGCTATACTGCTAAATGTACCCGATTTTTCATATCGATATAAAAATATACCAGGCTTCTCTTGAGACTCCCCTGCGTCGCAGAATAGTTAATAATATGCTAAAGCCCACCCACACGTTGACGTGATTGGTTACAAGGCAGTTTGTGATGTTGAGAGCATATACAGACATGCACATAAACGCAATGGAAACGCATTTACAAAATAAAATAAAATAAAACTTTTATGAAAAACACGCAGACTTTGGCTCAACAGTGGATGTGATTGAATAACAGGACTAACCAGCAGACCAATGGCATTGCACCGCGTATCAAATGTTGGCTTGATCATTCTGGAATGTTTCCAGACACCACAAATCCGAACGCAAGATAACACGACAGCGTTTATTGCATTTCGTCCGCACGCTCTGAGACGAAAGTCACTTATGATGTACGAAAAAAGAGCCGTGTGTCTTCCCCCATTGCAGCAACTTCCATTTTTATTACAGATATTTTGCGCCAATTTTAAGGAAGTCACGATTCTGTTCTCTTGAACACATGGGGTGAAAATGCTGCTTTATTATTTTAATATTTATTTTATATATCCCAATTTTGTGTTCAAAATTTTCAACACTGGATTAAAGCTAATGTACAGTCCATTCAATAGGTTGCATTTTTTGGTATGATGTATTTTTATTATTTTATCAGCAGAACAATCAAGACAAATACTGACAGCAGCAGTAAAATCCACTAAACAGATTACATTGGACATCATATTTGTGTTATCTATAACTCATTTTGGTATGGAAGAATTACTTCTTTCAAGTGCATTACTCTAATAACTTTTGTTCGTTTTTACACATAACAATAAAGGTTCTTTATTTCCATTGACCATCGGTTCACCCTCTGCCTATGAAGGTAAGGGCTATGACATGCACTTCCCCTTTAAAAATACATAGATTTCCATTAAATATCGCAACAACCTACACATCCCACGCTCCCTATGAATTATTTGTTATTAAAGTGGCTACACTCACAAACCACTGTTCATTTTAACAGAAGAGCATGCATACTGTATGTGACCATGCAGTAAAATCTGCGTTTGGACCAGGATTTCCAAAATCAAATCACTGATAGCCTTAATGCACACCTATTTCAGACTGACCACAGAAGGTCTGGACTCTTTCGCGACATATCATATTTTTGTCTAGTCCATATGGTTATTTCAAGAGAGAATCCCGCATTTAGCCTATGTGGATGTCCCTCCCGAAATATTGCAATATTGCCGCTGGTCAAGCATGAAAAACAAATGTTTTATTTTAATACTCTGAATTCTGAATACAGGCTGTATTATATCGCCTAGATAGAAAGTGCGCTCTTTATAATCACTAAAAGCTCCAATAGTTCTGTTATATCAATGAAGCTGTCAACAACGAATCTCTTATTTACATAATGTCTACATTTTATTATAATGAGATTAATTGTAACCGTGCAAAACTCCGGCTTTTGATGGGTAAGTGGATTCTAACTTACCTCTGATTGGCCATTGCATTCAAGAAATCAACAGATATGTCTGTGATTGGCTTGATTGCAAACACATTCTAAATACAACCTTTGACGCTCTTCAGAGCGCAAACAGATATGCACTGAAGCCTTTGGCAAATCTGCTTTGCCAATATGCTATCATTATGGAGAAAACTGATCCTAGACCAGCAGTTATTGGCAGCTTTTCCCTCTAAAAGCAATCAGGAGAAGCAGCAGGCAGTGGTTTGAGTGAGAAAATTACACGCTTGACTCCAAAGCCAGGTGAAGGCTAGTCTCAGCCTCAGACGTCACACCCACAGACCGTTGGCTGAACGTCTAATGCATATAGCACACTTATCTAGAAACATTTCAGGAGTTTCAAAGTCATCATCTGTTTGGTTGAATTCTACGGGATGTCCAAGAGACGAGTGTGTTGCGTTCTTTAACAGTCTGCCTGGAAACGGATGCCGTGATGACAAATGCCGTCGTGTTAACTGTGACTTACAGGATCAACTAAATGCTGGATTTTCAAAAGTATGTGAAGTTCATGGCTCCATTGTTGCAATAAACTTTTCTTGAATTAATAATTTATAGATGCACGACGGCCTGTTATTGCAGAGACATCAACATTACATATTCATGCCCCTAAACATGACAAAACAAACTGTGATTGGTTGAGTTACATGTCAGTCAAACGTCCTCTTGTGCGGTCCTTGACCAATGAAAGCTGCGACAGAGTCCAGACCTTCTGCGGTCAGCCTGAAGCTCTGGCTACGTGAGACTAGGGGAAGGCTAAGCCCTCCTGTCACTGATTCTTCTAAGAACCTTTAACATCATTGGAACCTTTGCATTCTACAAAAGGTTCTTTATAATAGAAAAAGTTTCTCTCAAAATTTTAAATGATCTAAAGGCCCTGATATACTTCAAGGGAAATCAGAGAATGAACTGACGTGAAGCCATTTTGAACAAAATTAGGCCAAAACAAACTTCGTTTGGAGTTCATTTTGGGAGTTTGAAACTTTTAAAAGTTCACTCCATTTGGTAAACACCCTTGTACTACCATTGGTCCGTGATGATTAAGTATAGGTAGGTGTGCGCTCCACCCTTCTTTCACTCGGAAATCTTTTCCAGTTAATTTCTTATGCTGAGTCCTTTGAGGTCAGACAGGTGAAAACATGAACACACTGGAGAGCTGCTCTATTGAAGAAAATTAAGTTAAGATACTGTTTTTAATATGGTAAAGCTGCTTGATTTTTAGCGAACTATTGTATAAAGTGCTATATAAATAAACGTAACGTGACTTTACTAGAGTGTCGAATTGCAGCGCTCGTGCAAACATATCCGCGTTGGTATGATCAAGATGCTTTATTAAAAAATGCTGTTTGTTTTCTCAATTTTTTTTATTTTGTTATTGAGAGGAAAGCGTGCAGCACATATTTACATATTCATCTAAATGCTGCTCTCAGCATATTTCAAACGTTGTTTTACTCCCAAATGAAGAATGAAAAAGAACTTTGCTATGCGTATATCGGGGCCTAAAGAAAGAAAGTTTTATCAGGAACCGTTGATGAAAGTTCTTCAGTTGGCTCTTTTATGGCATCACTGCAAAAAATTGTATTGTATTTCCACAGATGCTGTTGGTAAATCTTAACTTGCTTTGAACCTGGAACATTCATATAAAATTTTGGTTGTTAAGAAAATATTGAATCTTCTGAGCCTGAGGCATGATGCATGACCTCTAACCTTTGACCTGTAGAACCGCTGCTTTCCAAACAGTGGTAGATTGCTAGAGGAGTATTGTCATTGCCAGTATCATGCATGCCGTAGGTGTGTTAAAACATTTGCAGTGGAAGTTGAAAAACGTACATGAAAAATGTAATATTGTGACTAAACCAAAGCCATCTGTTTGTCATTTTGCATATAAATCATTAGAAATGACATTAGTTGTGTCTACATTCATCTGTACTTCCTGTGAGTCTTTTTGTACGTTGTGCTTTTCTGTTTAATGGTTTTGTTTGTTTGTTTGTTTGTTTGTTTTTTGTTTTTTTCTTAACCTTAAACCAGAAATGAGGTCTAGTAAATATGGCAGTAAGTGTGGCTGTCTATGTGTCTGCATGCATTTGTACGCTTGCTTACATGTGATGAAGCAGAAAGGTGTGTTGTTGTTTGTTGACTGGTGTTTTTGTTCATTTTGTTTCCATGTTATGGGGAATATGGAGTTGGCCAGTGTGTGTCTGCATTGTCTGTCTGTTACTGGAACGTAAAGTCACTCACTTCAGTGTCTCAAAAACAAACCAACCAAACAACACCACTGATCGCATTGTAGTGAACCGCCTCTATCTGACCAAGTGGACATTTTTACCTGAAACCTGTTTTCTTGTTTTTTCTTTTTCTTTTTTTTTTTACATTGTCAACTTTCTGCATTGGCAGAGCATCTTGGAATTGAAATCATGGGTATGAAGTTATTATTTGTTTGATTCTTTAGATTAGGTTCATGACATAGTTTAAGCATATTCACATAAGAACTCGTCTCGTTCTATTTTCTCTGTCCTATATTTGAACAAGCAAAAACATTCCCAGCTTCTGATTTACTTTTTTCAGTTTCTGACAAAGCAACACTCATTTTAGGAATATGAAACACGTCAGGCAGGTACATCTATATTAATAGCATAAAACACATATTTCCGATTATGTGAACCTATATCAGTTAAATTCTTTGGTGACATGCCATATTGTAACATTTCTTGGAAACCTTGATTATCATTATTATTATTATAAGAAATGTAGCACTTGATCGATCAATCGTGTCTTTTATTAACACACTATAATCGCATTACAGTGATTTTACCACAGCCTCCTGTGGCTTATTTCTGTAATAAATTCTTAAATACACACACTTGTTAAAGAAAAAAGACGTCTAGAATAATTTGTAACTCTTCACTCATTTCCTAACCAGTGTTTTGACTTGTTTCCCAGTTAACATATCCAAACATAAAGATATTTTATATGACTAAAGATTTTTTCTTATTTAAACCTCAATTTCAATCTTTTAGAATGCCAATGGGCTAAGAAAAATAACCTTATAATAAAACAAAAATACCTAGATTTTCTGTTAATTAATGAATTCTCTTTTTCAATATTTGCAATATTTTTTGTTCTATTTGAATATATTTTAAAATGTAATTTATTCCTTTAATGGCAATATGAAAGCTGATTTTCCTTCAGAAATCATTTATAATATGCAGATTTGGTGTTTAATTATTAAAATGGTTCTTATTATCAATGTTGAAAACGTTGCTGAATAATATTTTTTGTGGAAACCATTATAAAAAAATTAAAAAACATCTTTAGATTCTTTGATGAATCTTTTAACAAGCATGCAGAACATGTAAATCCTTGATTATGCTTATAGATTACATGAAACCAAATGCATGCCCTTACCGTCACATTTTATAATGCTTTAAAAAAATGAATTACCAACCCCAAACTTTTAAAAAGGAGTCTATCACAGTTTACATAAACATATTATTCTTAATTTCTGAGGGATCATGTGACACAGGAGGTAATGATGCTGAAAATTCAGCTTTACATCACAGGAATAAATAACATTTTAAAATTGATATTTTATAATATCATACTGTTCTTGACTGTTTTTATTTTGCTTTTAACTTATATTTATGATTTATGAAGCTTTTTTCCCTGGAAAACAACACAAATATACTGATTAAGAACCTGATTTTAAAAAAGCGTAGTTTCAATTTTCATTTGCATACAAATTACGAATCAGGGATTGGAGTGAGGGGTAAAATGAGTGTTGCCCATCTCTTCTCTGTCTCCTTGTCTGCACCACTAGAGTACATTAGCCGTTGGTCTGGGTACATCTCTCTCTCTCTCTCTCTCTCTCTCTCTCTCTCTCTCTCTCTCTCTCTCTCTCTCTCTCCCCCCCCCGTGTACTCTGATCTCTGTTTCCTGTAACAAGCATGCAATGCGATATCAGTGTCTGACTCAACCGCCCCCCCCTCTCCCCCCTGCGTTTCTCTTTTATTACACACTCATCCCTCTACTGTTTGGCCCTCAATTCTCTTCTCTCCTTCCTCCCGTCCGTTTTTTCGTTCCCTCCCTTCATGTTCTGTATGCTTCCTCTGTTGCTGCCCACGTTCAGCACCCCAGAGGATGTTTCGAAAATTCTCTTTTAAAAAATAAGACCCAGATATAAAAATGTGTTCAAGGCATCTGTATAGATGGTCTTCATAAAACCTGCTCATTTTATCAAAACAATTATTTGGTTAAAGTTGGTTTAAAAAAAAAATGAAAAAGTGATTTTCACTCTCCAATCAGTTTTAAAGTCAACATGAAATGGTTTACTTTTGGTTGAAATGTATTTGCAATGTGATATTATTTATTTTCAACCCATTCTCACTCCCAAGGCGTCACAAACTGGTCAAGTGTCTTCCATGTCACAATTAAGCCGCTGAAGGGAACTCCATTGATTTCAATGAGAAACCTTTGGCATCATACATGGGAATGTTACCGTCACGATGACATTTTGTCATGAAATGTTGGGTTGTGATTCTCAGTTTAATCAGCCAGCATGATTTTATTAAATTTATTTACACTATTTAGGCAGTTTTGAACATGTAACCCAACCTCACCCCTAAATCTACCCATTTGTGTATTATAAAACACACAAAAAAGGGACAAAAGCTGTCGCTGGGATGATCCCCTTCCAAAAGATGTACCATCTAGGTACTAATATGTACACTTCTAGAACCAATATGTACCTTTGAGGGACTAATTTGCACTCTTTAGGTACAACGGTGTACCTTTTGAAAAGATACCGCAGTGACATCTTTTGTACCTTTTTTTCCTGAGAGTGCAGGATATAATTTATTAAAAAAGAACAAATATTCCAAGTGTTCAGCCAAATGATTGCTTGAAGAACAGACTCAAAAGAGATCACCATCTCCATACATCCTATGCTGACATTTAAAAACTGCCGCCCGAAGAAGCGTTATCAGCTTTGATTGTGAAATAGCATTGGCCTGCCGTGTGTCTCGTGACCGATTGCCTCATGCTAAAGAGTCTGTGCATCTTTGAATTGAGATATGACTGAATGTGTTAATGGAGCGGGATTATTTTCAGCGATTAAAACATTAAGATCCACTCTGTTCTTCACATAAAGATATATGAAACGCAACATGAGTTATTTGTAAAAAAATTGTGTGTTTTACCAATAAATACCTGTGACTGTACTTTTATATTGTTGAGAAGTTGATAGGTTTCGGGTAGGATTCGGGTTAGTTGCTACAAAATATAAAAGTATAAATATTTATAATATGCAGATGGAAAGAATTAAATGCATCTTGATCTGGCAAATAAGGCAAACTTAAATTAAATGAACGGAGTTCCCTGATCGTTGATACTGTGAGGATGCCTAAGGGTTCATTTTGACCATACTTCAGTTTTTGACACCTTGGGAGTGTGGGTTGTAACTTTTAATGTGATAAGTCCGAGTAAAACATTGTGCACTGATAAATCATTCACAATAAGATCAGGAATCTGCATTCATTTTTGAATTTGACTGGTTTTATGAACAACCCTCTCTGAAGAGCTCTTACAGAAAAAGCTGTTTGTGTGTTTTAACTCTATTTTACAGGCATGCTTTATGCAAGATATAAAAGCTCAGACGTCACAGGATTAAATATAGAATAATGCATGTCATGTGCTTTTTTCAGAGGGGCAGAGATTTCATTTTATAAACACTTCTAGCCAAAAACTCGAGTTTCCAGTGTTTCACAGGATGGTTTGAGTCCTGAAGGTAGCCAAAAGTTCTCCCACTGTTTCAGCATAATGCGCTTTATGTGAAACCCTGGCAGACAGAGAAAGCACCACAGCTGTGCCCTTCCCATGCTGCCGAGCACCTGATATCAGCCATCTGAAATGTTTTTAGAATGACATCTTATGCACCTCGCCTCTTTTTTTAGATTTAAAGGATTGTTTACCCAAAAAAAAAAAAAACATTATTTACAAGGCCCTTGTCACACTGTATGACTTTCTTTCTTCCATGAAATGCAAAAGGAGATGTTTATCAGAATTTCCAAGCTGCTTTGTTCCACACAATGGAAGTGAATGGGAACTGGGGCTGACAAGCTCCAAAAATGACAAAAAAAGTCATAAAGTCAAATAGTTCATATGTTTTCTACACTATTTTCCAAGCATTCCTAAGCCATATGATTGCTTCAGATGTTGTTATTCACTGAAAACTTGCTCGACAGACCAAGTCTTCGTTCACTTTCATTATATCAGAAATGTCCTACTTCCCATTTCTGAAGTTTTTAAGTGATTCTGATCTTGTCGCATTCAACTGCTCTGTTTTCAGAAAGAACAAGAATCATGGAGAATGTTTATTCATGCCTATTTATTGGGAAGTTCTAATGAGAGCGAAATTAATATTTAGCGTCCTATTCATTGACAACTATATAAACATTCACTGGAATTCTGTTCAGGCTTTTTATGTTTTTGTGTGTAAAACATAAAATACTCTTCAAATATGTAAATATGCACTAACAAGACAAATACAAATCGAAAAAAATGAATAAATATTAGCAGTCACAGCTGTGGTAATGTGATTTGAGAGGCCGTTCATGTCCCATTTTTAAGAAAACTCATATTATGATGATAGCAGCAGTGGCGGAGGAGACTGTTTTTTTTTTTTTATATATAGGGGTGGTCGGGTAGGGGCCAGCAGGGTGGCACAGAAATCTTTGTTATTTCAACATAAAAATTAGTTTGACTATTACATACTGGACTGTTTTAGTGCATACAACACAAATGAATACAGTTAATTTGTACTTAATTGTAATTGAGATAGTATAAATCGTGAATTAGAGGATGGAATACTGAGTAAATTTGACAATTTATTTGTGTTATTCCCCACCTCCAGACAAGGGGCTTAGATTATAGCTAAAGTTGAACTTGTTCAGTCAGCTCTGTTCTGGTTCTCAAAAACCCAATAGCTTCTTGTTCCCCATTGTTGCATCTTTCATGGATGAGACATGCAGATAACTACATAGCCTAAATTATTCAATCTTCATTGAATTTTTTATATAATAAATTAACTCTTCAACAGTTCTGAGTTCTATTCAATTTCTATTCAACAGTTCAATTTCTAAACCTCGCAACCAAAAGTAAAGACTGAAAGTTTAACTTTCTATTAGTTGTCAAAATAAACAATTGCAACAGTTCTGTCAAAAATTAAACTCAGTGAAAAAAAAATGATTCTCTATTGAATCCCTATATGCAACAATATGAATGTATTTAAATTATATAATAAGGCCAGAAGTCAACATTTTATTTTATGCATTTAAATATCATCCATTGTTGTTTGTATACTTTACAAGTTAAAGCAAAATTAGCACCTGTCTTTCAGTATAAATGCACAGTGCTCACATTTATTTGTGCATTAAAAAAATCATATCATACATATCAACTTGTACCTTATATTTATTTTACATGACATAATATTTTTGCACAGTTTTGATGCAACTTTAAACACATTTTGTTTTATTATTTCATGCTTTAATAGATTACAGAAATACGATTTTGCATGTTCGTCGTAGTTTCTTTTGTGCTTTATTTGACGTGATATACAGCGGCTGAGCGCGCCACATTTTCGTGTGATATTCAAGAGTGCGCGCGCCGTGAGCACAGTATAACTGCGGAAACGGAGGACAGGAAATTTTGTTTTTCTAAGTTTTACTGACATATAGACTGATAACATCACAGCTGACTGCAGATACTGAATCAGGACAACGCGCTTCTCTCGGAATATAACAGAAGTGTCACGAGTTTTCACACACGTCTTTCAAAATAACTATGGCATCGAAAAAACTGAGAAGTATGTTTATTATTATGTTTCTTTGACCACACAATGTATGTGACTCACTAAAAGCAGTCTTGCAACCCACCAGTTGAGAAGTATTTAGTATTCACTGTTGTCCTGCTGAAGCAAATTCAGCACCTTTTCCGCACTCGTTTGACTTGCGCCTGTCGCTGAGGCGATGTTGGAGTGCGCGTACTAACAAGTATCACGTTTTTTTGTGGTATTTCACGAGTTCACACTTACATCAAATTAAACAGAGTAAAGATAATGCGTATTTGGCGTGCTGTCCAGGGGAGGGCTCGGATTGTTTTATGGATTGTGTTGACATCTGATGAGAGTTTATTAAATTAAAGTGAGGAGATGGGGTGGTGGAAGGATGCCAAAATAAAAATGGTCAATGAGAGAAGGTAAATCTGTTGTATATGTACACCTCTTATCGTTGATTAGATTGATGAGCTTACCATGCTCCACTTGTGTTTAATTAGGTTTAATTATCTGACGTGCTCCACTTGTTTAAATAGGTTACGTTATCTGACATGCTCCCCTTGTTAATTAGGTTTGATTAGCTGACGGCTCCGTTGTTTAATTGGTTTAATTATCTGTATGTGCTCCTCCCGAAATGAGTTAATAAAACTTCACTAAAGAGACGGTTCTGTGTTTAAATACCACTGCAGGGGTTGTGCCGCGGCCACCCCTGGCCACGCCCTAGCTCCGCCACACGCGAAGGCAGCATTACAGCTTGGACTTTGCTCTTTTAAACATCTCCTTTTTTGTTCCACAGAAGAAAGAAAATAATTCAGGTTTGCAATGACATGATGGTGAGTAAAAGATGACAGAATTCAAATGTTTTGGGTGAACTATCCCTTTAAGTAAACGAGACTGCTTAGAAATGAAAAATAGGAATGTTTACTGTAAAAAATGTAGCAAGTGTTGAATGGGTTAGTTTGACATGGTTTAAAGGCTGCCACTGATGCAGCGGTTGTGTGTTTTGTATGTATGTGTGTCTTTGTGTTCAATGGCCATCGTGTACATGTGTGTTTGTCTCTGTGTCTGCGTCTGTGCATATGCGTGTGCTTGTCCATGGCTCTCGTTTATTCAGAGGCTGAGGAGCTGTACCAAAAACGCGTGCTGACGATAACGGGCATCTGTGTGGCACTGCTGGTGGTTGGCATCGTGTGCGTGGTGGCATACTGCAAAACCAAGTAAGCCCCGGGAACTTTACTGATCGCCAGAAAGAGCTGTGCACATTCACACATTAAATTAAAAAGCACACCCTTGGGTAAAAGAAGCAAAAATCACACAGTCATTGTGTATATTGGGGTATAGTAGTTTTTTTTCTTTGTTTCTTGAAAGAAATGAATACTACTTTTATTCACAAAGGGTGCATTAAATTGATCAAAAGTGACAATTATAATGTGTCACAGTATCCACAACAATATTAAGCAGCACAACTCTTTTCAGCATTGATGATAATAAGAAATATTTCTTGAGCAGAAAATAAAATGATTTCTGAAGGATCACATGACACTGAAGTAATGATGCTGAAAATTAGAAACATTTTAACATTTAAAAATGTTAAAATAGAATTTTAAATGTATTTTTGATAAAATAAATTCAGCATTAGTGAGCATAACTAAAACTAAATTAAAAGTAATTAAAAAATCGTATTGACCCCAAACTTTTGAACGGTAGTATATATATATATATATATATATATATATATATATATATATATATATATATATATATATATATATATATATATATATATATATATATATATATATATATATATATATATATATACTGATCATTATAAATAAATAAATTATAGTTTTTTTATAAAATACGTAATTGTATACATTTAATCAAATAAATCATCGACAAAAAAAAAAAAAATTCAAACCGAAATAAAGTTAAATGATATGATCATATGGCAATGCATATTTTCAGATAATTCATTGAATTAAATATATTACAAAATATTGTTTTCAATAATTTTATAATTGGTACTGGATGCAAACTAAATGATAATATTTTTCCAATTAGTAAAACAAATCCAGTCATGGTCATTTGTCTATCCCTAAAAATCAGAGTAGCTTTTGTATGTTTCACTACAATGATCAGTCGGTTAGTACATCTAAACTTGGTCTTTTCCTGTTTTAAATATCAGAGTCTGTAGTGTTATAGATCACAGATCAGATTGCATCTTTCTTCAGGAAACAAAGGAAGAAGATGCACAACCACCTGCACCAGAACATGTGTGCGGAGCATCCGAACCGCATGCTGGCCAACGGCCCCAACCACCCTGGTCCTGGCCCTGAGGAAATCCCCATGGTGGATGTGAGTTTGTCTGCATCTCTGATATATTTATTTGTATATTTTGAGGATTTATTAGGCGTGCTGATGCACACAAGTTAACTAATGTTCTGATGAAGACTGCTTTTGTGTAATGTTGCTTTTAATCTATAAGCTTTTGACGCAGACCATATATTTGGGTTTGTTTGATTTGATTTAAAGCTATTAAAATCCAGGTTATTTGAAAAGGCTTCTGTTCATGTGACTGCAGTCCTGCCAACCTGTGGTGCTTGATGATGCAAGCATTCTTCAAATTTGGTGTGAAAGCAACAATGAGCAACACATCTCATGATACTCTTTTTGTTGCAGTATATATCTAAGAATGTCCCAGCAACTGAACGAGTAGTACGACACGGAACAGAGACATCAGGCAATTTCTCGGGCAGCCGAATGTCGTCACGATCTCACCACACCTCTACAGCTTCTCACGCTTCCAGTCACCGGTACCTACTTTCATTCCTCTGTCAATATATCCATATATTAACCCTTGACATATATTCTCTATAGTCTCTGTCTATTTATTTGTTGATTTACCAGCCCAACTAACAAAACCGTTTACGTACATTTATATTTTATTTTTCTTATTAATTCATTCATTAAAATATGTAAATTAATAGACATGCAAACTTGTGGTCAAGTTTGGAATCGTTTTTTTTTTATATATATATATATATATATATATATATATATATATATATATATATATATATATATATATAAATAAAAAAAAATTATAATTTTTTTTTCCTTTGGAAGAAGTCTCTTCTGCTCACCAAGGCTGGATTTATTTGATCAAAAACACAGTAAAAGCTGTAATATTGTGAAATAGTATTACAGTTTAAAATAACTGTAATATATTTTATAATGACATTTATTCCTTTGACACAAAGCTGAATTTTCAGTACTATCATTACTCCAGGCTTTAGTGTCACATGATCCTTCAGAAATCATTCTAATATGCTGATTTGCTCCTCAAGAAGCATTTATTATTATTATCAATGTTGAAAACAGAGTTGTATCCCTTACATATACTTCTCTCACATATTTTGTACCCTTTTTGCTTCCACTCAGGCACGAGGAGCGCACATGGAGTATGGAGCGGACAGACAGCATACACTCTGACTGCCAGTCGGGGGCGCTCTCCTCCTCTGTTGGCACCAGTAAATGCAGCAGCCCGGCGTGTATGGAGGCTCGTGCCCGGCGTGCAGCATACTGTGGTTATCCTGATGCTACACAGTGCCCCCTACAGTACGGAGACTCTTATGACTCCCTGCGGGACTCGCCTCACAGTGACAGGTGAGCAAAAGAGGAAATAATGCCAGATAAGACTTATACCAGAGAGCATATTTGTAGTCAAATAAAAGTATGCTGAGTGTCCTATGGGTTAAATCACACAAGGAAGTGTGCAAGTTTTATTTTATCGGTAATTTGATATTTGGTGTTGAACCATAGCTCAAGATCAGCAGATCTCAGATCATTTTCAGTGGCAGTAGGCTATCTTAACGGTTTGTAGCTAACTTTGTCAAGTTCCTTATTTGTAGCAACGCAACCAACTATGATTCTGTTTTTTATTTTTTTATTTTTTTGATCAAGTCTTTTCTCTCTAAAGTCAGATTCATTTTAATGAATTGTTTTGGTTGGATGGTTCATGTTAGGGATGCACCGAAATGAAATTCTTGGCCGAAGCCGAAACCGAATAATAATGAAATGCTTGGCCGAAGACCGAAGGCCGAATACCGAACGCGGTGTTTCGCATTTTTTCCATTTATTTGGCAATTTTTTTTTACCATTACAATAATTAAATAGTAAAAATTTGCTTTTTACTATTTTGTGTTGCTTTTCAGAGAAATAAATCAAATAACAAAAATACAATTTCAAAATATTTATTTAACACTGAATTTTTTTTAACATTCCAGCAGATATTATACAAACTAAGCACAACATAACTTAAAATAAATAATTAGTAAAATAAAAAAATATATTTTTATTTGGCCATCTTAGAAGCCCCCCTTCTTGAATAGCTTATGTTAGGCCTATAACTGACTGCTGAAAGAATGTAACTCTGTATGTCTACAACAACTAATGTGCATTGAATAGTGCAAAAAATGTGGATGAACCCACAACAAATAAATAACTGTCTTAGACATAAGCCTACTTAGCCTACTTCTTCAGGAAAAGTGGCAGGTTCTTCTTTATGAAAAGTAGCTTCTCTGCTTTCTCACATGAAAGTCGGTTCCTCTTCTCATCGATGACATGAGCACTAAATTTCAGCACTAAACAGTGCTTCCACACTGCTGACATGTTTGCTGCATAAAGCACGCAGCTCTCACTCTACGTGGGTTACTTTTTGATCGCGTCATTAAAAACGTCATTGTTCGGCCAAAATTATTCGGCCTTTTTACTTATTCGGCCGAATGCCGAAAGTGCTTTTTTTGGCTATTTTCGGCCGAATAATTTCGGTTGCCGAATATTCGGTGCATCCCTAGTTCATGTATTTATTAGATGTGTTTTAGGGATTTTTTGTTAAAAAATCTGTTACTATTTGATGCTGCATTTCTAACTAGGTGATTCATCTTTCTATAAATTGTGGTAGATGTACACTATTCAAAAGTGTGAGGGTCAGTAAGATTTCTTTTAAAGATTTAAAGGGATCGTTCACCCAAAAAGGAAATTTCTGTCATAATTTACTCAACCTCAAGTTGTTCCAAACTGTTATTAATTTCTTTATAAAAGACAAAAAAGATATTTTGAAGAATTTTGGCAACATTCTTCAAAATATCTTCTTGTGTGTTTAACAGAAGAAAGAACTTCATGCAGGTTTAGAACAACTTGAGGGTGAGTAAATTTTCATTTTTGAAAGAACTATCCATCACATTTATTCAGCAGGATCGCTAGCCTGACAAGCCAGACCCACATCAAGATGTTTGGTCTGGAAACTCACCATTAACAGGGCTCAATCTGAGGGGCGGGATAAACGGTTGTCTTTCAAACTCCCTCTGCACGCGATAGGATAGCGCTACACCAACCAGAGCAACGTGAAGTGGAGCTAGTTGATAGATTAAAGTTTTACCGTATCTGGTCGGCAAAACTCCGAACACATCTTCCCTTCTTAAAGGAACTGTATGTAAGAAGTGTATTCATAAAAAGGCCCTGATATGCCACTAAACATTAAGAAATCATGTCCATTTCAAATACTTATATCACTGACAACAGTAGTCCGGCCAGGATATTGTCATTTAAATGTTGTTGTTGCAGCCCTCAACTGATGTTGATGTTGACATGTTTTTTTTGGGCCTGAAGCTCCGCCCTCCACCTATCTACCACTCACAAAGTCAGTAATGTTTCGGCATCCGGGTTGCCAGGTCTGCTCTAGTTACCACAGCTGCAGCTACAAACGTTCCTGCTGGTCCTGCAGCCTATCTGGCATCCTCATGTGAATGGGGAGGGGGAGGGGGAGACACCGCTCTACAGTCATTTGAAAGTGATTGCAGTACCAGCTTTGGCCACAATCTTACATACACTACCTTTAAGAATGATTTTAGTGCCGTTCTTTTCTCAAAGAAAAGCTTAACTCCAAGTCTTCCAGAATCGCAGCCAAAGCCGATTCGACAGACCGTTCGCCAGCTTCTGTGTTTACAAGTAGCGCGCAACTGTGCCATCATTATGTTAAGCCCGCCCACCGACTCTATACAGGATATAATTGGACCGACGAGAGTTTGGTTTTTCCAGCTCGCAAGTCTATGGAGAGTTGCTAGACGACACTGGCTGCAAATGACATTAGCTGCTGCTAGGGTGCGTCTAGATTTCTAGGCTACAGGAATGCATTCAACTGATCAAAAGTGACAGTAAATGTAATGCGTTTTTGACACAAAAGATTTCTATTTAAAATAAATGCTGTTCATTTAAGTATCAAAGAATTCTGAAAAAATATATCACGGTTTGCTCAAAAATATGAACCAGCCCAACTCTGAACTGATAATAATAATAATGATAACTAATAATAATAATAATAATGTTTCTTGAGCATCAAATCATATTAGAATGAAGGATCATGTGACACTGAAGAGTGGAGAAATTATGCTGATATTCAGCTTTACATCACAGGAATAAATTACATTTTAAAATAATATTTCACAATATGCCTGTTTCTTTACTGCATTTTTGATTCTTGGCAGGTACGTGTCAGCTCTGACCACGCCGGCGCGTCTGTCTCCGGTGGACTTTCACTCCTCACTGCCCCCGCAGGTGCCTACCTTTCAGATCACCACGCCCAACGCCAGCCACGCCCTCTCCCTGCCGCCCGCCGCCTCAGCCGTCGCGATGGCCGCCTACTCGCCCGACGACGACCAGCCCCTCCTGCACCGCTACCGGCGGTCCCGGCGGCCGTATTACGCTGCGGACAGCACGGGCTCCCTCCCGTCCAGCCCGTACCGCTTCGTGGACGACGAGGATTACGAGACCACGCAGGAGTACATGTCCTCCCGAGAGCAGCAGAAGAGGAGCGGCAGCGGGCGGCGTTGGCGCAGGAGGTCGCGGTTCAACGGGCACGTGGCGCAGCGGGCGCCGGGCCCCAGGAACTACAGCTCTCAAAGCTGCCTCTCAGACAGCGAGTGGGAGGACGACGAGGTCGGTGACCTCGGGCACGGCGAAAGCACGCCGTTTCTCAGTATGCAGAACATGAACGCCACCGAACCGGCCACCATCTACCGACCCAACGACATGCGGACTTTCAGCAACACGGGACGCTCTGGCTCCCGTGGCAACGTGCAGGCCAACAAACTGTCGCAGTCGCGGTCCAGACCGGACAATGCACCCCTTTAAAAAAGAGCAACGAGAGCAAGGACGGGCGTGAAAAACAAATGATATGCTATAGACCTGCACCTATGAGAAATATTTTTTATTTTATATAACAGACAGATATTCTAAACAAATGAAATATTTATTTTCATTTCAGCAAAAATTGTCTACTAGCTAGCAGCAAAGACTTTTTTTATAGGGGGAAAACTATTTATATGTAATTCCTTTTTTTGATTTACAGCATTATGAAGAAGAATTACGTGCCAATTTTTTCACGAGTTAGAAATAGAATAATATTGTGGTGCCTTTTGCTGTTTGCCGACGAGGGAGGTTCAGTTGAATTTTTGTAGCCTTTCTTAAGAACAGACTCTTGGGTTTTATAGACATGTTTTTTCTTTGTTCGTTTGTTTTTGTTAGTTCAGGATCTCCCCATTTGAACTGTGATATTATTCAGACACCATGCAATATCAAATCACTTCTGTGTAAGGTGTTTGTTTACATGAGTAGGATTCACACGCGCACATAACCGACCTCGGATGCGGGCTCGTTCGCGCATCCGGTCGCCGCCTGCGTTCGACTTTGGTTTCTACGTTCCGTTTTATTTTCTCTCAACTGGTCGTCGCATATTGTTTCCATGGAAACAGAGGTACGCAGGAGTTCACAGGGCATGACGCCGGGTCGCAGTATCGGCCCTGGTGTTCAGGGTTTTCAAAACGGTGGTCTGTACGTCCAATGAATGTGTTTACACTTCTGTCCGTGTGCGTGAGAGTGTCGTTGAACCTCAGTGTATACGTACGCGTCTTTGTGTGTGCGCAGTTTCGTGCAAGAACACGTTCCGTTCGTGCGTTCGCGTTGTGTTCGTCTTCAGGTTAACGTTTCGAGCGCGTGCACGTGTGCGTGTTGTGAGTGTGTGTATATACGTATGCTTGTACTCTTTTTAGGATGTTGGCTTTGTCGAAAGGGAGCTCTATTATGTCACCGGGTTAGCGCTAATGGGTTCAAACGGACCCCCTAGTGGTGACACGAGCTCATTGCACTGTAACCTTCCTTCCTTGTGAAGTCATTGGCCTGCGGAGGAACCAATCCAGCCTGATTCTAGCCTACACGGACCTACATCTCTCTCCCACACGTTCCCATTCCTATGCCAGCAGCTTTAAGCCGCACTGTGTCTCAGGACTTTTCATTGAAATCTGCATTACTCATAAAACAGATCCATTACTGCCCGTCGTGTCTGCGTCATGCTGGGAAGACTACGAGGAGCGATACGACCAGGTGTGTTTGTCTGCGAACGCTCCATGTTTTGCCGGCTTTCCTTTGTTTTGTTTTCGGTGGGGTCGTTCCAAGTCCGTGCTGTATGCAAGTCGAAGCTATGCGTGTACGGCTACTAGACGTGCTACTCTAGGTGGTTTATAAAGCGTAAACCCCTCCTTCCAGAGCCCAGCAACCTACAACTACATTTGAGAAGACAAACCCGCCACCCACACACTTTACACTTTAGACACACGTGCAAATGCACACACTGACACACACACACACACACACACACACACATACAAACACATGCTCAAGATTCATTCTGTGTGCACACTGTTGTTTAAAGCACCACTCGTCTCACGGATTGATTTTCTTCCTGTCTTACTCTCTCTGTTTCCTCTGTTCTTCCTCTCTGCCTGTGAAGGCGTCCCTCCTCCCTCTGCATGTTCTAGTGGTTCAGATAGATGGGTGCATGGTAACCGCAGCAACTGAGTCGTATTCACACGGTGAAAGTGTAGTTTTCATTTGACATTCAGCAATAAATCCCCTTTTTTCATGTTCATTCTTGACTTGGAATATGCTAGAAATTTTTGCAAGTTTTCTCAAAAAATAGTACTTGTAAAAAAATAAAATAAAATCAAACCACTTGTTCATATGGAAAAAAAATAAATCTTAATTCCTACCATTTTAAAAAATTAAGTCATCGGGATGTATGTCTGGTTCTTTTCTTTATATTAACATATTTTCAGAGGAACACCAAGGATGCAACCAAATGTTCAATTTGAGGGGGCTGAAGGTAAAATTTTGACAATTGGCCAAAGAAAAACCTGTATTGATGCGTCCTCTTCGGTGTCTGTGTGGTGGTTGCAGGCCTGGATCATATCATGAGGAGTCATTTGTTCCTCGACCTTCAGAGATAAAAGTGCTATGAATTCCTCAACTCAAAAAGAACAATGAAAATAATTTCCAAAAGCGTTGGAAGTCAGATCAAAGCATTGAACACATGCACTATACAGACGATATATACACAAAGTTATTGATGATATTTCTGAGGAAGAGACATACGGTAACACTTTACAATAAGTTTTCCTTAGTTATTGTGTAACTCACCACGAGCAGTACACAGGGTTGCCAACTTTTAAGTTCAGGTTGGAGTGAGATTTTTTTTTGGAGGGGGGGGGGGGGGGGGGGGTAATGCTTTTGATCTTGATTCAGTATCGGTTTATATCTAGTATATATACTGTACATAATAATATGTTTGTTTTGGCACTAGTTTAAAGATTTCTTGGGTCAAATTATATGTCCCATTCCTTAATATTCACTTGTGACTGCTTATATAAGTATCATTATTCATTAAAAAGATTAGGATGCAAGTTATTTAAGTTTTGAAATTTCACATTTAAAGAAATCTAGTGTTTGATCATCATATCTAAATATTTATTAGAATGCAAAGACTGCAATATATTTTTGAGCAACTAGATTAGATACATGTATATTTATTAAAGAGCCATAAGGCACCTAATGGCATTACAAATAAACATTAATATTTTTAGCCACAAAATGACTCTAATTTGCCTCTTTGAATTGGAATTCTCTATTTTAATGTTAATTACTACACTAATTGTTATATACATTTTAGAAGAAATACAAATATTAGAAGAAAAATATTTTAAGTGGTCATTTATTGACAATAATTGTTGCACAAATAGTATTTAGTACCAAAAGATCTCCTCAAAATATTCAATAAATATCATTTAATGAGTATGAGTGTGACCTATTAGTGTATTTTTTTACAGTCTATGCCTATTAGTAAGGAATACCTGAGGGCTAAATACAAGAATAACATTAATGTTATTCACTCTCCATAAAAAAACTATCCTGTAAATATGGCTGACTTAATAATCAATAAACACTAACACTATGCTGTACTGTTTACCAAAACTTGCAGCAAACATCTATATGGTGAAACTGTTGTGTATCCGCTTATGCCATTTAAATGCATTGGCACGGCGCTAGAAGTATTGAGCGCTCATGGGCCACGTGACCAGCGCGCGCCGCAGGGAGACGAGAGCATGCAACTCCGCTTTTCAACGCCTCTGGCTTTAACATTATGCCACATTAGCGCCAAAACGCTATTTATTGTTTGAATTTCATTAAAACACATTTAAAAAAATTAAAGCTTATAGCTTTGTTTAATATCAAAAGCAGGTTTGGCAATTTGGCGTGAGATTGAGTTGGGCGGAGTGAGAGCGTGAGACAGAGCCTGAAAGCGTGAGAATCACGCCAGATGCGTGAGAGTTGGCAACCCTGAGTACATTTGTTCATCTTTGTTAATGTTAGTTAAGTAAGGGATAATGTACACTCCGCTTCGCGTCGGGGTCCTGATCACTCTGTCGGGGTTTATTCTGCGATAACAACCGGCTGGGTGTCCATTATCCCGCTTATTACACGGCTACTAGTCTCAAATAAATAATTATTAGAGACAAAATATTGTCTCGAGATTAAATATTTTATTAGCTCTCACGCAAAGCTTCCGCGAAGGAAAACAGTTCCAAACTGCTTTAAGCCTTTAAATGCTGAAGATTTGCCATATGCCCTATTGCCCTTGCTAAATGTTGAAAATGAATGCTGAAAGGGTTAGTTCACCCAAAAATGAAACCAAGCCTATGATTTACTCACCCTCAAGTTATCGTAGGTGTATATGACATTCTTCTTTAAAAAGTCCAGGCTAACGTTAATCCAAGCAGTCGTTGTAGTTGTGTTTGAAGTCCATAAAAAATCCAGCTGTCCGTCAAATAATGTGCCCCACACGACTCCGATGGGTTAATAGAGCCTCCTGATTCGAATCGCTGCGTTTGTGTAAGAAAAAGATCTATATTAAAAACGTTATAAAGGAAACCTGCCTTGAAGTCTTCCATTGTAACCCACGGGCCACGGCTGTTTAAGCCACAAGATGGCGCCAGCGTTAAGCATAGAAGTAGTACCGGTCAAGATAACTCGTAGTACCCGTATGAGCGGGTGTTATCTGGAAATAACCTATAAAATTATAAAATATAATTTTTTTACAGTCTATGGAAATAACGTACCGCTGGAATGCGCGATTGACCAATCAGAATCAAGTATTTCACAGAGCCGTGTAATAATAAAAAATAAAGCTGTTCTTGTTCGTTCACAGTGCATTTACTAATTCTAACAAGATTTTAATAAAGTATGTAAATGTTAAAATAACAATAACAAAGATAAATTTAGTTATTTAATGTTAACTATAATGACTTTAACCTTACTGTAGTGTTACCTGAAATACAAATGAAATGCTGACACTCCGTTTGCAACCCTTTTAACACTTTCAGGTAAACAATATTTCTTAATTCAAGCAGCTTTGTGAATCTTTAAAAAAAAAAATTATAAATTATATTTCAACATATAAAGTAGTTACATAATATTTTACATAAAGAAACTCAGTGTTCTGTGACCGGGGTTTCAAGGTACATGTAAGACTTCAATTAAATGAATGACATTTTTAAGTCCAATTAAAGAAAACATAAGGAATAAGATGAAGGGAGAAAAGGTCAACATGTTCTTGTAAGGGAGAAACACAGTGTGTTGTATTGAAAACTTTTTTTTAAATCCCACTTCCAACAGATATGCATTATTAATCCATTCAGATTCACACTAAGGGGATGTTCCTTCTGTGTAGCTACTTTTGTCTCGTTTTCCAGTGCAAATGTCTAAAGATTCTTAAATCAAGATGTATTTGCTGGAGATACAAAAAAACAATAAAATATGAAGTCCTGTTTTATGTGAAGATAAGATCAAGTTTATGCTTAAGAACCACTATCTGCCCATGGGCTCAGAGAAATCAGCTCAATTTAAAGGGCAGTTTTCATAACTCATTGACTTATTCTTGTTTTAAGCATAAATTAAACGCGTTTTTTTAAACTTCATTTTGTTACATTTTTCAAGATATAATATAAAGTAAATGTATCTTGATTCAAATGTTTAGATATTTGTATTGGCAATATTTTTTATATATTTATTTTTGCAATGCAGGCAACATTTATTGGCACTACTGAAGCCTTTCTGCTCTGATTTAAGTCTTAATTTATGTAAGGGTGAAATACATGTAAAGAGCTTTTTAAGACCCACAGAAACCCTGACTGACCCTCACTCAACCAGCTCAACTTGTTTTGCTTGGTATGGAACACATTCATCAGCAAGCAGCCTGAAGACAACTGAGGGCTCCTGGAGAGAAGATGAGTGTTTTACCCATGATTCCATATCTAGAAGATCAGGTGAGCTCAAACTAAAATATTACCGCCACAATGATAAATTCTGAATTCTAGATTTTAATCAAAATCAGTGATATAGCTGATATTGTTTTGAATTATGCAAAAATCATCTCATCTATGGAACAATAGGCCTACATGCAATTCATGGTGGCAACTCGCCATACTTGTCAAACAACATCAGCTGTAAGGTTTTGAGGTCACAACTACAATTAGATAAAAGTATGTCAACTAGCCCCAGGTCTTTTTATCTGTTTTTTGTTTGTTTTAAACGAAAATGAGTATCGTGGGCGCGGCTTCCTCACAAACGCACACACCTGTGATCACTTGACGCGCTCCGCGTGCACGAGACACGGGGAATTCATTTCATTTCTTAGTTTGTTTTGTTATTAGACGTTTTCACTTGTTCCATATAATATACATTTATTTTATCTTCCTTATAGCCTACATTATTTACAGTAGTTTTTTGTGTAAATTCATCATCAAAAACATAACCAGAAAAACGTGGTAAGTCTAAAGTTCTGTAGTATTAAATAATATAGCTAGTTTAAGTATTTGTTGCTTTATTTTGTTATTTATTATGTTTGTGTTGTTGGAACCATAAAATAATCACAAATAGAGAAAAAAAAACGATCTACTGTAGGCTATTTTAGTGCTTTTTTTTAGCAGCACATGAGAAAATCGCATGAAAACTCGCGTTTTTTAATTAAAAAAGTTTATTTTTATTTATTTATTATACATAAATTTACTTTTAAAACAAAATGAATGTAATACATCTTAATAAAATAAACGTATAAGAATGATGCATTAAAATAAAATTGCATTTATAACTACAGTTTATTATTTTTAAAAAAATATCCTACTTAATGCACTTTAATATACATAATTTTTTTACAGTTTAAATTTATAATGGATTTTTTTCAATGATTTACCATGATAATCATAGTTTCTGCCAAATTACCATATTTACTAAAGTAATTGTTTCTACAACCAGTGGCGGTGACGGGGTGGTACAGAATTTTTTTAATCAAATTTAAAAAGTTAATTTGACTTATTCCTCACCCTCAGGCATATTAAGAGAAAAGAATCTCAACTGAAGTTTGGTTCTTCAAACCCCCAAAAGCTTGTTTCCATGTGTATTTTTTGTCTGAATAATCGGTAAATGATACTAGTGACACCTCTGTTGATAGTATGAGTGATTGAGATTAAACAACAATTTGATAGTACATAACTTTTAATTTTCCTTTCCTCAGTGTATGGCTTTATTTCTGTGTCGATACCGCCGGTTGTTCCTGTTCTGTTCGCCGTGCTTGCTGCTGGTCTCAATCTACATCTATGTCTCGATTGCTCTGACTTATGTCATGGAACATGGTCCACCTGGTGCTCATCCTGTGCTGCAGACACATTTTATTGCTAATGGTATCAAACTCTCCAGAGATCTGGCTCCCCATCCTGTGAAATCCTTCTGGAGGAGCGAGCTAAACAGTGGAGCACTGTGGAACATCATCCAGTATATGATTGATTCCCAGTATAACCCCATAATAAATCCTCATCTGGCTACAAACCCACCTGGTATTTCTTACAAAAAAGACAGAAGAAGAAGTGAGAATGGATGTTCTCCAGATTATGAGATTAACAAAATGATGCCTGATTTCTTAACTTTACCAACGCAGATGAAGGATTTTGTGACCACCATGAACTGTCGAGACTATCCGCTGATCATAAATCCTTTAGATATCTGTGACCGTGGACCACAAGCAAAGAATCGGGCACCAATGTTGCTCCTGGCCATCAAAACTCAGACTGCGGATTTTGTAAACAGAGAAGTGATAAGAGGAACTTGGGGGCGTTCGGGAAGGATAAAAAGCCGAGGAGGGCGGCAAAGGCTTGTTCGCAGAGTCTTTCTTCTGGGGAAGTCCAAAGACTTGCGTACTGAAGAGAAATTGCAATTAGAGAGTGATACATATGGTGACATCATCCAATGGGAATTTATGGACACGTTTTTTAACCTCACCCTGAAGGATGTGCTGTTCTGGGACTGGTTCTCAAAGCGATGCCCACATGCCCATTTCATTTTTAAAGGTGATGATGATGTCTTTGTGGCAACGCCCGCTCTCCTGGACTATCTGCTGGCCGAGGATGCAAATGAAAGGTTCTCAAATGGATCCAGGCATCCAAATGAAATGGAGACGTTTGTTGTGGGGGACGTGATAAACAATGCAGAGCCTTTGCGCTCCAATGGAAGTAAGTATTACATTCCACAGAGCTTCTTTAAAGGGCTGTACCCACCATACCCGGGTGGAGGGGGGGTGGTTTACTCTGGTTCTCTGGCCCATAGGCTTTTGGAGGTGTCACAAAGGGTTCATCTGTTCCCCATTGATGACGTCTATCTGGGAATGTGCCTTCGGAGACTGGGAGTGAATCCTATCCACCACCCTGCCTTCCTCACCTTTGACTTCCCCAAAAATGAGCGTAAGGAACCCTGTGCAAATCACAAAATCCTCCTGGTGCACAAGCGTAGTCCAGCTGAGATGTGGCAACTTTGGACAGAAACGTCAACGCCCAGTTCTAAATGCAAAAAAGCAACTCTGAGAGGTCAAAACAAGTAGAGTTGACAGAAGCCAGTTCTCAACAGGTTTTTTATTTTTATTTTAAGTATTCACTTTTACCCAACAATTGAAAGCTGATAGTATGCATTGCATGGTCTTTTGTATGAACTGTTGTAATATTTTTATGTTTATATTTAAGTTGTGATGAAACAGAAGTAGAGGCAGATATTTTCTTCCACATTGCTGCATGAAGTCTGCATTTCATTGGAAGATACATTTTTGGCTGAATGATATGTGTCTTTATAATAACTTATTTTCAGGTTAACAACATTCTTCACTGACAGAACTTGTTAAGGAGATGCACCATGGATGCAACCAAATGTTTAATTTTTGAGGGGACTGAAGGTAACATTTTAACAATTGGCCATAGAATGTATATGCCAGATAAATTCAGTGAACACATACACAGAGGATACTTGCATAAAGTTATTGCCTATATTTTGGAGGAAAAGAAATACATAACTTAGAAGCATCTTGGTCTCTTGTGTATCCTCGGTTCCCTGAGATCACAGGAACGAGCATTGCGTCATTTGCTGATGTTTTGGGGTTGAAGTTGGTGCTGAATGACATTTTATCCGAATTTTTCAACTGAGGAGCAGCAAGCATTATGGGCAGCCATGATCTAATGGTTAGAGAGTCAAACTGGGAACCCAAAGGTTGTGGGTTTGATTCTCAATACCAGCAGGAAAGGACTTGAGCAAAGTACCTAACTCCCAATCGCTCCCTGGGCACCACAGCTAAATTAACGCACACTCTCTGGCTGTGTGTGTCCATGGCTGGCAGTGTGTGTATATGTTCATTACTCACTACTCCTAATGTGTGTGCACTATCTTTGATGGGTTAAATACAGAGGACAAATTCTGAGTAGCATAGCCAGTTACACAATGATGGGAAAAGGGGAGAGCAGAGTTTGTGATGACCTGAGCTCTGAAAGGAGTGGAGAGCCCTTTAAGTACATAGCCGGCTTGAGGATGACCTTGCAGTCGTTTGGCACAAACTCAAGGCAGGATTTACTCACCAAAAGTGCCTGCAGGTCACCTACTGATTTGACTGATGTTAAAGCTAGAAAAAGGCCAGTCTAAAGCGGAAAGGTTGCTGCTCAGCCAACTGTAGCAGCTTGAACGGAGGACTTTGAAAGGCCCTGAGGACTCTGGACAAGAGTGGCCCAGCTGCAGGGATTACTTGTCAATGCAGTTGTGGGCAGGCTCTTCTGGGGCCAACCACTCCCAGCCAAGCTCTTTAGCAGCCTTGGTAAGGACACAGAAAGGTTTGGCGTCCAGAACAGGCTTGATATCACCTGGCTCCTTGAGCGGCAGGTGGCAGAGTCCTCCATGGAGTTCGACCACTCCTCTACATCAGAAGCTGTCATTGGGCATAGTGTCCTTGGCAAATTCCTACTCAGAACCCCCCAAATAGACCAAACCGCTCGCATCAGAAGAGGGCACTGGTCTTTGCTAGAGAAGAGCCCTGAGGAATTCCCTTGAGATAGGGAGAGTGAAGTACTCGTGATCCTGTCTGGCTTGAGCTCACTTAGTCCAGTCTGCTCAACCCCCGTGAACCCGCGCTGTTTTCCTCTTAGACTTCTGAGAGGAAGAGAAAGGTGGAGCACGGGGGGCAGAGCCGCTTTCATTGGAGTATCATGCCCTCACATTGAGAACAGTCAATCTTGTTGAACACGGCTTAACCATGCGCGCAGCCCAGGCAAGCGACGCAGTGAGCAAATGTGTACCGGGGGCTCGGTGAGCTCACACCGACCCAGATTGTGGGTCTTCAATCTCCTTCTGCTTTACTCTTCCTACAGCGAGGGGACTCCCGGTGCTCTTCTTCCACGAAGAGCCCTCATCTAAGGGATGCAAAGAAGCCCTGCATGCAAGTGTGTGCCACAACTTGTCTTATTCACCAGATAGCAGCAGCAGAAAAGCGCCATTCTCGACTGCAGTGCCATACTCCACTGCTGGGGTTCATCCATGGGAAGCAGAAGGCTTCTTTCTTCGTATTCTTTTCTTCTTTAGAGTCAAGCAAGGATGAAGGGGCGGCAGTGGCTCAGGGGCGGCAGTGGCTCAGTGGTTCATGTAGATTGTCTACAAACCGAAAAGGTTGGTGGTTCGATCCCCGGTTCCACCTGACCAAGTGTCGAGGTGTCCTTGAGCAAGACACCTAACCCCAGATGCTCCTGACGAGCTGGATGGCGCCTTACATGGCTGACATCGCCGTCAGTGTATGAATGGGTGAATGTGAGGCAAAAATGTAAAGCACTTTGGATGGCCATAGGGTCTGTTAAAAGCGCTATATAAATGCAGTCCATTTACCATGATCTTCATGCTTGAAAGAGAAAGATTCTGATTAAGTGGCATTCAGCGCTGACTTATGAAGGCAGACGACCCGTCCACTTTGTGCAATTTCACAGATGCGATTCAGTCAAGCTTCAGTATTTTGGAGAAACTGGAGTCCCCTCCAACCCCCACCCCGAAGTGTCAGCAAATGACACAATGCAAGTGAACCGTATCGAAAGGGAACAAAATGTTGACATTTTCATAACTCATTGACACATATTTGTTTTGTTTTTTAAAGCATAAACTAAATTAACTTAATTTTGTTACATTTTTTCAAGACATAATTTTACATTTGCATCTCAAGAAAATGTTGAGATATGTCTTGAAAAACAGGATAAAAATATTAAGGGAGATATTCTTTTTTGCAATGCAGGCAACATTTATTTGCACTACTGAAGACTTTCCGCTCTGAAGTCTTAAGGGTGAAATACATGTAAAGAGCTTTTTAAGACCCAGAAACCCTGACTGGCCATCACTCAACCAGCTCAACTTGTTTGATCAAAACTCAAGGATTAGTTCTTTTTGTGGTGATGTTTGTCAAAATATGCTTGGTATGGAACACATTCATCAGCAAGCAGCCTGAAGACAACTGAGGGCTCCTGGAGACAAGATGAGTGTTTTACCCATGATTCCATATCTAGAAGATCTGGTGAAACTAAAATATTACCGCCACACTGATAAATTCTGAATTCTAGATTTTAATCAAAATCAGTGATATAGCTGATATTGTTTTATAATGCAGAAATCATCTCACCTGTGGAACAATAGGCCTACATGCAATTCATGGTGGCAACTTGTAAAACAACATCAAGCATGTGTAAATTAAACTAAGACATACAAAAACAGCTGTCAGAAACTCTTAATTGCAATAAAAACAGATACTGTGGGTGGAAATTGTTATAATAAAGGGGGGGGGGGTTGTAATCTAAACTATAAAGTTTTAATATACAAAATATTTGCTTTTTTATTTTTAATTAATTTCATGTTGGCCGTTGTCCATTTTAGGTTCTCAAGACATAAAGGTTTGTGTCTATAGAATTTGACAACTATTAGTGAAAAGTGTGACAACTAGCCCCAGGTTTGTTTATCTGTTATCTTTTACCTCAAATGAGTAGCCTATCGTGGGCGGCCTCACAAACGCACACACCTGTGATCACACGGCAGTGCACTATACAAGGGGGAATTTGCCTTATTTATTTTTTTATTTTATTTTTTATTATTTACACTTGTTCCATATAATATCCCTTTCCCTTATCTTCCGCATAGGCCTACATTATTTATGAATAGCCTATTATTGCGTGAATGACGCGAAATTCATCATAAGGCCTACATAACCAGAATTAATTGGTAAGTCTAAAGTCTAAATATTAGTTTTGTTTCGCTGTTGGAACAATAAAATGTGTAGGCTACAACTGTAACTGATAATTTACAAATCAATTATTGATAAAATGAATTTTAAAAATAATGATTTTGGTACAAGTCTGAATAATCTCCTGTAATAAAACCTGTGTTGATAGTATTAGCCTAATGATTAAGATGGAACAGTCAAATATGTCATGTTTAACTTTTAATTTTCCTTTTCAGTATATGGCTTTATTTCCATACCGCCGGCGGTTTCTGTTCTTCTGTTCGCCTGCATGCTGCTTCTCCCAATCTACGCCCTATTCGGACAGTAATTGTTTCTCGTGGGGTCGTAAAATATTTTCATCATTTACAGGGGATAGTCTGTGATTTTATTGCCGTCCGAGTCCAGAATGCAAGTGTTTTTCTCCCACCTCCCGCGTAAAAATCCCCAGCCAAATTACCTACCGTTTTTTGTCGAACACATAAGGTCGTGTGGTGATTTAATTGCCGTCCGAATCCACATGAGTTTACAAGAAAAGATCATTTCAAAATTAACTGTTTATATCATTTTTGACAATAGCACCGTATCGTTGCGTTTCCTGTAATTTGGATTCATTTTAAAGATCTAGCCTACATTTTTACTATTACTGAAATGCTGGAAAGTATTTACACGAATAAGCTTTCATCACCGCTCAAAAGAGAAAGAAAGAAAAAAACATGTAAACATTTAAAATGAGGTGTTATTACGACAGTAATTAATGTTTTATAGGTTAAATTTGCAGTATAATGCAGTAATATGTATTATACTTTTTTAAAGGATATTTAAATGAATAATTTCCTATTATTAAATTAAATAATATTTTTTTCCAAGCATATGACATTTTTACAGAAGACAAACAACAATCATTAGATTGACCACGTGAGCAGTGTTCCCAGATGTGCAGGATCACAATAGGGCTTAAGTCTCGATTGCTCTGACTTATGTCATGGAACGTGGTCCACCTGGTGCTCATCCTGTGCTGCAGACACATTTTATTGCCAGTGGTATCAAACTCTCCAGAGATCTGGCTCCCCATCCTGTGAAATCCTTCTGGAGGAGCGAGCTAAACGGTGGAGCACTGTGGAATATCATCCAGTATATGATGGATTCCCAGTATAACCCCATAATAAATCCTCATCTGGCTACAAACCCACCTGGTATTTCTTACAAAAAAGACAGAAGAAGAAGTGAGAATGGATGTTCTCCAAAATTATGAGATTAAAAAAATAATGCCAGAACTCTTAACTCTACCAATGCAATGAAGGGAATAGTTTTTTTCCCTCCCAGTTCTCTTTGAACACTTACAAACTAATTTTATTTACATTAGGATCTATAACATGCCTTTTAAAAAATAGATAAGATGAATTAAGTTCATGCTTACCTTCATAGTTTTAAAACTTCCTTCAATGTTAAAAAAAATAAGTATTTTTAAATGGACAAAACTGAGAGCAAAACAACAAGCATACAAAACAAAGTTTATTACAAAACCTTATTTACAAGTATTATAATACATAATTTTGTTTCCTTTTTAATGAAACAAAAATGACTTTTAGATTGGAAAAACATTCCGCTAAACCAGAAACACCATCTGAAAGCCATTCGAGGGAAATGATTCAGCTCTGAAAATCAGTCTCAGGCATTGTGTTTTTTAAACCCAGTTCTTAATTATCATAGAAAACTGGCCTTGGTCATGCTGTAGTGTGTAAGCAGTTTGCTTGTTTTATGCTCTTCCTTTATCTTCTTCCTTTTCCTCCTCATCTTCATCCGTTTCTTCTTCACTCTCACTGTAGAGAACAGTGGCACGATTGGTGTTCACAAAAAGATCGCTGTCATCATCCTCCGAGTCGCTGTCGTCCTCCTCGGTTTTTCTTTCCATTCGCTCTTTCGGTGTTCCCTCGTTCCTCTCACTGGATGTGTGATCCTCCTGGAATCCTTCTGGCCTGTGTGAAGTGTGAAAGCAAGGTTTACTAAACACATTTCAGCTTTGTTTTCTTGAACAGATCTGAACACATGATAATGGGAATTACCGTACTGTTGTCTAATGCTAGTGCAAATATAAACATTATAAACAAACATATACCAGTTGCATTTTGTTTGGCTATTTATAAAATTAAGAACTATACATTGTGCAACTAATATATTTAAATTACAGTAATATTATTATTTAGTTATTAAAGACCACCTGTGGTGAAAATCAAGTTTTTTATGCTTAAAGATAACCCATGTACAAATTCATAAGCTGTTTTCTTCTTAAAACAGTGAACCAAGATTTGAGATTTGAAACCAAAGAACGCGGTTTGAAATCGCTGGGGTTTCTGACGTCTCAAACCTTGACACCAATCACGTCAATGTGTCTGCGGGCTTTACCGTTTTAGCATTTCATTAACTATTCTCTAAAGAATACAGACAAACTAATATGCCTTTCTCCACTGATGTTCAAAGCGTTTCTAAGGATAATGATTTTTTTGAAGGCAGCTGTCTGACTCAAGATGACGAACGGGAACATGGTTTGTGTAACATTAGTAGCACATTATTAGCTGTTTAATAATAGTCAATAATAGTCATATTTATTCATCCGTGTATAATTAATAAAGCATATTACATTCAAGCTATTTTAAGATATGGAGTGTTTATGTTCGCACTGTGTAATTTTGGTGATCACAGATGAGAATTTATTGACTACAGGCGGACTTTGAATTCAAATGGTAGAAACACAATGGCCTTACCAGACACCAGTTTTCCTCAGGTACTGAATATGGTCCCTGTAAAGTATGAAGCTTATTTCTCCTTTCACTTTTTCTCCTTCTTTAATAGGATCAACAATGACAAAGTCTCCTAGAAAGAGAAAGATTGTGAAAACGTTTGCTGTACTTAAGAACAGAGTTGTTACATGTCCAGGAAAGGCAGAACAAACTAACCTCGTTTGATCCAGAGGTTTTTGCGGAACTTAGTAGGCATACTGACGAGAAAGCGCTCGCCACTGCCAGTCACAGCTTCATGGAGGTTATTGCCATTACTTCCCAAGACCTGTGATGCGGAGGAAGAGTGTAATTATTACTATTATGGTATACTCAGAATATTGAGTTCTCAAATTCGTACAGATACCAAAAACTACTGTAAATATACCCTCATGATATGCTGGTCTTCAGTGGGTGTGACACAGTCCTCCAGGACTTCTTTGACTACGTGTTTGCGTTTGGTTGCCTTTGACATGGTGGATGTAAACCTCTGAAAAACGTGTCACCTGGAGAGAAAAAAAATAGTTTAAGAGTTATGAGGCGTGCATTTGAGAAAACGCACGGGAGCCGCCAAGAATGATGCTTTAAAAAAACAAATGACCCAGAAGGCCAAGTTTCAAATCAATTAACTGTAACAGATTGTGTAACGTTACTTCAATTCCGCAACAACATGCATACAAACTATATCCTGATCCTGACACCCTGCTACAACTGGAAACCAGTGTTCACCATCTCATGATCATTATAAATATAATATATAAAAAGCAAATCATTCCACGTATAATTACTACACAACAGTAACTTACGGTTCATTAAATGAACGCATGCGGTAGAAACATGTGGCCTTCATGCTGTGTTGACAACTAAAAACCTTCTATGTCTAGATTAATTTATTTACATTGTGAAAGCTCACATTTACATAATCACTTACCTAGAAACTGTATATGAACCGCTGGTTGTATTCTGAGTTTATTTACTAATGGCATTGAGATGAATTGAGAGCGTTTACGCGAATCTTCTACAGAGAAGTGTGAAGCGAAGCGAAACGCGAAAGATGAGACGGGATTTGAACATTTCAAATTAAAAGCTATATGGCGTGAGAGAATCACAGGCATAATAAATACATAACGTTATTATGTATTTTAAATGTGTTTTGAGATGGTATGGTTAACAGAAAATAAATCACAGGTGAGATTAGTATATAACGTCCTGTTAAATATTTGTAAATTATCAAAACAATGTATTTTTGTTACATTATTATTATTATTATTATTATTATTATTATTATTATATAGATATCATTAGTCGGTTCTGATTTAACTTTTATTTTGAAATATTAGTTTCACTGTTCACATTACAAAATATCCACATCAAGCCAGGCTGATGGATAAAATATGTGGTGAGAGTATAGTTCAGGTTCGTATGTTATAAACAGTAAACTAACAGGACGATCTCGCATTTAGATGCCGTGAACAGTAAGTTAATCAAAAAGATGTGGAGATTGAAAACCCTCCATCACAAAGCAAGTGGATCTGCCAGTGATTTGGAGGAGTTTAAACGCAAGAGAAGAGAGTTTGAGAAAGGTGTGTCGTGCTTTACTATTTCTGGGTCATTTCTTAATACACGATTTTGTATGTTGATTTTACATAAATATGCTTTAATGTAGCCAACATAATACATGATTTACATTTTCATCTATCCATAGCTCTTAGACAGGCACGTAGAGACAGACAGCTCATCAGCAAGAGACTCCTGCAGAATGTGGATGAGGAGGAGGATAAGGAAGACTCCATGGAGTCTGACTCCACCCTTCTGTCACCAGAACAGGCGAGTCTCTAGAGCAAGGGTCCCCAATCTCGCTCCTGGGCATTGATTAGCTGTTTCAGGTGTGTTTGGAGCTAAATTCTGCAGGACAGTGGCCCTTCAGGACCGAGATTGGGAACCCCTGCTCTTGAGAGAAATGCTTGTTTATTTCTTTACTATATATTGCATGCATGAAAGAGGAAGGCATCTCTTCCTCAACAAACTATCGATATTGTTTATATATCATATTAAGCATATAGCTTGTGTGTTGTATGTGTAACATTAGGTCAGAGAGATGATACGTGGAGTCCAGTCTGGGGGTGAGGAGAAAGCAGCTCGTCTCGCATCTCTAAGAAAAGCTCTAAGAAACCCAGAGACTCAACTCACTTTCATTAAGTATGACCTCAAAATCAACATGGGCCTTACTTGATGCTATTTTAGCAGTCCTACACACACACACACACACACACACACATTTTGTGTGTGTGTATATATATATATATATATATATATATATATATATATATATATATATATATATATATATATATATATATATATTTGAACTTAAATTCATTTGAAATCTTTGGGAAGTGCTGGAGGAGACTTTACACTGTGCTGGACTCTTGCATTGTCAATCCAAGATCAGGGATCTAAATTGATGCACCTCTTGATGGAAATAACATTTCCATATATCATAATATATCACAAATGTTTCTTCTTGCTCCCTCCCAAATATTCTTTCACAATTTGAACCAGATGAATCTTGACATTGTCATCCTTGAAAATGGCCACAATGTGTAACATGCTAGAAACATAATAATCACTGCAATAATGATCCAATCATAGACTCATAAAGAGTTCACCCAAAAATGAAAACACTGTCAATAATTACTTACCCTAATGTCGTTCGACACCCGTAAGACCTCCGTTCATCTTCAGAACACAAAGATATTTTTGTTGGAATCTGATGGCTCAGAAAGGCCTTCATTGACACCAATGTCATTTCCTCTCTCAAGACCCATAAAGGCACTAAAGATGAAAGGACATCTTACAGGTGTCGAACGACATTAGGGGAAGTCATCATGTTAAATGTAATATTTCACAATGTTACTGTCTTAACTGTGTGTTTAATCAAATAAATGCAGCTTAGGTGAGCATAAGTACATAACATAACTTTAGACATACAGCCATATATACTGTACTTACTAATGCAGTGCCTGTATTTTTCTTCAGATCAGAGAACAGCATGCACATGTTGATCGGGCAGCTCAGTGCTCATAATGCCCAGTGTCAGCTGGAAGCAGCACGCTGTCTCCATCAGCTGTCTCACTCTTCTCATCCCAGCGTAGGTCAGGCCTGTCTGCCTGCTGGCCCGTACCTCCTCACCTTCCTCTCCAGCCAGAGCACCAAGCTAACGGTCAGTGAGTTACTGCTTTGTTAAAGTCAGTGTCAGAGGGATGCAGTCGATCATTCCTCATCTCTTTGTCTCTTTTGTCTTTTCCTTTAGGAACTCTGTTTATACACTCTGGGAAATCTGTGTCCTGACAGCGCTGTAGTCAGAGAGAAGCTTCTAGCTCAGGGAATAGTTTCTGCGCTGGCAAACTGTATTTACGTAAGCTCATTTGGGTTAATATCAATCGATCGCTTTTTGCCTGTTATTGGTTATAATCATCCAGACTTTCACAAGTCTCAGTATATACTGATAATAGTGCATCCTTATAAGATTTTTTTGCATCATATTTTTTTTTCCAGAATATTTTCATATTTCCAAATGCTTTGCTTTTGTGGGTTCTTTGTTCTCATTATTTTTAATTGATTTATATATATATATATATATATATATATATATATATATATATATATATATATATATATATATATATATATAAATTAAAACAATTCTAATAATGCAACACATACATTGTGATTTTAATATGTCCGTGGATTTATTTATATATTATTTTCAGTGGTGATTCTCATTATTAAAAAATATTCATATTTAACTTCTTTATTTTTATTTCCCATATTATATTTACATTTATTTCTCATATTACAGAATTTCTTGTTGGAAATTATGTGGCTAAATTGCCACATAATGCAAAAAAATTATAATAAAATAAATAAACAAATAAAAATCTCACTGTGCAACATGTGATGACCCAGGTATATGTGTGTGTGTGTGTGTGTGTCTGTGTGCCCGGGTCAACTTTTCTCTGTTATAGAATCAGAGGTATAATCTGGCAGTGGTGGAGGCGGTTGGCTTCACTTTGTCTCAGCTGCTACAAGCGAGAGACGCAACTGAAAAAATTATTCCGTAAGTGACCATAGTTTGTTACATAAGGATTTTATTAAAGGGTTAGTTCACCCAAAAATGAAATTGATGTCATTAATGACTCACCCTAATGTCGTTCCTCACCCGTAAGACCTCCGTTCATCTTCAGAACACAGTTTAAGATATTTAAAGGTCCCACTCTTCGCGTGTTTTCGAAGCTTTGATTATGTTTACAGTGTGCAATATAACATGAGTTCATGTTTCGCGTGTAAAAAAACACAGTATTTTTCACACAATTGACTTATCTGTACAGCGCTGTTTCCTCTGTCCTAAAAACGGCCTGATGATTTACTTGTTCTATGAAGACCCTCCTTCAGAAACACGTAACGAGTTCTGATTGGGCCAGCGCTTCCCGTGTTGTGATTGGACAGCAGCTTAGCGCACTTTGCCCGGAAAGGTCCCGCCTCTTACCATAATGGGGTGATGCAAGCGCTGAATGCGCGTTTTTCTCCACGTGAGAGAGCAACAAGACCACGCCCCCTATTTTGCGTGTTCTTGTGGTCGGAGGGTTAGTCAACAAACGGTTCTAGTGACGTCATTACATCCCTGCACTTTCTGCTGTAGTCCAAACCGGACGTTCGCTGTAGGCTTTGAAAGGGAACTTTTGTTAAATAAAATATCTCGCTTGGCATTGAGCTTTGAGCGTTATAATTTTACAGGTATTATTTATGATCTAACAGCAACATTACACACTAACTAAAGTTTGAAAGATGGAATCATGAAGAACGGGACCTTTAATATTTAGTCCAACGGCATATCTAAGTGTAGGCACACTATACTGTCCGTGTCCAGAAAGGGAATAAAAACATCATCAAAGTAGTCCATATGTGACATCAGTTAGTTCATTAGAATCTCTTGAAGCATCGAAAATACATTTTGGTCCAGGCATTTGGCACTGATGATCCGAATGTTTGATCGACATTGATCGATTCACTGATTCATTACCGTTTGAAACTTTATTTGAGGTTTGAACACAAACAAGGAAGAGAATACAATGCTGAATAAAGTCGTAGTTTTTGTTATTTTTCAACCAAAATATTTTTTCGATGCTTCAAGAGATTCTAATGAACTAACTGATGTCACATATGGACTACTTTGATGATGTTTTCATTCCCTTTCTGGACACGGACAGTATAGTGTGCATACACTTAGAGATGCTCTCGGATTAAATATAAAATATCTTAAACTGTGTTCTGATGATGAACAGAGGTCTCACGGGTGTGGAACGACATTAGGGTGAGTCATTAATGACATCAATTTCCTTTTTGGGTGAACTAACTCTTTAAGTACAACCCCTGGCAAAAGTTATGGGATCACCACACAAAGGATGTTCACCTGGCCCTTTTGACTTCACAGATTATAGATATGACAAAAAAAATGTCAACAGCTTAACATTCTGGCTCCATGAAATTTCAAATTCGTTTGCATTTTCTTTTTTATTAATAGCATGTTTTTTCCGGATCAAGCAGAATCAGAGTTGAATCATCTTTAAATTTGCATTTCTAAAACAAATACCAGTGTAGGTCTAAAAAAGCAAATTAGTCAGCAGTTAAAAGAGAGTGCCTGCACACCTTAGTACAATATTATCTGCCTGTAATACCAGTTTTAGGACTGCATTTCTAGGACTCTAGTTTTTTTTTTTTTTTGACAGTTCCATCCAGCCTACTGTACTCAAACAGTAAGGTCCTGTTTCAAACTTTTCTACCTTTTTTTAACAATAGAAGGCAAGGCCATTTTAAACTTAATTGTTTAAATTAGATTAAATATTTTAACACGTTTACCAACGGGTAGGTTTAGGGCTAGGGGTTAGTTAGGACAATATATCAATTAAACCTATTCAATTAAACAACAAAATAATTGCTAGGGTCCTAGAACTGCAGTCCTTAAAACGCAGCCTCCGGGTTTGCAGCAAAGAATTCAGTCTGTCATAAAAACTAGAGGGTGAGTGAAAAAGTACTAATTCTTTCCTCTACGTGATCTGGAGAAAATCACGTAATCACGTTTTGTGTCATTTGTGATTTTGTTTATTTGCTTTAAAGTAAAAAAAAATTACAAGGAATCTAGGAATATAAGTGTGGTGATTCCATAACTTTTGCCAGGGGTTTGTATGTGCAACCACTAAACTAAAAAAATTGTTTTGTAAATTGTTGATGCTGATGACAGATAATAGGATATCCATCTCAACATGCCACTAATGTCTCTGTGTTTGTTGTGTGTTTCTAAACCTCAGAGCGGTCATGGCTTCAGAAATAGTCCCTCATGTGATCTCAGCATTGACTCCAGATCCTGAGTTTGGTTTTGGGCCAGCGATCGAGTGTATGTGGTGTTTGCACTATTTAGTCAGCAGGTATGGCCTTTTCTCCTTTCATACTGACTTTTAACTAAACAAAGAAAGAGTAATGAAGAGTTGGTCTAAACCTATATAGTGCCAGTTCTGCAAGATAACATCAGTTCTGTAACAAAAACTCGTAAAAAAAATCAGTTGGTAAATGACATGATGTTGTGGTTTGCCTACAGTAATTTGGATAACTCGATGCTGATTGCACTAGGTGCCCTCTCGCAATGCTGTGCTGTTTTGATAACACTAGGAGGCGCTGTTGCTCAAGGAAACCTTGAGGGTGGACTGGAGTTGGCAAGTCATCACAGCAAAATAACCCACATCACATACATATTGCACATGTGGTTTAGAATGAGAGTAATTTTAAATTGCCATGTTCACTGAACAGGAACAGTGCCTATATTGATATATAATCCAATTATCGATGCTTTTATAATGATTTCTAACTTAGTTTTTTTACGAATCTAATGAAGCATAATGGAATTGTGGTATAGATCCTGCTTCAATGTCGTAACTGAGCTTTCATACAATAATATTTGACCTTCAGCTTGCACATTTTATCAGCAATATGATCCTGTGGTTCCTGATAAAAATCATACTGCTTCTCTCTGGACCCTGACTTTGTTTTTGCTGTGCAGCTCATTTGGCCTCTTCTGCGTTGCCTTGGTAACCTGCTGGTCAGTGGAGGTGATTTAATGCCAGAGGACACTCGTCTCCTCGCCTCGCTGTGTCTCTTCAGTCAGGCTTACCTTCACCTTCATCCTGCTCTGTCCAGAGAGAGCCTGTGGGCGCTCAACAACCTCACCGGTGAGCGGGACATGAGCATGCATTTGCTCAAAATGATTTCCATCCCAGTTAACTCTAAATACTACTAAATAAGTACTAAATAAATCAGTAAATGAATAAAACGCAAGATTATTTTAGTTTGAGCTTTATTGCTATTATTTATTTTTTCAGTTGGTTCAAGTGGGTTCTGCTCTGGCCTGCTGCTCCTTAATATGGTTCCCATATTAATCCAATTTCTGTCTTTTTCAAAAGGAATTAACTCAATGGTGAGAAACAGGCATGCATATATACATTACTATAACACGTATACCTTTTTGTGTGTGTGTGTGTGTGTGTGTGTGTGTGTGTGTGTGTGTGTGTGTGTGTGTGCGTGTACTGACTATATTTAAGTTTTTTAAAAGAAGTCTCTTAATCTCACCAAGGCTGCATTTAATTAATTTAAAATACAGTAATACTGTGAAATATCACTACAATTTAAATAAGCTTTTTTCTGTTGTAATAAATTTTAAAATAAAATGTATTCTGATGCAAAGCTGAATTTTCAGCAGCCATTACTTTAGTCTTCATGTCACAAGATCCTTCAAAGATCAGAGATCTTTTTTTTTTTTATTCTTATCAATGTTGAAAACCACTTTTGCTGCTTAATATATATATATATATATATAACTTTGGGGTAAGTAAGAAATTAAAATTAAAAAAGAAAGAAATTATTAATTTTATTCAGCAAATGCACATTAAATTACAACAAAAAAAGACAGTTAGTTCAAAAAAGTTTATAATGCTGTTCTTTTAATTTTCTTTTCATGAATGAATCTGTGTTTAACTTTAATAATAATAAAAAAGTGTTTTTTAGCACCAAATCATCATATTAGAATGATTTCTGAAGGATCATGTGACACTGAAGACTGGAGTAATGATGTTGGAAATGTAGCTTTGCATCACAGAAATAAATAATATTTTAAAATAAATTACAACAGAAATCAGTTTATTTAAATAGTAATAATATTTCACGGTACTACTATATTGTACTGTCCTGATCAAACAAATGGAGTCTTGGTAAGAAAAAGGTACTTCTTTCAGTGCATATATACAAACCTTAACTATGCTCTATATATTATCTCTGCTGCTGTAGTTCTACTATGCTCATATTCTCAAAAACATGTACATTTTTATAAAATGCATCTAACGTTCTCACAATCATTAATGTTTGTACAAGGCATTGAGAGTTCTGGGTAATATCGCTCATCATGGCACAGAATACTGTGTTCGTTTGACACAAGCCGGGCTGCTCACTGCCCTCTGTGGCACACTCAAGATGGCCGAGCCGGATGTTGTCACGCTGAGCCTGGAAGTGCTGTACATGCTGCTATCCAGCAGCCCACAGGTGAATTTGATCGTTTAAACCCTTTCTCACTTAAACGGTGTCATTTTAGTATCACTGAGATACTATTATAGTTTTCATTAAAGATACACAGTGTAACTTTTGGCCCGCTAGCGGTTAAACAAAACTGCATGCATTTTGATTGTGTGGATGAATATGACCCTTCACATAGATGATGCTTTGATATCTAGATCTCTAACAGTGTTCATTGTAATTTATCTGTCAGTAAAATACATTACTGACCTGTTGAGTGATAAACACCATCTCTGCGTCACTTTTACAACATTTAAAACTCTTCAATTCTCGCCATCTCTGAAAAGCTGAAATGTTGATTCTTGTTTTATTACGAGCTCTGTCGCATTGTCTTTTATTGCATATGTAATGCAATTTCCAGTGAAAATCATCCTTGATGCTCAATATAAGCAATTATAATAGGCTTACAATAGTGATTTATGACCAAATTAAATTACATTTCAGAAGGTTTGATGATATATTGACTCTAATAATTTAAATGTTAATTTTAAACTCCAAAAAGTTACATACTGTACCGTTACTTTTTTTAAAAACTATTCTGTACCTTAAATTGTGTGTGTGTGTATATATATATATATATATATATATATATATATATATATATATATATATATATATATATATATATATATATATATATATATATATATATATATTACTCCAGTGGGCTGCTGAAGTCTATATATTAATATGTTAATTTTTAGTTTAGTTTTAGTTATTTTAATACATCAAGTTCAACTATATGAAAATGAGAACTATCTGGGCAACCAGCTGAATTTTATTTTGTTTTAGTTAACTTTATTTTATGTACATTTAAGTATGTTTTTATTTTACTTAAAATCTTGAAAGCCAATTGAATTGAAGTCCTCCTGCTTGTAACAGGTGATTGAGGAGTTTACGAGGTTAAATGGTATTCCTCTGCTGGAAGCGTTTCAATATAACAGTGAAGAAGAGCAACGTGTCAAAGCTGCCTATATTCTCGATCATCACTTCCCTTCTTTCTCTGAGGTCAATAATGCATTTACCTGCTATTATTTATGGACATATTATATGTTAGGAATCACCATTATTGATATTCTCATTCCTATTTCTTCTTCATTTTTTTAAAGGTGGAGAGCCTTTCAACATAACACCGATGACAGAATTGGTTACTTACATTTTCACCAAGATTTCAAGCTTAGTTATGTAACTTTTATCAACTGTGTAGCAAATAAATGGCCTAAATGCTGCTTATGTGAAGTGTCTTTTTCTTTTTTGATGATCAGTCTAACCATTAGATTCTTCAATCGTTTTATAAGTAGGCTATTCCCTAGTAACCCAGTATGACTTTGTCATGTCTTCAAAATTCAGTACGAGTTCTACAACCCTCTTATCAATGTGACAACAGCATGGCCAATAAGAAATATTTATTTACTTCTCAATTTATTTATATATATCTTAGATAAAAATGTAATATAATAATACAATATATCTATAATAAGACAATCTACAATAAAAATATGTGTGTGTGTGTGTGTGTGTGTGGTTCTTTATAATAATGTACTGTTTTATTATAGATATATTTTACTATTATATTAAAATCTTTATCCAGGATCCCTGGAGTTACTGCACTATTCACAAATATGCAACTACTGAACAGATTAACAAATTTTATGACTTGTAATTTTTGTTGTATGTAGGCTCTGTATTATATATATATATATATCGTTTTATTATTAATGTAAAAGAATCGTTAATCTATTGAAAACAGGTAAACATGAGTGTGCACACTGCTGTAGTGTCTAATATGAAACACTTTGTCCTTTTATGTAACAGCGCCGTTTAGTCGTTATGAAAGCGCAGAACATTACAGCTGACCTGCGCGTGTCCATGAATGAAGGTGACGCCATTATTTGTGTTTAATCCGCTGATTTATGACTAACGAGATTTAGAAGCACGTTTGATCAGAGTTTGTCTACTAAGCTACACTTTTCCCATGACTTTGTTGTTGTTGTTGTTAGCATCGCAGCTAAGCTAATAGCATGCTTGGAAAGTGCATTTCCCTTACGCGAACTGATAAATTGATACTAAACACACATCAGATGGTTTTAGAAATTGATTACACACGTTATCGTATCCTATTTGGCATAGAAATACACATTGAGATTTTTAACAACATACTAACGTTACCGGCTAGTTAGCTAGAGTTACTTTTCATTGGCTGTGACTCAAACCTACAGAGCTTACTACCTAGACAGCATTTATAAGCTTATGGTTTTGCGCTGACAAATGCTGTCTAGTTAGGCAGATCACTAGATTTCGACAGCTACCCGGTTTATTATTTATTGGTCATATATTTCTATTGGTTATGATTGTAAGTGTTGATGTTTAGCAATGAAAACATGCATTGCATTTCACTGATTTGGTGTGTGTGTATGTGGTCCTGAAGTCTAGAAAAATATCTACATTGTGGTGACAACTTGACTAATAATGTCTAGACCTATCTATTCTAGGGTTTAGGGTGTAGTGAGTACAATTAGATAAATTTAAGAACATTAGATGTCAAAGAAAGACCTAAAATATGGTATAAAACGTGTGTGTGTGTAATATCTTGTGTCCATTCAGGATCTCCTGCAGAGCTGCTGACCGCCTGCATTTCAATGGGATCCTGCTGAGCGGTATGTAGTCACACACCAAAACACAACACGCATTCAACATGTAAAGCTTCTCTCAAACAAAACGTGCATTCATCATGATAAAACCTTACTCAAACAAAATGTGCATTCAGCATGATAAAGCTTCAAGCTAACACAACATGCATTGAACACAATAAAGTTTTGTCCGATCACAGCATGCGTTCATCTTGATAAAGTTTCATCCAAACACAACATGCATTGAGCGTGCAAAAACTTAAAGACAACATTATAAAGCCTCACTCAGACAGGCCACATTCAACATGCTGAAACTGCAACCAAACAAAGGATGCATCGATTATGCTGAAACCACGGAAAAATACCAAACAAAACATTCAAAAAGACAATTTTTTATCACCATGATAAAGATCTGATTTAGTTATAAATGTTTATTTCTTATCTGTGCTAACATTTCTCTCCCCTGTTCTTCAGATTCATCTGTATTGAGTTTATTTGTGAGCATCATGCAGTTGATGGCTCAGCTTCGTTTCTGTCAGAGTTGTTTGTGGTGCTGCAACAGTTCTCAGCGGCTATTCTCACTCTGTACTGCGCAGAGGTACGCACGATCAAACCTGATCTGTTAAATATGCATGAAACATGTTTTCATTTAATCGGTGGTAATAATACATGCACCTGCCAGAACCAAAATAGTTTTGCTCAAATGTTCAAAACAATGCTTTAAAAACAGCATCATGTGTCACTAAGAAAAGTTTTCCGGTGCAAATATTTAAACAATATTTACTCAGGATACATTTACTTGAGTAGATAAATGACATAATATTTAAGAAAATTAAGATAAGAAAAATAAACTTAAAGGCACAGTATGTATGATTTTTAGATTAAAATATCCAAAAAACACTAGAATGTTGTTATATATTTTGTACTTGCATTATCCCAAACGTTTCCAAAAATGTTTAAATCCAGAGAAATAAGCTATTTTAACCAGGACACATACCATTTCGTTGCGTGACATGAACCAGCACTGTGTATGCGCTAGGGCTGTCAAAATTGCTCAAAAAGGACGTTCGAATATTCCCTCTAAAAAAACACGAATATTTGAACATCTGGTTGCTCATTTTGTCAATGACTCGCATTACGTCAATAACTGGACAAATTAATAGAAAGAGACATAACTGCTTGTATAGGTTGTCTATTTAAGTTTAACTTTAAAGTGGAACTCTTCCTTGTAATGAAACGGTAAATAATCAAACCAGTGAACGCAGTGCATTTATCTTTTATTAATGCAATATCTCTTCAGTCAGTACAGTAGCCTACACTTTAGTGTTTCTGTTTAATGTTAAATAAAATGAGGCATGGTATGCTAACTGTATCTTACATAGCTTGCATAAAGTTACAAATTTATCTCACGGCTGAACAATTTTACTTCCTACCGACCAAAATCCAAAGTACTTCCAGACATGGCTTTTTAGATTTTGGAGGGTTAAAATCGCTTTCTCTGCTGCGGTCGAGTTGGGCTCTGCACTTTCTGTCATCTTCCATGCAAGACACGTCAACTTTTAGTAGTGACTCCTGTGACCTGTCCCTGAACCCTCAGGCGCGCTATCGTGCACATGCGCGCCCATTCGCAAAGCAGACAGCCACGCCTCTACTAACGCAGCGTTTTTTTCCTCTTATTTTTTTTAAATTATTATTTGAATATTAATTTTGACCTTCAAAATTAGTTTTTTAAAAACTATTCGAATATATATTCGAATTTAGAATATTCGTTGACAGCCCTAGTATGCGCACATATAATTGGGTCTTCTTCAAATTAAATCTATGTGCAAATAAGGACACTGATACAGCTGCATGTCTGATCATAAACGCGATGACACAAAATAATTTTCATAGACAGAATAAAAATTATATAGATTGTAAATTCAAAGATAAATAGGCACAAAAGTAACTATGTCTTTATTGTTTTTGGGTTAAGTTGACATGTGTTATTAGAGACTAGTGCAACTAGTTGGTTGTTGTCTGAACAGGTGAAGACAACAACTCCCATTTTTCCACGCTCATTTACAGCATCAACAAGCTACACCTTTGTTTCGAATAAGCGACCTCTAGTGCCAAAAATTACATATTGTGCCTTTAATTTTAAAGAAACTTAATCATCAAAAATGTATTTGAAATTTATTTGAATTATTTCGTAGTCCTTGAATTTACATTTTATTTTTATAAAATACTGGTCCTGATCCAGAACATAAATGTAAATGGACCCTTCAGAGCTGGTGTTGTCATATTTATAGACCAGAATATTATAGAAACATGGGAGTGGGAACAGCCTATCTGGTACCTAACAGCAATTAAATCACCGTAGCAACATCCTGGCAACCACCAAAAACATCCTAGCACCATAGCGACAAGCCACCACCCACATTTTTGTCGGAAAATTTAAAAATACATTGTTGGCATTGTTCTAATCAGGCTGTCATATTGTGTAACATGAGTTATTTTGTAAATTATTAGTATCATCAGGAGCATAAGATTGGGAAATTTGACTGCAGAAAATTTTGTTTTAACTGTTTAACTTTTATTCTGTTTATAGGTCATCAGCCAATTACTATGAACTTCTCGGGGTGCAACAGGACGCTACACTGGAACAAATTAAGAATGCGTTTTTCGACAAGTCCAAAAAGGTGTATTTCTCGTGATTATGCTGTCATTTTTAGTCCTAGGCCTGGTTTCACAGACTAGGCTTAGAGTAAGCCGGAATTAGGTCTTAGTTCAATTAGGGCATTTAAGTAGCATTTAAATGCAACTCGGCCATCATCATTATGGCCCCGCCCACCGACTCTATACACGATGTGATTGGCCCGGCAAGAGTTTGGCGATTACAGCTCAGAAGGGTATTGAGAGTTGCTAGACGACACTCGTGGGCAGATTAGATTTGCTGCCGCTAGGGTGCGTCTAGATTTCTAGGCTAATATTTTAAGATATATCAATGCAAGTGACTTTCAGTTAAAACTGCTCAAACATGCATTTTAGTCTAGGGATGCCACAGACTTAACAATGACCAAAACATTATCATCGACCAGTGTGGACGCTCATATATTTATCTCTATAGTTATCGTTTTTGGTGTGAATGGGCCTCAACATCAGTTTAACCATTTTATTTTATTTATTGTGTCATTTATAGACTTTGAGAATGGAAGAAGAGTTAGCAATATGCATGCATAATATGCTCGAAATTGCCAAGCATTTTGAAATTTGCATTTAAATTTGTCTAACATTGAGACGGATCCTCAGAATTTCTTCTCTGATACATATTTTACCCTTGGTGTTTAAAAAGTAGCCTGATGCATTCTGACAGTTTTGTATGGATGTGCAAAAGGATGCCTGTTTCACCTCCTCACCCCTAGAGGGAGAAGTTCAATTGTGGCGCAGAGACTGTTCATCATAATCTTAAATATTTAGCCATTTATTTTTGTATTTTATCCCTTAGGACTTTTTTGTGTATAATTTGCCAAAGTCTCACTAACTAAAATAATTCAATATGTTTCGGTGAGAGTTTCAAAGGAAACAAACAGATAGAATAAGACAATTATGCATGTGTCTGAGAAAGAGAGTGAGAAACATCTGTTTACAGGCAGAGTGACAGCAAGATGGAACCACTGTACGTGTGTGTGTGTGTGTGTGTGTGTGTGTGTGTGTGTGTGTGTGTGTGTGTGTGTGTGTGTGTGTGTGTGTGTGTGTGTGTGTGTGTGTGTGTGTGTGTGTGTGTGTGTGTGAGAGAGAGAGAGAGAGAGAGAGAGAGAGAGAGAGAGAGAGAGAGACAGGAGATGAGGGTACAAGCCAAAGATATGGGCACTTTGTTGAGTCAGAGGCAGATAAAAGGTTTATGAGCGATGTGACATACAGAACAAATGAGAGCAGAAAGGTGAAAAGGTAAAAAAATGAGACTTGTGCCATATTCTTTTTATTAAATATGATGCATTAATCGGATGGTCTTATTCAGTGTTTTTATTAGTTCAATGGAGGATTGTGCATGTGCAGTCCATGTTCCTTGGATTGTCTAATTTGCGTATCAAGTTATAATAATGTAATGTTTTAAATGTTGTGTTAAATAATAATAATATCATTGCTCTAAGTTCTTATTTGCCACTACATGTTAAGTATGTAATTTCTGCGCTGCTAGCAGCACCAAGCGAAAGCCTTTGTTGGAAAATAACAGTGAAAGTCAAGATCAGTTATTAGTATTCACACAGCAATGCAGTAATTAGTCAAGTGTCACTTCTAATATTACGGAAGGAACTTTAAATCCTTTTTTTCCCTTCAGTTGCACCCAGACAGTGACCCATCCAATCCCGGCCTGCACACTCAGTTTGTGCAGCTGAATGAGGCATACACGGTGCTGAGCAGAGAAGTTTCCAGACGGGACTATGATCTCAGGTTGAGGTACCAGTACACCGGAGGTCCGGCCTTCCGAAGCTCCTCGAGCTCCAGCAACAGGTGAGCAACCACTGAGAGACTGTTAGCTCTTTAATCAACCAACTTGATTTTCTTCAAAGAGATTTTACAGAATTATGATAAAGTAGGCAGTTTATACCAACATGAAGACTATGGCCCTGTCCTAAATGGCACACTTCATGTGCACTTTCAGTCTTGTGGACTTACAATGGCCATTGTGTGCGTGTGTCCGTTAAGTCCACAAGACCGTAGGGTGTCCCATTCGTCATTTAAAGCTGCAGTCCGTAACTTTTTGCGCTCTAGCGGTTAATAAACAGAACTGCATGCGTCTTGCGGAAGAACATTATAGCCGGAGCTACTTCTTTCTGTTTATGTCTATGGCGGATCACGCAAGGACCGTGCACCTCCGCATCGGTACCTACCAGTCTGGCCTGAAATAGTCCCAATATAAACACTTATAATAAGTGTACCATAATGATTCAGGGTAAGACAAAAACATGGTTTGGAAAATGGATTCATGTTGTACATTCTCATTATATAATTTTTGTAAATCTTAAACACAAACAAATTTACGGACAGCAGGTTTAAGCTTAAAGAAGGGTGCTCGTGAGCACCCCCTTTGCAGCTGCTATGCGCCCTTGATGCGCACTTCAACTGAGCCCGCAAGTTTTCGAGCTACGCAGAGGACTTCTACCCGGCAGTCAAAGCGCCATTACGTCATGAAAGTGCAGACTCAGAGGAAGACCGCGAGGGTTTAGGGTGCCATTTGGGACAGGCCCTATAAGGTCATTCCGTGTCAAATCAACCAAGTTTCGGAAACTTCCGAGGCTCAAATTTGTGATTTTTTTTTTTGTGTAGAAAGACAAACATAAAAAGTGGTGAAAACTGATGAAGAAAGGTGTGACATGGGCTTTCTTCGACACGTTGAAGACCACCCTTGCTCCTGCATTCTGGATCAGTTGCAAAGGCTTGATAGTACATGCTGGAAGGCCAAGTCTCTTGTTTTTAAGAGAGCATTAAAATAATCCAGTTTGGAAGGAACAAGAGCTTGGACAAGGAGTTGTGTGGCCTGCTTTGATCTTCCTTATGTTGTACAAAGGAAATTTGCAGGACCAGGCTGTTGTAGTAATATGGTCTGTGAAGTCTAACTGATCATCAATCACACTGTTCCTGGCTGTCCTGGAAGGAGTTATGGTTGACAAACGTAGCTGTATAGAGAAGCTGTGATGAAGTGCTGGGTTGGCTGAGACCACAGGCAGTTTTGTCTTAGCAAGGTTGAGTTAAAGGGGATGGTCCTTCATCCAGCCAGAAATGTCAACAGACAGGCTGCAAAGCTACCGTTGAATCAACTGGTTGGAACGAGAAGTAGAGTCATTGGGTTTCTTCTCATCATTTAAGCACTTTGAGAAAACCAATGAAAAAAACCAATGGTCTGAAAAATCTAGTGAGAGATTTGAAAATTTGAGTTGGAAAATGTGTAGGAAACCTTATAGAAAAACATGCTCTGATGTCTAATACACAATGGCCCTCATTTATCAAAAGTGCGTACACCCAATTTCCAGCGTACACCTTGCGTACACCCAAACCCACGGTGACTTTGAGATTTATCAATATGGACGTTGGCGTACGGTGCGCTCAAATCCTACGCCAGCTCAGGAAGTGGTGTACGCACGTTCGAGTTAGTGGGAAAATGCGCAGAAAAACACCACAAAACGCACTGACAAGATATGCTATATGACCCACTGTTAAAAACCACAACAACAACATTCAGTGTTTATTTTTGTGCAACATGAACGTCAATGTTTAATTTGTGTGACTTTACCAAAGCGTTTGATTTTTAGGCATATGTATTCCTCCAGTCGCGAGCCTGTGCGCTTTATCTGACGTTTCAGGCCCGCCTGGCCCAGCAGCTGCGCACGCACTGGGACTAAAATAATTCAGACTGACAAAATATGACCTTCTTCTTTTAATTAATAATAAAATTAATAAAAACGACATTCTTCTTCTAAATAACAAGCGTCATTAAGAATAATAATCATAATAATAATAAGAAGAATCTTACAAATTGTCATGTAATTATTAATGTGAATGAATGGTACTCCACATCACATCATCATCACTATTGTACACCCCAATACATGTGCCGTGATACGAAATTAAATGCTAATTGTTTCAAAACGTGCTGTAAAATAATGCATTGTGATGGTAATTTATCATCCAAACAGCTATTTAAACTGCTGGAGTGCGCTTCTCAACCTCCACACTATTAACAATACTCGTAATTTGGGTCCATATTTTGTTTTTGCTTTAATCCCACTCTTTAAACTCCCAAATAAAACAATTTCGGGGGGGTTTTCCACTTCCCTGGTGATGGGCTCGATGGGTGTGTCTCAATCATCTCACTTCAGTAGTCAGGGCAATGATCAGGGAGTCAGCCCATTGACTTATGTCCTAATCACTGCCCTGACTAGTGGACAAGTGAGATGATTGAGCGCGCCCGATCTCCACGTCAGAGAGGTTTCGCTTCTTTGTCGTCTTCTGTTTGTCCATGGCGTAAAATGAGGGCATGGAGGAGGCGGAGACTTGAATATATAGGGGCGTGTTATTCTAATGACGATCGTTTTCAGCTGCGGCATTTATCAAGGGTAAGTATTGCGTACACCTGGATTGCAGAGATGCGCACAGCTTCATAAATCAGGCGATGAGAGGAGTGTAAGCATAATCTAACGCCAACATATACTCCAGTTTCTACGCAAGATTGATAAATGAGGGCCAATAAGAGCAAAAATATTCATTAAGAAGTATAATAGGATCACTTGTCATGATGACTTTTATGATACTTCTGGGTGTGTGTGTTATGTGGTCACAAAAGATTATGGTTCAATGGCTAACATACCTGTTTTCTGTCTGTGTGTTTCTCAGTGAAGAGGCTGCAGAGAGCATGCGCTATTGGGAGCAGTTCAGGCAGGCCCAGCCTCAGGAGAACACGACTGAGGAGAGGGAAAAGAGAAAGAAACGGAACATGCGTTTGGTGGGCTACTGCATGCTCACCATGATAATCAGTCTCTCCGCACATTACTTTGGATTCAGGTGAGACCTTATCATATCACACATGGTATTGCAGTAAACATGCATATAACATGTTCATCCTAATATTTTTCTGAATGATGCTCTGCTGATAAGAGTGTTTTGCAACTGTTTGCTGAAACGCAGTGCAAAATGTTTTTCTTTTTGTCTGTGTTTCGTTTTTCTGATGAGTAATGATATGATGTTCAATGATAATGGTGTGTTGTTTTTTAAAAGGCATTTCGTCTGTCCCAGAGCCAGACAAACCCCAGTAGAGTGTGCTCACTGGTTTCCCATAATCCCTTATGTTTAGTTATGCTTTCCAGTATCAGTGAATTGTTTTTACACCTTGAATTCAGGCGACTGAGATTAAGTATCTTCTATAAACAGACACTGCTCGTTTGACGTGTAGCAGAAGTGCACTTGAAATGTTTTGAAAAATGATCAAATGTTTTATTGCCCATGTGCCCTTTTGAATGTGACCCCAAAGTTATGTGGGCATCTCGTGGATGTCTGTTCACCCCTCCAAATATATATGTTGGCAGTAAATCCGTTCACCTTTGACCTCTGGGCTGGTCTGTCATGCAGGAAACTGGAAGAGGTCCATAATAACTTCATGGATGAGAAGGACAGAGTCATTAGTGAAATCTACAATGAATCCAAGGAAAGAGCCAGGTGGGGAGCACTTTGAAGTTACACATGTAGCCTCAGGAGGCGCATCAGAAAAACAAAAGCTGTAGCGTTTGACACCTTGAGGGGAGACATTGTTAAAATGTAACCATGTTGTGGGACATGGTAAGATGATTATAGGCTCATCTCATGTTAATTTTGACAGCCTTGATGAATTTGTACTTTAAGCGACACATGCATTAGGTTAAAGGAATGAAGGTTGTTGTCGCCGCAATAATGCAAAAGCACATTTTAAGTGGTCTATGTTCAATGGGACTGTCCACTTGCAATGTGGCGGCAGAATATTTGAGTACTTTATGTAAATCATGTTTCTGATTTGAACAAAATTTTGGGGGTGGAATTTGTACCAATTTGAATAAGGCTAAATTATATGGTGCTGCCATATTGAAGGACCAGAATATCATAAATCTGACTTCTGACACAGTCTGACGCCTTAGCACAAGGAACTTTTTTGTCAGCCGAACTATTAAAATGTGTACTTGAAGCACCCAAATTTATTTTATGTTAATATTTCAATAATGTAACAGCACATTTGCATGTTCACAGTTCTCTGATAGCAGTTGATCATATGACAGGCAGGTAAATAGATAAAATTAAGCAAATTATAAAGTGTTTTATTTTGACTTTGTTGCTGGAATTTAAAGTTTTTTTTTAGTTGTGATAGTGTCTCGGTCCACATTATTTACATTGGTGTTTTAGGAACCCAATCATATTAAATAATAAAAACAACAATAAACTCATATTGTTGTTTACCTCACAAGTTTGGAAACATTCATATTTTTAAATGTTTTTGAAAGAAGTCTCTTAAACTCACCAAGGTTGCATTTATTTAATGAATTTTCAGCATCATTACTCCAGTCTTCAATATCACATGATCCCTCAGAAATCATAGTAAATGCAGATTTTTCTGCCCAATTATTAATAATGGTTCTTATTTTTATCAATGTTCAAAACTATTTTAGCATGCTTAATATATTTTTGGAAACCGTGATACATTTTTGCCTGGATTTTTTGACTAATAGAAAGTTCAAGCAGCATTTATATAAAATAGATATCTTTTGTAATAAAATAAATGTCTTTACTGTTTTTTTTATCAATTTAATGCATACTTGTTGAATATAAGTATTATTATATTGTTGTATAAATATATTACTTGCCCCAAACCTTTGTTTCAGCAATGATAATAATAACAATGAATGTTTCTTAAGCAGCAAATCAGTGAAATGACGATTATCACTGTAATGATGTTGAAAATTCAGCTTTTTTTCATCTTTCAGCGCGCAACGTGCCTATACAGTGATCTGTGTCACGTCACATTAAAGAGCGTCAAAACGGCATTTATCGTTTAAATTTTCGTGGACAGATTGACAGAAAATGGACAGAATACTTGATATGTTCGTGTGGGAACTCGGATCGGAGTATATTCCATGCGTAAAACAAGCCTACCGTTAACTGTTAAAGACTGCATTCGTGCCGTTCGGTACACATGTGCACCATACCAGAAGCCCTGTGTGTGGCGTTACATCCCTACTTTCAAAAGTTCCAACTCTCAAGCTTTTAACATTTCAGATCTTTAAACTTTTATTTTGGTAGAATACTAATACAATTCTGAAAGATCTGCTGAATGTCTGCAAAATGTTGGAGATTATTCAAATGTGTGGATACAGTAAACCTAGATTATTTTTCGTTCCCAAATGTACAATTAACTCAGCACATGCAGAGATGGAGTTCGCTGCATCAACTGTGAACTGAGAAGCTGTGAGACGCTGAAAACCCTGGATCATGAGCTGCTCACATGTGCACTGAACACAGTGACTGTAGTTCATTAAATCAGTCTTTTATTTGACAATTGCACTAAACTATATTACGATTATGTGATATAGCTTAGTAATTTACTTTATAATTTTGCATTTAAAATAATTAATTACTAACTTTTCATGAACTCACAAACCCCCTGCTGTTCTATCGCAAACCCACATTTGGGAAACCATGTCCTAGCATAATTCCAGAGTTTTGCACTTTTCTTAAGAAAAAAACAAAACAATCTTTGATCTTTTTACTTTCTGTTTTTTCCTCTAGAGTGAATGGCTTTAAGAAGCAGCAGGAGATCTTGAGACAGAAACATGCCGAGTTCGTGGAGAGATACAAGATCCGCAGTAACGGAGAAGAAAAGTGAAGCAAGGAAAAGACAGATCTAAAGGAAGCTCGTCACACAGGGTTATGGAGAGAGTGCCGGTTGTGGTGTGTGTGAATTGTATTTTGTGTCAAATACTAGGGTCACAGTGTGTCAGATCCTTGAATAAGGTTCTCAGACGCTCACTGCGTGTTCCAAAAAGGTTTAAAAAAAAATTGCATGCAGTAATATTTCGACCTGGCTTTTTTCAGGCCTGTTCTTTCACCCAACTCCGACAGATAAGGTCACAGAGGGTGCAATGCAAATTAGGCTGATTATAGGAGACCCACGGCTCCTCATCAGGTGTTGAAAACACCTGTATACTTACTGTATTGCCTGCATTTTAGGCGACATTGTAACTGCACCTGGAAAGGGTGTTATGGAAACATTGCATTCCTGATAAAGTAGTTCATCAAAACACTGTACATTGTGCACTTTGTTAAGCTCGGTGTGTGTTTGTGTATGTGTGGCAGAGTTTCTCATGGAAGAATGTTCTAAAGATGGACAGATCAGTGCTGTCCAGTGTGACTTATTTCTGGTGCTGGCTTTTTTCCACCTTACTGAATGCAACATCAGATAATCCTTTCTTGAACAGGAAGTAAATGCCGCTTTGGCAAGTAATGAGACGTTTCTTTCTCCCACGTAATGGATCTAGGCTGCATACCAAATACATTTCCTACAAGTTACTAGATAAGAACTATACAACAAGATTATATTTAAAGTCCTTTATCCTGGATCCAAACCTGTCACAAGGCATAGCTCAGCAATGAAGTCTTCTTAGATAGATATCCATGTCATTGCCTTATTTAAAGAATAGATACGTTTGACATTTAATGTAAATTCTGCAATGGACAGTCACTTGAAATCACCAGAGCGCCTTCATTATTAAGTCAAATATTGATTTTGTGTGGAATCACTCTAATGCAAGCCTTCATGTCATTGTTTTTTTGTAGTGACAATTAAAAATGAAGACATGGATCTCAATTATGTACGTTTTTCATCTGAATTAATGCGTTGTAACACGGTAACACTGTTCTTGTACACTATTGTTCAAAAGTTTGAGGTCACTAAGAATTTTTTATATTTTTGAAAAAAGTATTTTAAGCTCACCAAAGCTGACCCCCCCCCCCAAAAAAACACACAAATTAAACACATTTTAACATTGTAAAATAATATGAATTTAATATAAATTATATTTATTATAATTAATATTTAATTATATATATATATATATATATATATATATATATATATATATATATATATATATATATATATATATATATATATATATATATATATATATATATATATATATTATATATATATATATATATTATACACACTTTCCAGTCAAGTTTGGACACACTCCATCAGAGAGAGAGATAGTGTGTGTGTGTGCGTGCGTGCGTGTGGGCTGGTAATCCCAACGTTATGGGGACAAAATGTCCCCACAAAGATGGCAATATCCGAAATCCTTGTCCTTGACATTTTTTGGTCCCCATGAGGAAAAACATCTTATAAATCATACAGGAGTTTTTTTTAGAAAGTAAAAATGCAGAATGTATTTCCTGTGATGGGTAGGTTTAGGGGCAGGGACAGTGTAGGGGGATAGAAAAAATACGGTTTGTACAGTATAAAAACCATTACGCCTATTGAAAGTCCCCATAAAACATGGAAACACAACGTGTGTGTGCGTGTTTGTTCCTATAATAGAATAAATTCAATGTTAAAAATTGTTTTGTTGTGCTTAATATTTTTGTGGAAACATTTATTCTTTCTTTTATGAATAGAAAGTTCAAAAGAACCACATTTATTTTGAAATATTTTGTAACACTATAAATGTTTTTACTGACTTTTGATTTAATCTGTCCATGATAAATAAAAGTATTAATTTAGTAAATAGTCTGACCAACCCTTTTTTTCTATGTGTACGATAAACAGCCTAAAACATTCCACGTACTTGCGTAACTGGTTATTGTTTATTCACTCCTCTTTGCAAACAAAAGCGTGTACTACGTCGTTCCCAATTAGCCACGTTCATGACATTCTAGAATCCACTACAGTAGATGCGTGTGACAGAAGCCTAACATTCCCAAACCCATGTGCGGATGTTGATGATCTGGGCTGTTCTGTGACTCCACAGCCGAGGACTTTAGTCTGATGTGGTTTTCTGATATCACATAGGGCCCATATGCAGGTGCTCTTCTCTGCTCAGGTCTGATCTTTCTTGGAGATACCAGCTTTCAGGAATGAGTCAGGGACAGTTTCGGCAGTGTTTTTTTCTGCCGGTCTGTCTGTACAAGAGCGCCTTCTATCATTTTGACGTTTTAAAACTAAACTCTTTCAGGGAACCGTCTGGGGAGACTTCACAGAAATGCTAACAACATCACCCACGGTTCAGCTTTATCAATGGTGAAATCTTGTGACCTTGGCCCGGTTTGTTTATTTGGATATGTGATGACTGGACCTTCTCTCCTGACCACTCTGGGTTTTCCAGAAGGCCTTTAGATAGTTACACTCTGAAAGGGCTCTTTGCGGGTTGTCAGCTCTAATGCTGTAAGCAGTTCAGGAGATATAGAACAGCCCGCATTCCTGCAGCCCACATGAATTTTTTATTTTTTTTGCTCTGTATAACCCAAACATACCTGTGGGTGATGTTGAGGGTCTTCACATGCAAGCAAAGTGGGGTGGGTTCAAGTTCAAATGCTGAACAACTTAATTATTTTATTTTTACACCTTAAGATAAAGTCACAGTATTGACTTCCGTGGTTGAATTATGTTGATAATATAGCCATGGGCATTGTCAATCATTTACAGCATGTGCAAAATTGATTCTGTCCACAAAATTGCATCACATAAACATGAATGGTGAGAATAGTTTGGCCAAAATGTAAATTGTCTATTTTTGTAGAACTAAAAAAATAGTTATTTATAGTAGAATGTCCAATTTGCTGTTTTTAATACATTGAAGTGAATGGGTGATATGATGTGTGATAATGATATGGCTGTCAGTTTTTTTATATTTTAGTTGAAGTCAAACTTATTGTTATATTCAGAAGATTTAGATTTCAGTTTATTTGAGGTGCTTGACAGCCCGTTCCCATCTACTTGTATTGTGTGAAAGCAGCTCACTTTAATATTATACCGATTTGAGACGACATGAGGATGTGTCCCTAATTTGTTGGTGAACTGTCCCTTTAAGTTCCATCCTTCCGCAGGAAGATATAGTCCCTGGTTGGCAGTCGGTCTCTATGGATGCTGCGCAGTAATATAGTAGCCAGGTGAACAGGTGTTTCGCGTCATAGCCGTTTCCACACTGAAAAAAAGGTTTGTCAAGTAACCTTAAAATTTGATTCACGTTTTATATAAGTTAAAAAATATTATTAAATGTAACATAATCAAGTATGTTAGACCTATTTAGTTGAGGTCGATAAAGCTTTTTAAGGTAATATCCACACACTCTCTCATTTAACTGTATAATCGCAGCTAAATATTAGCCAATCCGCACCCAGAACCGAAAATAACCGTTTTTTTTAACCGTCATGCTGTCAGATCAGTCTGTTTATAAACAAATAAAAAATAAAATGGGAAAAGTGTTTGTCTCCTTTAAAAAGACAACCCAAAATACCCTGACAGAGAGAAAGAGACAAGCACTCAAAAATAGACAGGGGAAGTCGGTTAATAATTGTCCACCTCATGATGCGCGAGCATTACACCTGTGCTGGTTTGCGCGCGAGCAAAGTCTGCGCGTCAAGAGGGGAGAAGGAAAAAAAAAAGTTCCACGAGCGCGACGGTGACGCGCACCGAGAGTTGCGGAGCGTGTGAGTCCTGAAGGGCAAATAAGAGACTGGAGAAAATCGACCTTAACCATATCAGGGTGCATTTCTCTGATATTTCATATAGGCGCATGTGGATCGCATTGGGCGTGTTGGCAGTATAGATAGTGTGTATATCGAACATTTAAATTATAAGATCTTGTGTCTGACAAGCAAAGCGTCATCATAGGTTTTGGTGGGCATGATTTCACTGGTGACCTACAGTAGCACGGGATGCGCCACACAAAGCAAAGGGTCTGAAATACCAGACGGGAGACACAGAGACCTTCAAGAGGCTCATAACATCGATTCACAAGGATATATTTATTTGTTACCGGAAATATATTTCTCTGGACCATAAGGACGCACTCTACTTCCACCGGGAATTCTGCTGCGAGGGAGCCGGTGTAAATGAAATGCGCGGAATGCATGGAAAACTCTCCTGTAAAATAGCATATAACCCACTGGGATTATTATAGCATAGTTATTTATAATAAATACGACCATCTGAGCATCTCAAAAGCCTTCTTTTATATGCTACTCAATGAGCCCGTGTTTTTTTTCTCTCTTTTTTTTGCTTTAAAACTTAAAAAGATATTTATTTTTTCCTTTATTTTCTTGTTAAACCATGACAGGAATGACAATTGCCCTGTTTTTTGAGAATCTACTGAGTAAATTGTCACTCTTTGGATTATGTTGGATTCGGATGTGAAAGTGGAATAATCATTCATAGAGAATTAACAAGTGTAAGGACTGGACGTTGGACCTCTTGTTATATTATTCACGCAACTACTTCGGACTTTTCCTGGTGAACTCAAACAATGGGGATCAAACTGAGAGTTATTCTGGGAATGTTTCAGTTCGTCTCGCTTACCAGAATCCCCACGCAATGTGCCAAGACACCGGTAAGAACATGGGGTTTTTTTTTATAGCTACTGATATTTTTATTTTTATTTAAAACATATCATTTAGTGCTTATTATTTTAACGAGACACTGTAAGTGAGTGTTCTTTAACTATTTTAATGAGCATTTAAACTGAAATTGATAAATTTAACTACTGGTCCGTCTTTCTTTTATCACACACTTGATAAGTATCTTTTATTATGGCAGATTCCGCACCATTGCTTGTAAAATGCACTTTATAGAGCTGAGTTAATGCACAACACTCTGGGCATTTTATATGTTGAAATAACCTGACGGTCATTGACGTTTGGATGGATAGGAATTCGCTGCTGCTTTTAAAGATTTGTGCTGAGATAAAACCCACCAATGTATTCGTGATATACTGTTTGTGTGTGTGTTTATTGTTGTCTGAAAACACGCTAAAGCGAGCTGAGGGTGTTAAAGAGCACATCATGGGGGTGTGGCCTATATGATAGGCTAATTAATTCAATGTGATGATGATATTGATAATATATAATATAATGCTAGAATATTTTAATTATATAGTTTAATTGATACATAGGCTAATGTAATGTGTTTATAATAGCCTATATTTGTATTATTGCCTTCACTAAGTTTTTTCCCTCTTCTCTCAATTTATAGTTCACAGTCTCTAATATATTCTATCTCGTATAGTCGTAATGAGTGTTAAATATTTTTCTTCTGCGTATTTAAAAAAACAACAACATTTTAATAGGCCTATAGATGTAGGCTATATTTGATTTTTGGCTGGGTCTCCGAAGGATAGACAGTGACGCACTTCCTTTCTTATCTTTATCTTCACTTAGAAAAGCTTTTGTCAACATTACAGCCATCAGGCCAGTATATCGCACCTATTGTTAGCACTATCAACGTTGCGAGTTGTAGCATATGAGCAGGATGGCGGAATGCACTTAATTTGCGAATCTCCGTTATTCGCAAGCGTAGCGGTATGTGGTCGGTGTACGTGTGACCAGAGCTCTGCTTTATGGATGCATATCATAAGTCTTCATAATGATGCAGCTCCACTCATCGTTTGTCCTGTTGTGTTTAGCCGAAACTTCGTTTATTTATTTTAGACTGCAGTTTGGCTCGGTATATTTAATTTGATGGTGCTGAAGATGCCGTGAAATGTAAACCTTCAGAATGTTGATTTGCTTTGCATGCTGCCAGTCTTGGCGAAAGTGCACCTCAAATGCATGATAAGGTATGGCATGATTTTCAAAATTCTAACCCCGTGACCTTTAGGTGTCTCCCTGTCACGTGCACAGTGATGATGAAGTTGCCAGGTGGGCAATGTGAGCGTGCACTGAAGTCCAGAAGTCTGAGGCCACTTTCAAATAATATTATCAGCATAACAATGTTAGAGGAAATTGATCAATATACAGAGTATTTGTTTGGTCTTCCTTTGCTTTAAAGTAACCGTGAAATTTAAATGGTCTATTACTTTTGGTTACATTTTATTTTACAGTTGTTACAAATTTACTTGTTACATATGTTAAATATACTTACCTTTGTAATAACAGTAAATTAGGCATAATTAGATTGAACCTCCTCAACCAAACCCTAACCCTATAGTATAGGTAGGCCTACATGTAGTTAATTATTATGACTTAGTACTTAAATATCTAATTATACTGTAACAATGACACCTTAAAATAAAGTGAATTTTTTAAATTCCATATTTTTTATGGACTGTTGCAGTATTTATTATAAATTATTTATCGCTGCGCATCATTAGTTGTTATTGCATTTCAGTGCACTTGTAATCTTTAATCAAAATAACTTCTCATCCCTTTTGCAGCAGCATCATCTTTTCTTTGATGAAGTATAAAACATCAAAGACAGAATTACGTTTTTTGGAAGACTATGGTTCAGTAGAGTTGTGTGGAGTGATGAAACACAATGAAACACGAGTTGCATGATGATGCTCTAGAGCAGGGGTTTTCAAATCATTCCTGGAGCCTCCCCAGCACTGCACATTTTGGATGTCTCCCTTATTAGTGTCTTATTTAACACAGGTGTATTAACTCATCAGCTGATTAGTTTAGTACTCCATGAGCTGAGCTGGGTGTGTCCAATAAGGGACATATCCAAAATGTGCAGTGCTTGGGAGGCTCCAGGAATGGTTTTGAAAACCCCTGCTCTAGAGCGTTGTCTTCAAAAATCTGCTGAGAAATATAATAATAAATGCATCTCTACCACAGTGGAGCATGGAGGAAGAGCTGTCATTGTTTACTGCTGGTATTGGTTAGCTACTTCACTGTCAAAAGTCATTTAATGCTTTGGATTGCAGGAGAATTTTTTAACAAGACAATGCTACTGCCCAAATTGCAAAGAAAACCAAGATGTGTCGTGAGAACAAGTGCATCAAGCTCATGTTTTGGGCTGGTCAGAGTCTCTCATTAAACTCAAATGACCTGGGAGACATGTTTCAACTACTCATGAACTGCTCGCAGCCTTTGACATTGAGTAGAACAATGTGACCCTTCTTTCTGTAATAAGCTGTCTGCGAGTTTACCCACATGGTTTAAAGGGATAGCTCACTTTAAAATGTAAAAATTCTGTCATCCTTTACTCACCCTCAAGTTGCTTCAAACCTGTATGAATTTCTTTCTTCAGCACATGGGAAGATATTTTGCAGAATGTCAGTAACCAAACAGGTAACTGGAACCACTGACTTCCATAGTAGGAAAAAAAATACTATGGACGCCAATGGTTCCAGTTAACTGATTGATTACTGACATTCTTCAAAATATCTTCCCTTGTGTTCAGCTGAAAAAAAAGAAATTCACACAGGTTTGAAACAACTTGAGGGTGAGTAAAGGATGACAGAATTTTAATTTTAAAGTGAACTATACCTTTAAAGGGGTGATGAATTGAGAAATCAACTTTCCCTTGAGCCTTAAATATGACGGATAAAAGGTCATGTTAATATAAGACTACCCTGTAAGTTTCCGCGCTGATAACTTCCTTGTCAGTAAAATAAATGCTTTTATAGACACCAGGCCCAGAAAACGAGGCTCTCAAATCCCTTGATTTGAGAGCCTTGTTTTCTGGGCCTGGTGTCTATAAAAGCATTTATTTTACTGAATGTATTAGAAGGGTGAAACGCCGCCTCTATGTGTACTCCTTCTTATGTAGCCCCGGCCACCGACTCGTGCAACTAAACTGACCGCGTTACTGAGCAATAAACACGCCAAAGATAGCAAGATAATCGTTTGTTAACAAGACACAGGTTGACCCTGGATTTGCAGACATAAGCCCTATTCGCAAGGGAATAGTATTATCTAGGGACCTCTATGATTTAGAAATTACTCCCCATGTCTGAATTTTGCGTGGCACATTCGCACGGGATAAGCAAAGCCTGTGATTATATTCGAATTTACTGAATTATCTCCCGAATATGATGTCAAGACTTGTAAATGTTTTTTTCTTATAGATATAGCTGTATGAAATCATAAATAGTCTTATGTATCACTATCGTTTTGATAGTTTTATAGTAATACAAATAATTTCGTTCAGTCAGAGAACTTGCGCTACAATTAAAAACTGAGCACAGACCAGCAGCAGGAGTCAGATTTCATTTATCCCGAATGAGAAGCTGACAAATATACGGCGGAAGATTAGTTTCAAAGCTAAATGTAAAAGCGCCCATTTAAGCGAGCTTGTCATTGTACATTTCTGTTGTTATGTTTTTCATTAAGTATATTATTGATATTAAACACACCATTCAAGCAATTTGCATCATTCTAAAGTGAAAGTAATCCGTGCTGCCTACATTCTTCATGAAAGATAAAGATAGAAATGCGCACAGGAAACAAAAACCTTGCAAAAATGACATATACGATCCGCCTAATCCTGGCTAAATCAGAGAGATGCCAATTTGCATGGGGTTACTATTATCACAGGACCTCGGTGTTCAGCGAAATATGGTAGGTAATTTGCGGGGGGGGGATTTTTATTTTACAAATTACAGACATGGCCGATTTGCATGAGATTAAGATCACAGACATTCTCTGCAATTATTACAAATCACCAGAGGATCCTAGATAATACTAATCCCATGAGAATAGGGCTATATTGAGATTAAAACACAATGCTGTGCCTTTTATATTGGATCCGACAGGAATGGTACAAGACACTAATGTGAGTTAAACATGTCTTTTTATATGGGATAGTATTGCATTGTTACAGATATTGATTCCTTATTTGTTAGTTAATTGCGATTTGGGATCAGAACAAATCAGATCGGATATGTTATGGGCCAGGGAGTTCACAAATCCCAACGTACCAGGGCTACCGGTATGTGTTTTCCAGACCAAAACGTATAAGCACGTCGCAGACAGGTTAATCTTAAATAGTGAAATAATCTATAATAATATCGTGATCTGCGTTGTTAATGTTTACTCTTTGGACTTGAAGAGCGTGCACCCACTTATGCGTGTGCGGTTCATGCTTCTATTCACTGTTCGGGCAGGCCAAGTAATAAAATAAATAAATAAATCGTAGGTGGATGAGAGATAAATCATTGTATTTTTTTATTGATAATTTCATTTTGAGAGCCCTGTCAGATAATTATTCCATTTGCCACTTTCAAAACAATCCCTCCCGTGAACTGACAAGGAAGTTGAAGCTCCTTAAATATGCAAATCTTATCCAATCCTGGCCTTGGGCGTTTACTCCCAATTCTCCAGTGCGGCACACCCATCAAAACCTGAGCGTTCTGGAGAGAGCCTCAAAACCAGTGTAGAAATAGCCTATTACATATTCATTATGATGTTTTATCCTCACAAAAATGTCCACACAAATGTCATTAGTTGACCTAAAAAAAACAGTATAAAAAAATAAATACAAGCCAGTTCATGACACCTTTAAACAACAGTTTTTGCTCATTTCCTGATTTTTTTCCCCATGAAGTGTACATTTTGTCTTGTTCAAGAAGCTGTATCCTTTAAAAGACTGTCACATCTTCCGTTTCATGCTGACAGCACTAGAGCTGACTTGAACGAAACCTGATGATCATGTTCTCCTGCATGATTTGAAGTTCCAAAGAGCATCTTTTGCTTCAATAGAAGCAAAATACTTTTTGGTAGAAAGGAATTCACCTGTTCAGTATCACACATTTGGTTATACTTGACCCAGAAATAGTAAAAAAAATTATAAATATTTTACATCATAACTTTTCTCTCGTTTTAATGCATGAACATCTTAAAACATTTAGTTCACTTCAAACCCCCCAAAAATCCCAGATTTTCCATGTGATCTCAGACTTTTGGTTCCGCCATATAGCAGTGCCTGATACCTGCTGTTCAGTTTGAAAATCTTATTTCTTAATGCTGGAGTCCATTCACAGATGCCAGACTGACCCATGGGCCGCAGGTGGAGGGGGATTGTGGGAGAGCGGGGCAGCTGAGCTGATGATTGGTGCTCAAACTCGAGGGCTTTTAAAGAGAAGGCTGACGCAGCCAAATCCAGCCAACTGCTGCTGCAAAAAACCTGGCAGCATTGAGATTTTTAGTGCGTGTGCGCATTTCAGGGAGAGAAAGTGAATGTTAATATGTGTGTGAAAGTGTGTGTGTGCCAGTTCCTTTTGCCAGCTCTGAGCTGGCTGCTATATTTCACAATGGCACCAAGGCAGGAGGTAGATGAGGAATTGACTGACTCAACCTTCATATTACAACACAGAATCTGCAGACGCCTCCCTATACGTAACTAAACCCCCATACCGTGCAATGATCTGTGATGTCTTCTGATAAATATTGTTTAAAGGGTGGGGTGAAACACTCAAGTCACTCAAGTTTCAGTCAATCTCATGTCAATCTTGAGTACCTATAGAGTAGTATTGCATCCTTCATATCTCCGAAAAGTCTTTAGTTTTATCAAATTTATAAAAGAAATATGGGCTGTACCGAGTCTTTCCGGAAAAAACCGAGCGCCTGGAGGCGTATCGTGTGGGCGGAGCTAAAGAATGACGAATGTGCACAAAGCGGTGACGTCCTCAAGCGTGGAGAAACCCATGGCTATCTCAGCTAATACAGATAATGATCCAGAATCAAATCTGAGGCTGAAATAAATTGAACAGGAGAAACAGCAACAGCAGGACGTCCGTCTCTGTGGTATGTACTGTATTTAGGGGCCTTTGTGTGTCTTTACGCGCAGTTTATGAGGACATGATTCGGTTTATGGACTATTGTATGTGACTAGACCTTAGAGGTAGCAAGCAAAACGGTTTTGCACGTCAGAGTCAGACTAGTGTTATACAGAACAACAATGGAGTAACCGTTAGCGCATTTGAATGACAAAGCACGCGATCGTATCGTTTACTGATGTTTACTCATGCGACGGTAGCCAATAGCAGAGACATTTGAAGTTGATTTACTCACCGGCTGCTTCCAAAGCAGGACCGAACTTTATCGCTGGGACCGCTCTGTCAAAAACACACTTCTTTGGTATGATTTGGTGAAGTCCTGTGACAGCAGTGACCGTGGAAATCCACTTTGCGACGCGACTGAAGCGATGCCTTGAAGCTTCCCGTCATTTCTGCGTTCAAATCGGTTCAAATGCAGCGCTGCCTTCCCAGAATGCTCTGCTGAAGCGTTGAAGTCGCTCGACGTCACCCATAGGAATAAAGTGGAGCGCGGCGCGTCAAAAGTGTTCACGGAGGACTGGATCTGCACCTGAGAGACTGTTTACAGCGTGCATTTCCTCTCTCTCCCTCTAGTCACGCGTGCGCGCACCCTACCGGGAGAAGAGCCCGTACAGCCCATACAAGGACCTTCCGATCTATTTAACGTCAAGTAGACCCATACTCGAAAAAAACTCGCCGAAACTTGTGAGAAACCGGAAAGAGTATTTTTAACACAGAAATACTCCATCAAACGTCCAACATTAGTTTTTGAAACTTTGTCTATGTTTAGGATGGGAATCCAAGTCTTTAAAGGTGTAAAAAGCTCAGTATGCATGAAACAGCATTTCACCCCCCTTTAATTACATTTAACCTTTATTTATTGCTTTGATGCCACCGTTGCAAATAAACACTCTGTGAGTCTGTGAGTGTATAACCGAATGTACTGGATTATATCAGTGTGAGATCACCTAAAATGCGATTGTCACACATGCTCAGAAAACTACCCACACAGTAAGTAGTCAGGCATGGTGCAGGGAAGCCATGTATGTGTGTGTTGTTTGCGCTATAGTGCAAAGTCTGCTCTCTCCCTCAGCGATGACCTTGTTCCAGTGCGCGGACCCCACTCTATGAGGGGCATGTTTGTGTAAATGTGTGCTAACATCCATCTTTATGCTGCTCTGGCACAAATACACACTAGAAGAGCTTTAAAGAATCATTGATGTCGCCGTATGCTCACAGTTCTTTATAGCACCACATATGCGGTTTTGTTATTGTCCCTGCTGTATGTTGTGTCTGACGCCTCGTCTGTGTCCTTTCCTCTAGTCAGACCACTGGATGCCAACAGAGAGCCACAGATCTGGAGAAGGTATTGAGCCTTGCTTTCTTTTCATGTGCATGCATGAATTATTGATTTAGTGAGGCAATATAATAAAATGGTTCATTTTGGTCCTCAATGATCATGGTAAAATGCCTGTTTGCTAGCTACTGTGTCATTACATAAAGGCAAACTACACTACAGCTCAGAAGTTTGGGTTCAGAAATATCATTTTTTTGTAGCGTTACAATTTAAAAAATAAAATACTTTGAATAAATGCTGTTCTTTTGAACTGTATTCATCAAGAAGGGACAAATCTTTATTTTAGTGAAAGGTCAATTGTAAAAATATTCAGTGTTTGGAGAGTAAAAATATTGTAATGCTACATTATAGGTGCTTCAGATCAGTGTATTGATTTCTTTAAAATACCAGCCCATTGGTGCATAATGTTCAGAGGAATGTTCTGGTTAAAGGGATAGTTCACCCAAAAATTAAAATTCCCCCATGAGTTACTCACCATCAATCCAATTTTTCCCACCAGACGAATATCAGATTATATTTCAAAAAAATCTTCTAAGCTTTATAATGGCAGTGAATGGCAGCCCCAAATGTAAAGCCTAAAAAAGTTCATCCATCCATTATAAAAGTAATCCACACAGCTCCGGGGGTTAATAGAGGCCTTCTGAAGTGAATCAAAGAAAGTGTAATACCTCACACAGTTCAAAACGTTAACACTACATCAGACGTCATCGTCATGCCATTATGCTTTTATCATAAGTTGAATACGGAAGACGGTCTGCTGGAAACTAGATATTAGTCTTCTGGTTAACCGCAGATTACTTTCCTCTGAATCTGAATTTAAATCAAAGTTAAAAACCTATCTTTTTACCCAGGCTTATAACTGTTCTTAGAGTATAAGGATGCATCAGTTATCAGTGTTTTTGATACTCTCCTCCTCATTGCGGTCTAAAATATTTATATACATTTTTACATCTTTTTAGCAAGGTTTTATACAGCACAGTGGTCAACTACTGTTGTTTTTATTGTGTTTTATAAATACATTTTGATTTGAAGTTGAGGGCATTTCACCAGGATAAATGTTAAAGGGTTAGTTCACCCAAAAATGTAAATTCTGTCATTAATTCCTCACCCTCATGTCATTCCAAACCCGTAAGACCTCCGTTCATCTTCGGAAACACAAATTAAGATAACCCTTTAAAATACATAGTGAATGTACAGCCACAAAGTTTATATGTGTACGCATGAGACTAGTGTGAGATAATCACTTACAAACGTTGTGCACAGTATCCAGTATTTCAACTTTTGCCTTGGACATGTAATCAAGGATACGCTATTGTTTACACTGAGAAACATCAACCAACAGGAATTCTGTTCATAACACGTCTACATAGAAACGGATATTGCTTCAATAATTTAGGTTCTTGCATCAATATTTATGTGTATATATAATGTGTAATATATTCATGCACACATATAATGTCATTTTCAATTAATGATGAAGCAGGTTGTCTAAATAATAATCTTCAAGACTGCATTAATGTAAACAGAGTCATTATGTCATAGATGCTGTCCCGAACCTGGACTGTTCCATTAAGTTTGAAGTGTTTTCTTACTTTATTCTCTTTCTCTCAGTGGTGAGGTGGTTGGATGTGTATCAGAGAAGCGGATGCCATCCCAGAGAGACGCTGGTGGAAGTTTGGCGGGAATTTCCATGGGAGACGCATCACCTCTTCCTGCCGTCGTGTGTAACACTGCACCGTTGCGGAGGCTGCTGCTCCGATGAGGCGCTCGAGTGTGTGCCATCACAAACACACACACTTGTAATGGAGGTACACACACACACATGCACCTCACAGGTGTCCTACCACTGGTACAACTGTGGACATATTCAACAGACATTTGATCATCATTTTTGAACAGTATATCTGTAATTTTAACATTTATTATCCAACAAGCTTCGTTTTGTGAAATGTTTGGCTTGTTAAGTGTGCTTGAGATGTATATCTGTAAAAAAATAATGTCAGTCAGTCATTTTGATATTTTAAGGCATTGGCATTCATATTCCTAAATGTGGATGAATTGTCAGAATACTTTAGAGGGGTCTCTGTATATCAGTTCCTACACTACTGTTTACAAGTTTGGGGTCAGTAAGAGTTTTTTTAAATGTTTAAATGTTTTTATATATATATATATATATATATATATATATATATATATATATATATATTCTGCTCAAGAAACATCTCTTATTTGTACCAATGTTGAATACAGTTGTGCTGCTTTTTTTTTTTAAAAAGTAGTAATTTGTTTGAAAAAAAAATTACTGACCCCACACTTCTGAATGGTATAGGGTAAATGTAACACTATGCAAAATTCTCTTAATTTCTCCCTTCATAGAAACATTTCACACATACATTTGCTAACTTACATTCACATGCTTAACATGGCTGTATGGAACTGTTCATGTTAAGCACACACCTACAGACACACACATACACTTATATAAAACAGTAATTATAGATATTTGGGGCAAAGTACCTCAACACAATCTCAGCGCCAGACGTCACACCTACGGTCTGCCCACACTCCTCTCGCTAAACGTCTGATGCATATAGCACACAAAACTGGAAACACTTTTGTGAAGGCAAAAGTCTGAATCTGATTGGCTGACTTCTACAGGCTTTCTGGAAGCTTAGTGTGCAGCGATCATTATCGGTCTGCCAGGAAACAATGCTGTGTTTAAAAGATCCAGTGCCGCAGCAATGAATACTTCAGATGATCAATAAATGCTGGACAAAATTTATTTCGTGAAGTTCACAGCATTGAAACTTCAAGACATCAAGCCTTTTTTGTTTGAGGCACATATTGAATTTAAAAGAGATGTGTTGGCAAAAGTATTATTTTCCAAGATTGCACAACGCTTTGGACTCTCATGTGATTTTGTGTGTCCTCTCAAATCTATAATAAATGATCTGCTGAATATGCAGGCAAACATGAAAGTATCGATAGTCTGTAATAGCATGCTGGTCTGTTATTGTGGCCACCCCTGCACATGACGTTAAACAAAACAATACTGTGATTAGTCACTTTACATATTGTTACATCTTTTGGCCCATATATAGGGATGTGTGCAGTCTGTGGCTAATTGCAGTGGCTATAGAGCCCAGACCTGATGTTATAAGCCAAAGGGCTGGCTACGCGAGACTACTCCACACACTACCCCCTGTAATAACACAAGATCTAATACCTCGAAGCTTTGCCAGAAAGACACACACACAGAGGACACACAGCATGAGTTAGTCATGCATATTCAGTGTGGGAAGATTGAGTCTCTAGTGTAATAGATCAGGTTGGATCCTGGTCACGTACTGTATAGAGAGATTTAAGGATAAAAGATGGAGTCATTACTATGCAGAACAGAGTGTGTGTGTGTGTGTGTGTGTGTGTGTGTGTGTGTGTGTGTGTGTGTGTGTGTGTGTGTGTGTGTGTGTGTGTGTGTGTGTGTGTGTGTGTGTGTGTGTGTGTGTGTGTGTGTGTGTGTGTGTGTGTGTGTGTGTGTGTGTGTGTGTGTGCGTGTGTGTGTGTGTGTACTGACTCCTGCTCTGTTAAACTCCACAGCTCATGAAGACCTCATACATGAAGCATGAAATTGTGCAACTGCCTTTCATTGAACACAACCAGTGTGAGTGCAGGTGAGATACATACTCACACATACATATTCCAACAGACTGACATAGCAATATAAATAAGGGCCAGCATACCATAGATTTGTGTTGTTTTTATATAAAGCTAATTTTATAACAGACTAATCTTAACCCTAAGAGCCCTCGACACATATCGACATATCGAGCACTAGAATTTGAATGGTTGACATACGTTTTATCTTGATGCACAGTCATACATTTTGTGGTGCTTGTAGCTTGAATTTTTGCAATAATAAAGTATTTAATATGTACAACAAAACTCTGATAATTATTAAAAATCAGATTATTTGGTTTTTAAAATGTAAAATGTCATTCGCACATTGAATAATCTTCCAGAAAGTAGGAAGGCTATACACTACCATTCAAAAGTTTGGGTTTGGCATTTATCTGATCAAAAATTGACTATTTGAATGCATTTTATTTAAATATATTTTGGAAACTGTGATACATTTTTCAGGATAATTTGATAAATAGAAAGATCAGAAATCAGGTTTTTTTTTTTTTTAATCTTTTGTAATCTTTTAAATGCAGTCACTTCTGATCAATATATTGTGTCCTTGTTGAGTAAAAGTATTAATTCCTTAAAAAAAATAGCATTGACCCAAAACTTTTAAAGGTAGTGTATTTGGAGCAAAAATCTTAAAGCTCATAAATATATTTGTGATAAAATAACAAATTTTAAGGAGTTACCTGACCTCATTCTTGGGTTTTTAAACACAATTGGTTTTAAGAGTTACTATAATTATAAATCATTTTAACCTTTGAAAACCACTCGAAAGGGAGGTTTTGTAACATTTTGCCAATTTATGGGTGGGAATTTTATCCCCAAAGAATAGCCAAGTAAACCCACCCACACACACCAATCCGAAACCTATCTGACTTTCAAATCCCCTCCCCACACACTCACACACAAATGCACTTCCACCCTGTTTGTCACATGGCGAATGACCCCATCTCCCCACGGAGTACTTCCTGAACCCAGTCACAGAAAGTCTTCACCCCTGAAACACTCTTGTGCTGGCACGTAGCCGAGCTGTCAACATCAGCTCTTTATCAGCTCATTGTGAGGTTCTCCTCAAAAGCCCTTTCAGAGGTTGTGGGGTTCGGATTAAGGCCAGGGTTGGAGCCGAGCGTTCGGTAAGAGCATTTACATGCGCTCGCCTCTCTATCCTCTCTTTGTAATACTGATCTGCCCCGTACAAACTGATCTCACCACTGTTGACCAACCCTAAGTTACTTAAACTCCCACACAGGCAACCAGCCAACATTATTAACTCTGTTTACCTGTGATTTGATCGTTCTTCTAATGCTCACGTTATCATGCGAAAAAACATATATCTTACTGATAATGTTTACACTCTGACATGCTAAAACCATTATCTCATGACAAATAAATCCAACATTTAAGTCAAGAATGAGTTGAGAAATCAGCCCATTTGGTGTTATGTTGTCGGTTAGATTTTCAATATCATCACATTTGTGTTGCTACAGTTAATAGATAGCACTTGAACATGTAGCAAGTAGCATGTCAAAGTGCACCAATCAGTAGTGAATGTAATAGCTTATCCAGATGTTTTGCTTCACAATTATTAACTAATAGTATGACTTAATGAATTGCGAAACTTTTTGTAAATAGCCTTTTTACTTACCCAGAGCCATAACAACAAAACAAGATGTTCTCACTGCAAGTGCGTATGTGTGTTTAGTTTTGTAGCACCACTTGTGCTCAGGGTTGATATATTTGACACTGTCTTTTTCATTCAGTAGTGCAGGATGAATTACATGATGATATAACATACAGTTAAATACTTTTTTTATGGGTTTCAGGTTTATTAAAAATAAAATTATATGAGCAATAATAATAATAATACTTACATATCTGTTAAATATCTGTGTGCATGTGCTATGTGATCTTTCTTTTAATTGTAAGTGTCATTGTTATTCCGTTTTAACTGTCTGTCTTTTCCCTAAAGGCTAAAAGCAAACTTTTATGCAGAGCCAACCAGGTAAATTATATATTTATATAGTGTGTGTGTGTGTGTGTGTGTGTGTGTGTGTGTGTGTGTGTGTGTGTGTGTGTGTGTGTGTGTGTGTGTGTGTGTGTGTGTGTGTGAGAGAGAGAGAGGGAGAGAGATGTAAAGTTCACCAGCAGTGTGAACAGCATTTGCCCTCTCTTCCCTTTGCCCCACTATACACACACACACATTAACTCCATGGAGATGGCTGCTTGCTGAGTTAATTGTGTGTGAAAGGCAGACGTGTTTGGTTCAGTCTGTTCTGCTCTGATACTAGTTTACTCTGACCCTGATGGTAAAGAAAAAGGCTACTGCTTTTTTACAAATATCCCTTTCATTGTCCTGTCTAGGATCTTTTATGAAAAACACAAGTCTGACTGCTTAGAAAAGTAATTATTATCCACAGGATTTGAAACATCATTCATGTCAGTTGCATAAAATCTTCTTTGTTTGTTTGTTCAAACAACTTTTAATTGTGAGCTATATTAATGATCATTTTACACCACTATTTTGACAGTTTTAGTTGACAGTTTTTTGTAAGAAAGGCTCATTTAGTGTGTATTCTGACATCAATATATGCTATTATTATACTAGTATTATATTATAACCAATACTATTACACTGTAAAAAAAAAAAAAGTTTTTTGTTGGTTTAACTTTAAAAAGTAAGTAACCTGGTTGCCTTCAAATTTTGAGTTTATTGGAATTAAAAATATGAGTTGATACAATGAAGGAAATTTGTTTAATAAATTGAAACTCAAAATATTTTTGTATCTGAACCACATAAAAAATTTGATAAATCATGAAAATAGCACTATTTGGCATGTTTCACTGCGTCATCAGAAATAAAACCCACACAATTACCCAATATGCTTACAAAATCTTTTAATAATCTTTTAATAAAGGTTGTCGAATCTCAAAAAATGTTCATTGATTTAACTCAAAATTTCAATTTCAATGAACTCAAAATTTTAAGGCAACCAGGTAAAATTTTTTTCGAAATAATGTTTTACAGTGTACTGGTATTAGAACTGTGGTGAGACCAGACAGTAAATAAAAATAACAATTATTTAAGTGGAACGTAATGTGTGAACTTGGCATTGGTCCTCAAGTTCACACTTCCCTGTGTTGTAGTGTTTTTTTTTTGTTTGTTTTTTTACAAGTAGTCCTCCCCACCCCTTAATTTCCAGCGAACAGCCAACCTGTTAATTTAATGTGAAATTTACTTAGTTAAACTTACATTTATGGTATAGATCATTTGAATAAGAATACAATGAAGGGGCGGCAGTGGCTCAGTGGTTCATGTAGGTTGTCTACAAACCAGAAGGTTGGTGGTTCAATCCCCGGTTCCACCTGACCAAGTGTCGAGGTGTCCTTGAGCAAGACACCTAACCCCAGCTGCTCCCGACGAGCTGGATGAGCCTTACATGGCTGACATCGCCGTCGGTGTATGAATGGGTGAATGCGAGGCAAAAATGTAAAGCGCTTTGGATAAAAGCGCTATATAAATGCAGTCCATTTACAATGACGATTTTTTTCATCACAGTATAAATATATGTTTATGTTAATGAAGATACCTTAGGAAAACACTGCATTTGTGTATTTTTTCTCGGACTTCTAAAAGACTCGATCAGTTGCTTTGGTGTGTGTTTGAGTCCAGCTGGCGTGCGTCTTGGACTGTTGGAAGGGAGTCAGAAACCTAGAACCCTCCTTTGTTGGGAAACGGAACAGAACATTCATTTTATTGCTTAATTAGGCCACTGGCCCTTAAGGAGCCTCAGAGAGGCTGAGGCCAAAGAATCACAAGAATTAAGTCGTGATAAAGTCATCTTAAAAACTCTCTGAATTAAATAATTGTAGTTTAATACTTGACTTATGTTAAAGAATGTAGAGTCTGTGCGATAAACTTTAGCTGAATGGAGTCATGGTCATGTATTATTTTTTATACCTATTTATATGTAATATTTACATTTAATATATTTTATATTTTGTCTTTTTTAGGCAAGCCCCACAGACAACAAGAAGAGGCAAAAAGCGTCAAAAGGGGAAACCGAAACGAAAGAAACACATAGCGAAAAAGCCATTGTATGTTAATATTTTATTACAAAAAAGTACTGTTACACTAAAGTCATTTTCTTAATCAGTATTTTCTTCTTATTATCTGAATGTTCTGAAAACAAGATAAATACAGAAAATGTAAATTTATTAGGTTCTTTCAGAGAATATATCTGGAGATAAGTTTATTTGCCTCTATCTAACAAAATTTGGTGAGTTTTAAAAAAACATCATAATGTTATGCACAGTGTACAATCTTGTTTTCAGGCTGTTTGAATACACTTTGCTACTAAAGGATTACCATATTCTTTTACCTTGGCATTTTCAGGTACTTTAAAGACTAACATGGCACATTTGGCTACTCTTTTGTCATTGTAGAAATTACTATAGTTATATGTTTAATAGAATCAGTTTAGCAAGATGTTTAATAATTAATCTTTGCTTTGCCTTTATTTATTCATTTAGTACCATCAATATTATTAAATATTAAAACCTGTTTCGAATCAACAAAGCACATGAATCCCATGGATGAGATTCTGGTCAAAATCTTTTCCTTAAAATCCCTCTTTTTTTGTACGTGCTGTGTTGCACATTTACTCATGCAACATTGACTTCCACTCAGACAACAATTAATTAATTCTGGTCGAAGGGAAAGAATTCATCAGTTCCTCTCCTTCCTTTTCTACTTTTGTTTCTTCGTCATTGGTTTTTGGTGAGGGCAAGTGAAGGGCGCTCCTTTTGGACCGTCTCTACCTCCCTGCTATCCATCATCCACTCCTCCATGGATGGAGTCAGTGGCAAGTGTGAAATCAGGCTAATTTGCCAGCCAGAACGCCCCTCCCTTTTCCTCAGCCTCCCCTCCACATGCTCTATCAGCCTCTCAAACTACTTCCACACAAAGATTGATTTTCTTCCTTAATTAACTCTCAGCTATACACTTCTTTCCAGTTTTGGTTTAGTTATAAGGGGGGGGAGGGAAAAACAGGCCCATCAGGCCACCATCCCATCAGAGACGTCACAAATGAGACATCAAAGAACTGACGGCCACAGACAATATCCAGTGTGTATCTGTGGTGCTGCCGTCCAAAAAGAAGATCAGGGCTGATGCATGCTCAGAATGCATTATGGGTCTTTTTGTGTTTGTTACTGAATTTAATTTCAAGTCTAATGTGGAGATGCAGGCTTAGGTCTGGTTTTGCAAAGTTAATGATTGCAAGGACCGACGTGCTCTTTGTCAGTTGTTGCAGTTTTACATAATTCTCTTGGAGCCGGATTTGTCAGAACATGTATGATCAGAATTGCTTTACTCAAATTACTTCAAGGCTTTTCTTACTGTTTTAAAATTCCTCATATAATTAGGACCCCTGTGCTCTTTACAGTTTTCTTCAACTAAAAAGTCAGAATTGTGAAAAAAAGTCAAAATTTAGTTTATATCTCGCAATTCTGACTTTATATCTCGCAATTCTGACTTTATATCTCACAATTCTGACTTTATATCTCTCAATTCTGACTTTATATCTCACAATTCTGACTTTATATCTCACAATTCTGACTTTATATCTCACAATTCTGACTTTATATCTCTCAATTCTGACTTCATATCTCACAATTCTGACTTCATATCTCACAATTCTGACTTTATATCTCACAATTCTGACTTTATATCTCACAATTCTGACTTTATATCTCTCAATTCTGACTTTATATCTCACAATTCTGACTTTATATCTCACAATTCTGACTTTATATCTCACAATTCTGACTTTATATCTCACAATTCTGACTTTATATCTCACAATTCTGACTTTATATCTCTCAATTCTGACTTCATATCTCACAATTCTGACTTTATATCTCACAATTCTGACTTTATATCTCTCAATTCTGACTTTATATCTCACAATTCTGACTTTATATCTCTCAATTCTGACTTTATATCTCTCAATTCTGACTTTATATCTCTCAATTCTAACTTTATATCTCACAATTCTGACTTTATATCTCTCAATTCTGACTTTATATCTCACAATTCTGACTTTATATCTCTCAATTCTGACTTTATATCTCTCAATTCTGACTTTATATCTCTCAATTCTGACTTTATATCACACAATTCTGACTTTATATCTCTCAATTCTGACTTTATATCTCTCAATTCTGACTTTATATCACACAATTCTGACTTTATATCTCACAATTCTGACTTTATATCTCACAATTCTGACTTTATATCTCACAATTCTGACTTTATATCACACAATTCTGAGTTTATATCTCTCAATTCTGACTTTATATCTCACAATTCTGACTTTATATCACACAATTCTGACTTTATATTTCTCAATTCTAACTTTATATCACACAATTCTGAGTTTATATCTCACAATTCTGACTTTATATCTCACAATTCTGACTTTATATCTCACAATTCTGAGTTTATATTTCTCAATTCTGACTTTATATCACACAATTCTGACTTTATATCTCTCAATTCTGACTTTATATCTCTCAATTCTGACTTTATATCTCACAATTCTGACTTTATATCTCTCAATTCTGACTTTATATCTCACAATTCTGACTTTATATCTCACAATTCTGACTTTATATCTCTCAATTCTGACTTTATATCTCTCAATTCTGACTTTATATCTCACAATTCTGACTTTATATCTCTCAATTCTGACTTTATATCTCACAATTCTGACTTTATATCTCTCAATTCTGACTTTATATCTCTCAATTCTGACTTTATATCTCTCAATTCTGACTTTATATCTCTCAATTCTGACTTTATATCTCACAATTCTGACTTTATATCTCTCAATTCTGACTTTATATCTCTCAATTCTGACTTTATATCTCACAATTCTGACTTTATATCTCTCAATTCTGACTTTATATCTCTCAATTCTGACTTTATATCACACAATTCTGACTTTATATCTCACAATTCTGACTTTATATCTCACAATTCTGACTTTATATCACACAATTCTGAGTTTATATCTCTCAATTCTGACTTTATATCTCACAATTCTGACTTTATATCACACAATTCTGACTTTATATTTCTCAATTCTGACTTTATATCACACAATTCTGACTTTATATCTCTCAATTCTGACTTTATATATCTCAATTCTGACTTTATATCTCACAATTCTGACTTTATATCTCACAATTCTGACTTTATATCTCACAATTCTGACTTTATATCTCACAATTCTGACTTTATATCACACAATTCTGACTTTATATCTCTCAATTCTGACTTTATATCTCACAATTCTGACTTTATATCACACAATTCTGACTTTATATTTCTCAATTCTGACTTTATATCACACAATTCTGACTTTATATCTCTCAATTCTGACTTTATATCTCTCAATTCTGACTTTATATCTCACAATTCTGACTTTATATCTCTCAATTCTGACTTTATATCTCTCAATTCTGACTTTATATCTCACAATTCTGACTTTATATCACACAATTCTGAGTTTATATCTCTCAATTCTGACTTTATATCTCACAATTCTGACTTTATATCACACAATTCAGACTTTATATTTCTCAATTCTGACTTTATATCACACAATTCTGACTTTATATCTCACAATTCTGACTTTATATCTCACAATTCTGACTTTATATCACACAATTCTGAGTTTATATTTCTCAATTCTGACTTTATATCACACAATTCTGACTTTATATCTCTCAATTCTGACTTTATATCTCTCAATTCTGACTTTATATCACACAATTCTGACTTTATATCTCACAATTCTGACTTTATATCTCACAATTCTGACTTTATATCACACAATTCTGAGTTTATATCTCTCAATTCTGACTTTATATCTCACAATTCTGACTTTATATCACACAATTCTGACTTTATATTTCTCAATTCTGACTTTATATCTCTCAATTCTGACTTTATATCTCACAATTCTGACTTTATATCACACAATTAAGACTTTATATTTCTCAATTCTGACTTTATATCACACAATTCTGACTTTATATCTCTCAATTCTGACTTTATATCTCTCAATTCTGACTTTATATCACACAATTCTGACTTTATATCTCACAATTCTGACTTTATATCTCACAATTCTGACTTTATATCACACAATTCTGAGTTTATATCTCTCAATTCTGACTTTATATCTCACAATTCTGACTTTATATCACACAATTCTGACTTTATATCTCTCAATTCTGACTTTATATCTCTCAATTCTGACTTTATATCTCGCAATTCTGACTTTATATCTCTCAATTCTGACTTTATATCACACAATTCTGACTTTATATCTCACAATTCTGACTTTATATCTCTGAATTCTGACTTTATATCTCGCAATTCTGACTTTATATCTCTCAATTCTGACTTTATATCTCACAATTCTGACTTTATATCTCTCAATTCTGACTTTATATCTCTCAATTCTGACTTTATATCTCACAATTCTGACTTTATATCTCTCAATTCTGACTTTATATCTCTCAATTCTGACTTTATATCTCTCAATTCTGACTTTATATCTCACAATTCTGACTTTATATCTCTCAATTCTGACTTTATATCTCTCAATTCTGACTTTATATCACACAATTCTGACTTTATATCTCTCAATTCTGACTTTATATCTCACAATTCTGACTTTATATCTCTCAATTCTGACTTTATATCTCACAATTCTGACTTTATATCTCCCAACTCTGACTTTATATCTCCCATTTCTGACTTTATATCACACAATTCTGACTTTATATCACTCAATTCTGACTTTATATCTCACAATTCTGACTTTATATCTCTCAATTCTGACTTTATATCTCACAATTCTGACTTTATATCTCTCAATTCTGACTTTATATCTCCCAATTCTGACTATATCTCCCAATTCTGACTTTATATCACAAAATTCTGACTTTATATCACACAATTCTGACTTTATATCACACAATTCTGACTTTATATCACACAATTCTGACTTTATATCACTCAATTCTGACTTTATATCTCACAATTCTGATTTTATATCTCACAATTCTGACTTTATATCTCGCAACTCTGACTTTATATCTCTCAATTCTGACTTTATATCTCACAATTCTGACTTTATATCTCGCAACTCTGACTTTATATCTCTCAATTCTGACTTTATATCTCCCAATTCTGACTATATCTCCCAATTCTGACTTTATATCACAAAATTCTGACTTTATATCTCACAATTCTGACTTTATATCACACAATTCTGACTTTATATCACACAATTCTGATTTTATATCTCACAATTCTGACTTTATATCTCGCAACTCTGACTTTATATCTCTCAATTCTGACTTTATATCTCACAATTCTGACTTTATATCTCGCAACTCTGACTTTATCTCTCAATTCTGACTTTATATCTCACAATTCTGACTTTATATCTCGCAACTCTGACTTTATATCACTCAATTCTGACTTTATATCTCACAATTCTGACTTTGTATCTCGCAACTCTGACTTTATATCACTCAATTCTGACTTTATATCTCTCAATTCTGACTTTATATCTCTCAATTCTGACTTTATATCACACAATTCTGACTTTGTATCTCGCAACTCTGACTTTATATCACTCAATTCTGACTTTATATCTCAATTCTGACTTTATATCTCTCAATTCTGACTTTATATCACTCAATTCTGACTTTATATCTCAATTCTGACTTTATATCTCTCAATTCTGACTTTATATCACTCAATTCTGACTTTATATCTCACAATTCTGACTTTGTATCTCGCAACTCTGACTTTATATCTCTCAATTCTGACTTTATATCTCAATTCTGACTTTATATCTCTCAATTCTGACTTTATATCACACAATTCTGACTTTATATCACACAATTCTGACTTTATATCTCTCAATTCTGACTTTATATCACACAATTCTCACTTTATATCACTCAGTTCTGACTTTATATCACACAATGCTGACTTTATATCACACAATTCTGACTTTATATCTCTCAATTCTGACTTTATATAACACAATTCTCACTTTATATCACTTGATTCTAACTATATCTCACAATTCTGACTTTATATCTCACAATTACGCTTTTATATCTCTCTATTATGGTACGGAATTGCGAGATGTAAACTCATAATTGTGAGATAAAAAGTCACAATGATATTTTAAAATGTTTTATTCTCTGGTGGAAACAAGCTTCCATATCATTCTGATCCATGATTCATTTTTTGTTTGAAAAGACATGGAAATGAATAAATTATGACAAAATGCTCATTTTTGTCATATGAAGGTCTTTATATCTCACCACCACCAACAGCTTATTTTCTTCCCTTTCATGCCAGCAGGACTCTTGTGCCAACTACACCCCCTCCTCCTCCCCCTCCTACCCTGCCGCCTAGCTCCGCCCCTCCGCCACCTGCCAGAGAGGTGTGTCCGCCATGCCCTGCCCGAAGGATGACATCACAGCCTCCCTCTTGTGAATGCAGGTGCAGTTTGAGGGAGGTGAGCTGTACAAAGAGGGGGAAGACACTCAACGAGCACAGCTGCCGGTAAACACACACACACACACACACATATATACAGAGCCAAACAACTTATTCAAATGCAACTCGATCTGCTAAAAATAGACCCTTACACGCAATGGCATGGCCTCCATTTAGGATTTTATTGCAAAAGGAAGTGTTTCTCCATCCATGACCCGTAGATAAGAGAGAGTGATATAGGAGTATAATGGTAAACAGAAGTTGTACGGTTCACTGTTTGTTACGTACCTCGGTTTTGGGGACACGGTTCGATATGAGTTCTGCAAAACAGGAAAAAATAACAAATCCCCAATGCTAGGTTTCTTTTCATTTATTTTGAGCAGACAGTAGTGCAAATTACAGTTTGTTCCATCTGGGGGGTGAGTCCACATTTTCCAGATGTGGAATTTGTTCAAATATTAAGTGGAATTTGTTCATAATATTAACTTAAATTAGTTACTCTAATTGATGGATTGACCAGTGCTGCGTGACCAGACCAGCTGTTTTTAAACTTATTGGTTTGATTAGTCTACGCTGTAATTTTTTTTTGCACACGACAGTTTATTACTTTCATTTTTCTACTGTCTCTGTTTCCTTTCCGTCAAGTTTGTGGAGCGTCACAAAAATTAATCAAAACTATATATGTATATTGGTATGTGGATCTCTGGAGACTGACTATTCATCATTTGACTGTATGCACTAAACCGTTACGGGGCAAATACATGTACCGTTACATCCCTAATATTTTAAAATGTAATTTATTCCTGTGATGTCAAAGCGGAATTTTGAGCATCATTACTCCAGTCTTCAGTGTCACATGATCCTTCAGAAATCATTCTAATATGAGGATTTGTTGAGGTTTTTGCATAAAAACATTTATGATTATAATCAATGTTGAAAACAGTTGTGTGTAAAAAAAAAATTGGGGGATTTTTGATAAATAGAAAGTTCAAAAGAACTGTATTTATCTGAAATAGAAAGCTTTTTTAACATTGTACTACTGTTCAAAAGTTTTGAGTCTGTAAGATTTTTACATTTATTCAGCAGGAATGCATTAAATTGATCAAGTAAGAGTATAGACATTTATAATGTTGCAAAAGCTTTATATTTCAGATAAATGCTATTATTTTTTATCTATATAGTGATTTAAATAATCCTGGAAAAATAATCCTGTCATTCTCTTCTAGGAAAATCTACAAAAAATATTTTTATATATTTTTTTTATTTTAATAGTAAAATGTCTTCTAGAATGAGAATGTCAAACCATTTATTGGGAATTAAAATTATAATAATGCATTAAAAATGGATTAGAACAAATTTCCGGTTTTATATTGTGAATTGTTATTTGTTATAATGCTTTTTAACACTATAACCTTGAATGGGTTCACTGTCGCGTAACAATTTAGGGTCAGTGAGATTTTTTTTCCCTTTTTGAAATAAATTAATACTTTTTTCCCTCAAGAATGTATTAATTTGATCAAAAGTGACATTTTTACTAAATATTTCTGTTTCAAATAAATGCTGTTCTTTTGCACTTTTATATTCATCAAAGCATCCAGAAGTTTCCGCAGAAATATTAAGCAGCACACCTGTTTTCAATAGTCTTGATGAGCATAAGAGTCTTCTTTCAAAAACATTTAAAGATCTTACCAGCCCCAAACTTATAAATAGTAGTGTACTGTATTTAAATGCATCAAAACTGATCACAATTGTTTATGAAAAGCTTCAAGTAAAGTATTGCTTGCTATTTTTAACATGCAAGTAATCACTTTCCTCTTCTCATTCTCTTTCAGATGTGAAACCCAAAGTGAATAGTGAAATCAAACCACCCATATAATCCACAGATCAAACTTTGCACAGCTTTGAGGAGGTCAAAGGTTTGCTTATTCTTTTGTCATGGACTCTGAAATTTGGGTCTCACCCAGAAAGAGGACTTGCGCTTGGGAATAAACCACAGACCCACCCCCTGGCCCATCTGGCTATGTCCCACACACTATTTCAGCAGTATTAGATGCATAGTCATTCTGGTTGCACTGTATATCCACTTCTGTACTGTGTGTATGGAATATCATCAGATCCTATTGTTGAGTTTAGGAAGCTTTTTGCCACTATAAACCAAACTTCAGATCTCCTTTAACTATTTGACACTGTATGACGGACATTTAGTTAAAGTCCAGTGGGTCAGTCGCTATATCGCTGGAATATTTGATTCTCAAGAGGTGAACCGTGTAGTTCTCATTGAGCTTTATTCAAAACCAATTCTGGGATTTTCTTCAGCTTCAATGGATCCGCAAAGGCACGGACACACAGCTAGTGTAACACTAAGGATGATGAGTGTGCTCAGAACTTTCAAAGGGAAAACAGAATAAGGAAGGAGTCTTTTTTTCTACCAAACTACTTAAAGTCTTAAGTGGAGAGTTTTTGATGGGATGGATGTTGACAGACCTTCAATGTTGAGAGAACTCAAGTGTCTCGCTACACAAACAGAGTATCTCATCCTGAGAACATCCCGAGGTGTCCTCTGACCCTCTGCTTGCGTTAAAAGGTTGGATGGGTCGATTAGACGGATGGACGGGTGTCTGTGTGGTCTGAATTGGGAATAATAAGGATCTGCTCGTCTATCCTAATTTATTCCTGGCCTCTATAAGTCCATAATGTGGCTTCACAGACTGTATCAATGAGTCTTTTTGTGTTTGTTTGATTTGCTTTTTGTTTGGTTCCTTCCTTTGGGAATTGAAAGCTTTTCCCACTGGCTAGCCAGTGAGAGGAATGCCAATAGTATAGAAATCTGGCTATATTCCATTGGTGCTCACCAAACACACGTCTTCTCTCTCCCACACCCCAGATCACACTCATTTTTCGTCTCTTTATTCTTTTCACCTCATTTGTTTCTTTTTTTATTCCTTCTTCCCTCTCTCTCTCTCACACACACACACACACACACACACACACACACACATACAAATGCAAGCAGGTAAATATAAGCTTTTCTGTGTTGATGCTGAAAGAAGAATTTATTTTATCTATCTTATTCATTTTGTAAAGAATACTAATGTTATTGTAGTCCATTTTGTTTTAAAGAATGCTTAAAGAATGTTCCTTTGTGTATCTTTGTTAATTCAACCTATAGAACCAGGCTGGGTGGCCGTCGTAGACAAATTCACAGTCTCGACTTTGTGGAATTTGAGTAAAGAGGCTTTGAGAGCACCCGGCAAGCTACAGAAAAAGGGAAGTGCCCATTCTGTCTGTGTTAAGTTTTTCTTTATCATCTCACAGGGTTGGGAGAATGACGTATTTATTTTTTATATTGAGATGCATTTTGTATTATGCTTTGCAAAATTTAATTTGCTGCGACTGTGCTGATCCAAGAATGTTCAGTGTTTTCGCCTGATTTCTTCAGAATCATACAGCTCAGCTCAGATGATGTAGCTGTCAGCCGATGACGTTGAGGACTGTGAGTTTGCATCAATGTCAGGCCCAGCTAACAGGGAATGTTCTCAGAACTTTGGCTTCCATTCTAAGGTTCTCTCAAAGTTATGAGCAACGTTCTTCCAGTAACGTTAATAGAATGTTTGTTCATAGTTAAATGGCCTTCAATAATGTTCCCATAATGTTTGCAGAAAATTTCTATTTATACATCGTTCAACGGAAAAAAAATTGGAACATTTTAGAACATTTTTAAAACATTACTGCTTCCCTATTTTCAGATGGTTTAGGGAACATTCAACAGTAATGTTCCCATAATACTAATGAATAAAATCCCCTATTGTTTTCTCTAATGTTCACCAAGAACCAATACTGAATGTTCTGAAAACATTCAGAAACTTAATGGGAATTTTGGGCTAAATGTTCTCAGAACATATTTTTGTTTGCTGGGGAGGCTGAAGGTGAAAAAATCACTTACTTTTTTAATGGTGGTCATTTACCCAAATACTTCTTTCCACCTTATATGTAGCATTTTTGACTGAATTATGATTTTCAAGAGCATTGAGCTGAGTCTGACCACACTTAAAGTGATTTCTCAGATTATTTGTTTGGTTTATATCTGCAGTAATGTAAATTACTAAGATCATTAAGCACCCTTTCACCCTCCAGACTAGGATATCAATCACTTGCTAACAGCATTCCCAAACTACTGATCTTTCTTAAAGTCAACATGAAATGTCAATTGCAACCCAATTTGATGTATTTTTAGTGGAACAAATATGTAGGACGGCACTCATTTTATGCAGTTTGATTGAAGGGTAAAAAGTGCATGTTCCAAACCAAAATGGAGCCCAACCTGAACGTTGTGGCTATTTGCTTAAATAGCCATTGGACTATTGGTTAGCATTATCCAGTAGCCCACATTGCCTAGGTGACATAAGCGGAAAAAGATAAGTCGTTTCAGAGATGGAGTCATTCTATTTTGATGAAATATTATTTTCTTTAAAATGAACTGCATGTACAGTAATAGTAATGTGTTATGAAAGTGAATAGGGTTGATTTTGAGTTCATGTTGACTTTAAGGTCTTTTCTGTGTCGACTGTTCAATATGTTGTCCTGCTTCCTCGTCTATGATGACTGGCTTTCCTTCAACTCTGTTGCCGCTGTAAAATGTTCTGTGTGAAATCCTGTGCTATAAACGTAGCATTTTTCTCTCTCTCTCAACAGTAACATATATCAACTACCTCTGTGTCTGTACAGTTAACGTAATTATCACAGTAAGAATATAGAACCGTGGAAATATATAGATCAAAAATACACAAAATGCATACAATATGAATGTACCGACAGTACTTCAGTGTTTCCATTCTCTTCTATGTAAAGAGTACTCCAGAGTCCTGTCGCTTTGTTCAGAAAATTTGTGCATAGAACCGTATCTATCCGACATGTATCCTGGTAGAACAGAACACAACAGAACCCGATCTCTGTACCACAGTCTATACACAATATAAGCTTTGAGTGTTTGAACGTAATTAATAATGGTTATTGCTGCTATACCATCTGTGCCCGATTCTCCTGTGTGTGAATGTGTGTATAATATTTGTTACAGAGAGACATAACCTGCTCTGCTTTATGTCTACAATGTGTATAAATGTAGGTCTGATCACACACATACAGTATATAAAAAAGACAACAGCCATAAAGCAATGTGCTATATATATTAATATAAATAAACTGAAATGTCTTATTTTTGAGATAGATTTGTGATGATTTGGTAATTCTGAAACATTTACAGCATGCGGACACACTTGTAAACAGTATTACTCTGTGAATCTACCAACCTGTCAGATGTCATATAACCTCATATTTCAACCCAACATACAAAAAAAAGAAAACAGGACAATTAACTACGTTTTCCCCCTTCCCCTATTCTTATCATTATGTATTTTTGTACTATTTTTTGTCATTTGTTTAGTTTATAAATAGAAAGTCATTGTATTGTAGAGGTGAAACTATAAGAATCTGGTTAGAAAATATGGAAATGGGCATAACATGGAAATCATTTTTAGAATGCAAAAAAAAAAAAAAAAAGTCCTAAAATAGGCTTAATTGTTTTGTAGTGAAATATGACCTGAACATCATGAGATGCAATGTATTGGCATGTATCTTTGACCTTGGAGTATCATGTTAATATAATGGTATAGTTATCTTCCAGGAACATGGCATATACATATCAATGTACTATATAGTATTACCCTCTGATACATCACTTCATGAAAATGAAGAACTTTTCTGCAGGGAATGCACTAATTTGCTTTAGTCTTTGTTTTATTCTTAATTCATCCTCCCTATTTTGCATCGTCCACCCCTCCCTCTCTTTTCCTGCCATTTAACGGTAATGAAAGACAAACATTTTGATAATTATCACCTGGGTCTGGGAGTCTTAGGCAGAGGGCCGCCAGCACCGTAATGATGTGAGAAATAATATTATCATTCTCCCTCCTCTCGCTTGACTGCTGCTGAGTCAGACCTGTGCACGCACACACACACACACACACACACACACACACAAGCTAATAATGCCACCTGCCCAGCGTCTGTGGAACAGCACAAACCTACCTTACCTGATATCTCCTGTTTGCTGATTCACTGATCCTTGTTTTACTGTCTCTTTATTTTTGTCTAGGCTTTTAACAGGAGTTATAAAGCCAAGACATGCTGCTAAAAAATACGCGCAGCAATACCAGTGAATCAGTCCTGCTCACACAGAAATGTCTGGCACACATTTAACCAGTATACAATTAACATTAAAAAAATAATAAGTCTATGACCAGTCTTGTAAATATGTATCTAATCTTTATTTTGGTGATGATATTATTATTAATATTATATATTGCATATAACTTTTTATTAAAATTTCTTTAAATTGTATGTTGACCAAATCCTGAAACCAAATTTCAACATATACCCCCGGTCCCTTAAGCAAGGCTTAAGTTAGTGCCAGACTACAATGTTTGAGCTGTTTTAACTGAAAACAACTTGCACTGACATTTCTTAAATTAAGTCGGTGTCATAGTTTTGTCTCAAGATGCACGTTTATAAGGCATGTTTATAATGTTTATCAGAGGTGGACAGTAACTAAGTACATTTACTTGACTACTGTACTTAAGTACACTTTTTGAGTATCAGTACTTTACTGGAGTATAATTTTTTTAGGATACTTTTACTTTTACTTCACTACATTTGAAAGACAAATATCATACTTTTTACTCCACTACATTTCTATCTAGGTCGAAAGTCGTTTCTGCAGCAGCTCTGAAAGTCGGAGGATGATTTTTTTCCCATCTTTAAAAGTTTTTTTTGGTGTCGTTGTTTCAGACAGTCTATCAGGAATCACTCTTATAGTCATATACATTTTCCCAACTTTTTTTGAACACTGATCAGTTCATAGCAAAATGGAAGAAGACGGTTCTTAGCCACAAGTGTGTGTACCCATAGCCATACTTTGAAAGTATGTTTCAGTTAAAAAAAAAAAAATCAAGATTAGTTTAGTTGGCATACACTTGGTATATGTCTTATAAAATAATAACAGTATAAACATCTGGGAGAAAGAGAAGAGGAAAGTTGGGACAATATCAGATGCGTATCAGTGTATTGGATCCGTGCGTTTGGCCTTAAAGTGACATCAGCTTTGTAAAGAGCTTTGTAACATATACAAGTATTTAAATGAGTTTAAGTTAGTCGTATGCTAATACGTCAGATAGAGCATCACTGAATGACTTAGACCATGATAACAGTGTGCATTTATACAACAATAATAAAATAATGCGTTGGCATAAAAAAGGAAATTTACTTTGATACTTAAGTACTTTTGAAAACAAATACTTCTGTACTTTTACTTGAGTAAAAATCTGTTTTTACAACTTTCACTTGTAACGGAGTAATATTTGACCAGTAGTATTTTACTTTTACTCAAGTAATAGAGTTGTGTACTTTGTCCACCTCTGATGTTTATATATGTTATTTGTAAACCAATATAAACCAATCAGATAGAACAACCATTAACTACCATAAAGGGGAAAAATACTATGGTAGCGAATGGTTGCACTATCTGCTTTGTTGCAAACATTCTTCAAAATATATTAGTTTGTGTTCAGCAGAAGAAAGAAACTCATACAGGTTTGGAACAACATGGGCGAGTATATGATGACAGATTTTTCCTTTTTGGGTGAACTATCCCTTTAACTTAGTCCCAGACTAAAATGCAATTATTTGTACTAAAAATAAAAAAAATAAAAAATAGACTGAAACAAGGGTTTATTGGCCTCTGCTTGCTGACAGTCTTGTAAAGGTCAGATTTTATCATGCTGTGTGGCAGTGGCACCTTTATTCTCTGTCTGGTCCCCTCCTCATCACACTCTCATATTGGATTTTGAATTAATATAGAGCCAGACATCTGATTCCTGTGACATTATCAAAATAGAACATCCTCTCCAGCGCATCACCTGCGGCGAGCAGCAGCGAGTCGCTGGAGTGCCGAGTTCTCATATAAATATTTCACAGCATGTTTGATGACTGTACTTGATGCAATGTGTGTGTGTGACTGCAGCAGACCAGCAGTCTGTGTGTGTGTGTGTGTGGATGGTTGTTTGTTTTCAAGTCTGTATGTGCATGGGCGTAAAGCATGTCCCTTTTAATAAAACGCAATTTTCACCGCAATTGTTTTTGAGTAAATGTGTTCATGTGGAGGTTTTCACGGGCCAATGTGAATTAATCTAGATTTCAATTCAAAGACACAAGATAGTCTGCTTTACCAGACATTTTCTTATCCAAAACGATTCAATGTGAGCATTATGAAGCGCTAAATTCTCATGTAATGTTTTTATTCCTACTGGAAGCTAGAGGGCGCCCTCGAGCGGAAAGTCCACAAGTGAGACTCATAAAAGATAAAATTCATTACAACCATGATTACAACTATGATGTTCGAGGAAACACTTATATGGACAAAAGCATCTGCTGAGTCATGCTTTAGCTTATACCTTATATATCCAAAATACTTATACTTAGTATTTCATAAACGGACATCACATTTGTATGTGGTTCAGATACAATAATATTTTGAGTTACATGCATCCTGTCGCCATTTAAAATGCCCCGTCTATCATCTTGCACAGTTCAAATCCTCCACATTCAATCTAATTTCATTTCCTACTGTTTCGGAGAGAAATGCAGTAGCACGTTGATCTGATCTTAAGTTGTATACTAATAATTCATCACGCACACCCATTTATCTAAACCTCTCTAAATAACCACTGGACTTTTTTTCAAACACTTTTTATCTGTATTTTTATTTCTAATGAAATCTTTGTCCAACTCGCAATGAGTGGTGGGCAAAATAAATCAGGCATGTGCGTTTAAACTTTTGCCTGATAAAAACGTGAAGACACACAATTGAGACAATATGATTTATGTGTGTTTTTCAAGCCATCTCAAGGTATTTTCGTAGAAATAAAGTAAATTTAAAAATAATGCAGTGCTAATTGATAGCCCTATTACAGTATAGAAATGAAAAAATAGGCTATATTTTCTGCCTTATTTCTGTGATATTTGTTTCTTTAAAATCTTTGATGCCTTAATGGATAAGTGTTTGTAGTGCATAAACCAATCATTAAAAGAAAAAAGAAAAATATTACAGAATACAGATTACTGTGTTTTGTTCAGCAGTGTATTTGATTTCTAAGCCAATTAAAAACAAGATATAAGAAAAAAATAATAATAAGGTAAAAAAAAAAAAATTGCGTGGAGTCCCCACAAAGATCTTAAAGGTGTGTGTGTGTGTGTGTGTGTGTGTGTGTGTGTGTGTGTGTGTGTGTGTGTGTCTGTGTGTTTGTTTGTTTGTTTGTGTGTCTGTGTGTTCTACAGAGTGTGTAGTGTGTGTGTCTGTGTGTTCTACAGAGTGTGTAGTGCGTGTATGTTTGTGTGTGTCTGTGTGTGTCTGTGTCTGTGTGTTCTACAGAGAGAGAGAGAGAGAGAGAGAGAGAGAGAGTGTGTGTGTGTGTGTGTGTGTGTGTGTGTGTGTGTGTGTGTGTGTGTGTGTGTGTGTGTGTGTGTGTGTGTGTGTGTGCGCGTGTGTGTGTGTCTGTCTGTGTGTTCTACATAGTGTGTAGTGCGTGTATGTTTGTATGTGTCTGTGCCTGTGTTCTACAGAGAGTGTGTGTGTGTGTGTGTGTGTGTGTGTGTGTGTGTGTGTGTGTGTCTGTCTTTGTGTCTGTCTGTGTGTTCTACAGAGTGTGTAGTGCGTATATGTTTGTGTGTGTCTGTGTCTGTATGTTCTACAGAGTGTGTGTGTGTGTGTGTGTGTGTGTGTGTGTGTGTGTGTCTCTGTCTTTGTGTCTGTCTGTGTGTTCTACAGAGTGTGTGTTCTACAGAGAGAGAGAGAGAGAGAGAGAGAGAGAGTGTGTGTGTGTGTGTGTGTGTGTGTGTGTGTGTGTGTGTGTGTGTGTGTGTGTGTGTGTGTGTGTGTGTGTGTGTGTGTGTGTGTGTGTGTGTGTGTGTGTGTGTGTGTGTGTGTGTGTGTGTGTGTGTGTGTGTGTGTGTGTGTGTGTGTCTGTCTTTGTGTCTGTCTGTGTGTTCTACAGAGTGTGTAGACTCATTTTGAGGCTGAGGCTGGCCTACCTGTCTGTCAGGGCTCAGAGCCAGGACTAAATTTAGCAGCCCGCCTGCAAGATTACGAAAAAACTGGAGAGGGAGAAAAATAGAGAGTGACTCATCCGTCCAGAAGATGTAATATGTTACTTTTCTGTGCCACTTTCTGACTTTCTCTCCCTTGCCTCCCTCTCTTCTTAAAAGGCATCATAAGAAATTATATTTTCCAGGGCCGCCCATTTCCTCTGCCAGGCTCACCTCTTTTTTCATCTCCAGCTAAAATCACACAGTGCCGTGTTGTTTTCCTGCTCTTGTGTGTGAGTGTGTAGCTGCCCAAAGTGGCACTAATGATAAAACATCAGTCATGTTTTTCTTGTGTCTCTTTGTTGAAGCAGCTGTGTTCTAGCAGGCCTGGATGCTATCTGGACAACATGATTATGTGTGCGTTGTGATGTTATCTGGCAGAGACGACAACATTGGCTGAGCTCAGCCTGTGTGTATGTGAGAGAAATATGTAAACCTTCATGTTTAAGTCATTGAAAGTTTTTTTATTTATTTTATTTTATTTTTTTAAGTGTTTTTATAAGCATTTCTCATCTGGGGAAACACTGATGCCATTGAACCCTGTCTGAAATGGGCTAAAAAGAGCTGTGTCATCAATTTCAATCCAAAAAACTCTAAATAATGCAGATCCTGAGATAAGGTAGAGGGTTTGCTGGATTCAAAGGGACGTTGGGCTGATCCGCACAAAGGAGATAAGGGGCACAAAAGCTCTGAGAGGACATCAAACAGTTTACATGCTGCTTCATGTTGAATTGCACAGAATATGTATGTGTTTGTGGGTCTAAATTCTGGAGAAAATACCAATTGTTCACCTAAGAATAGTAAAGTGTAAAACGATTTATATTGTGAGAATCAGCCAAGTATGAATATGGATTACGAAGCATACAAAATGAAAATGAAAACTGTGATAATGTTAGGTTATGGGAAATAACAGACTCAGCCAGGATAAAAAATAAAATAAAATAAAAACTATGTCAATGAAGCGTCCAATGATGATCACCACTGTAAATGTGTTTTGCTATTTGAAAGAATCACAATCTTTTCAAAAGCACCCTAAACCATTGTCGTTTAACTCGCTACTAAGTGTAATTGCATGTTTTAGTCAATGTACATTAGTACATAGGTAGTAATTTTAATATTTAAAATCATATTCACTTCAAAATGACAACTGCATGGAGTTATTGCTCGACAACATAACAGATGTAGCTTTATAAATACTTCTGGCGACATCTGCTGGTGTTGTAGTGATTTGAAACGTCACTGTCGATAAATGTGATGACAAAATTGAGTTGCATGTCTATAAACCACGAATATTCGGGATAAAACAGGCTTTATCTGCAAATAAAACCTAAATTTAAAAGAGGACCTAGTTAATTAACAATAACAATTAAAATAATTGGATAACCTTAGCATGTTCCAAAACTAGCTTAAAAGGAGATTTTATCAAATTCATCTAATTTTCATTTTTGGGTGAACTATCCCTTTAAATATAATTATTTTTTCCACGCATTAATTATTAAAATAATAAACGTGGATGACCTGTGGTTGGGGTATTAAAATCAGTAATATATAGATGCATGAATTAATTAAAAAAAAAAAAAAAAAAAAGGGAAAAAGCATTTGTGTTAACTTGGCAACCCTAAAGATAACTTAAACTATTACTAAACTAAAAGATTCACTATACTTTAAAACCAAATTTAAAAATAGAAAAGGTATTACATTAAAATAATCCAAAAAATGTAAATGCACTGACTTGTCAGTCATTCTGCGTCACTAATCACGCTTTCGGAAAGAGGCACTGAGCCTGCGCGTTCGTGGACGTGGCAGTGACGTTACGCACACCGGAAGCGGTCAGGACTTGAAGTGAAACACCAACCTCCCCAACATCGACAAGCCGGGAGTACTGGAAAAAAACGACGAAATGGCACAATAACCGTGGGTAACTGATTCTTAATGGCGGCAGGAATATGTTAGCTAGTGGTTTACGTTCATTTTGAGTTATTTTGGTTTAAATTAAGACCGAAATTGTCGAGTTTTTGGCCAATTAGCCCTCAGAGAACTGCGTACTGCTGGACCGAAGACGGTGTCAGTCACTGTACAAACATAAACAAACCTGTAAACACCTCTAGAGATATAATTCGTTTTAAAAAATCTAAGTGAAAGTTTGTAATAGATCTCGGAGAATGAGTAGTGTTTTATTGATGTGTGTTATTCCACGCCTGCCTGTGGAATCAGAATATTCTAGGTGGCCTATAATCCGATAACATGTGAGTTCAGTTTAACTTGTGCTCAGCTGACTAAAGGCCGGGTTATATTTGTTGTAGACAAAGAGTGGGTTTCTTTATTAATATCATAATGAAGAGCAAGCTGTTGTATTGGGATTACTATTTGTACATGTGAGAGTAAAAGACAACCTACTGTATCTCTTATAACTCAGTAACGATGTGAAGGCAATATTACACAGAGAATAGGATTTGCTTGAAATAAAGCTTTGACCTAGTTGTATATCTCTTGTAACACTTTAAGCTGTTATCTTATTGCTGTTTTTTGTTATATACAATATATTTGGTTTAGTTTGATTCACAAACAAGTAATTGGAAAGTCCCCTCTGTGAAACAAAAACTAAACAAGGATAAGATCACAATTTTGTTTCGAAAGCACCCTGAGGTAGTCATTTCTATCTGCAGTATGCTAATGTTTTCATACACATTTAAAAATCATAATCATCTTAAAATTATTCATTCCATAGATTCATTGTGTTTGACAGCAGCAAAGTGCAAGGGGAACTGACTTTATACATCCTTTAAAAATCAACGTGACCCCAAGTGTTTAAAAAAAAATTAGTTTTTAAACATTATTTTGTGCATTATTTTGTTTTTATTTGGTTTGATATTTTGTTATTAAGCTCATCATCCATACTCTCTTTAGTGTCCAAATACTTTCTAGAACATGGTTTCTCTAGAACACTGTAGTGTCTTCTTTTTAGCAACAACAAGCAAAGTTCAGGTGATTGATTGAATCATTCTGTGATCCTCAGATGGTGTGCGGAGTCGCTGAAGAACCGTCAGCTTTGCCAAGCTCTTAGTGACTTCTGAAGTCTGAGGTGTTTGTTTTGGCCCTATAAAAACTCCAGTGGACAGTTTCACAGCAGCTGGATACACTATAGATTCACCGTCACGCATACATCCTGATATCGTTGAGGGGAAAAGCTTCTGCAGCATTATCATGACGTGTCGGGACCGCACACTTGAGTTCCAGTCGGCTTGTAAGTCACTGCAGGGGAGACAGTTACAGGTATGACCATAAAAAACTCACCTACACTGGGGAAATGCAATCCACAGATGCTTTAAACCACGTGAAACCTGTTACAGCTCATATCAGAGGAGAAATTACAGTATACTTTGTAAAAAAAATTAAAGGAATAGTTCACCTAAAAAAATTTATATTAAAAGACACTTTTCTTTGTCAGGAAACAGAAAAGCTTGGTGGAATGTGAGCTGCTCTTTTCTAAACATCAAGGCCTGGTTTAACAAACGGGGCATACATTTAAAGGGTTTTTTATTAATTGCTTTAATGTCGTTTCAAACCCATTAGACTTTCATTCATCTTCAGACCTTTCTGTCTCTCTATTGAGAGCTGTGCAACTACCACCTTGATACGTCAATCTAAAACTAATCTATATGAATTGAGCTGTTCAGTCCAACATTCTTGAAAAAACCCAATGGATTTATATAATGAACAGATTTAATTTAGGCTTTAATTTGCGTATTAACATTCATCAACTCGGACATCAGTTGTGTTAAATGGAAGCTCAAGCATGTTGGCTTCACGTGTGAGAAGCAATAAGGTTAATTTTCGTGTTACGCAGCATGTTTGAGCTTCTGCAAGAGCCAATGAGGTTTTTTCTCGCGTGTCAAGCTGGTTCAGTTGCGCTTCTGTTTATGTTCACTGATCAATGTTTTTATGTGAATAAAAGACTAAAATCAGTGATCATCACATAATGTGCTCAGTTTGCTTAGTTCAGTTTGGACATTTAAGTAGCTTTTATAAATGCGCCTTAGAGAAAAACATTACTGGTGTGGATCTCGAGAGAAAACAATGGCACTGACATATTCTAGGATTTGTCAGAGCAAAGTTGCTTTCAGTTAAGACGGCTCAAACATGCATTTCCATATTCTGGGCTAGGCATTAGCCTTAATTGTCTGTGTAACCAGGCATAAAAGTCAATGGTGATTTAAGCTGCTATGCTTCAAATAGAGCTCTATGCAAGCTATATAAAATCAATATAAATCACCATCCACTTTTCTTTGAAAGCAAAGCATGGATTTCCTGCCTAAAGCCTAAAGTATCCTTTGTATAATTGTACAAAGTATACCAAATTGAGTGTATAAGAAAGACAGAAGAGTCACAATAATTGTACTGCATATATGTCGAACTTGGCCATCTGTGTTCATCCACGTTTGAGTATACTTTGAAAGCTGTGCGGACACGGCGTGAGATGCGTCCAGATACGGAAATTGAAGTATACAGGTCCTTCTCAAAAAATTAGCATATTGTGATAAAGTTCATTATTTTCCATAATGTAATGATAAAAATTAAACTTTCATATATTTTAGATTCATTCAGCAAAAGATTTCTGAGGCTTTAAAAAACTCCCAGCCTGGATCATTACTCAAAACCGCAATCATGTGTAAGACTGCCGACCTGACTGCTGTCCAGAAGGCCATCATTGACACCCTCAAGCGAGAGGGTAAGACACAGAATGAAATTTCTGAACGAATAGGCTGTTCCCAGAGTGCTGTATCAAGGCACCTCAGTGGGAAGTCTGTGGGAAGGAAAAAGTGTGGCAAAAAACGCTGCACAACGAGAAGAGGTGACCGGACCCTGAGGAAGATTGTGGAGAAGGACCGATTCCAGACCTTGGGGGACCTGCGGAAGCAGTGGACTGAGTCTGGAGTAGAAACATCCAGAGCCACCGTGCACAGGCGTGTGCAGGAAATGGGCTACAGGTGCCGCATTCCTCAGGTCAAGACACTTTTGGGCTACAGAGAAGCAGCACTGGACTGTTGCTCAGTGGTCCAAAGTACTTTTTTCGGATGAAAGCAAATTTTGCATGTCTTTCGGAAATCAAGGTGCCAGAGTCTAGAGGAAGACTGGGGAGAAGGAAATGCCAAAATGCCTGAAGTCCAGTGTCAAGTAACCACAGTCAGTGATGGTCTGGGGTGCCATGTCAGCTGCTGGTGTTGGTCCACTGTGTTTTATCAAGGGCAGGGTCAATGCAGCTAGCTATCAGGAGATTTTGGAGCACTTCATGCTTCCATCTGCTGAAAAGCTTTATGGAGATGAAGATTTGGTTTTTCAGCACGACCTGGCACCTGCTCACAGTGCCAAAACCACTGGTAAATGGTTTACTGACTGTGGTATTACTGTGCTCAATTGGCCTGCCAACTCTCCTGACCTGAACCCCATAGAGAATCTGTGGGATATTGTGAAGAGAAGAGACGCAAGACCCAACACTCTGGATGAGCTTAAGGCCGCTATCGAAGCATCCTGGGCAAGTGGCAACCTCCCGCGATTTCTCTTGAAGCCAATATGGAAGTAATGTAAACTGTAATTCCTTAACTGGCCACTAGAGGCAGGCTCCAGAAGGGAGCAGAATCTCATTGAGCCCCATGTTAAAATTCTCAACTTTACAGCAGAAAAAAATGTGTTTAGAGCCTGGTACAAATTGTGGTTTTGGTCTATAAGGCTAATTTTGATCTTCATGACAACTGTGAGGGGGGTGAATTTTTTTTATAACTCATTCGTTTACGTTATATAAAGCCTTAATGTTCTGGATAATTAAGGGCGTGGTTACAAGTGGATAGCCATTTATCTGCCGTCTATAGTCATTGCGTCACCTCAGCTCCGCGCACATCCCTCCTTTTTGCCCATTTTCTGTTATCCGGGAGTGACACGCGATGGCTCGCTCACAAGATGGCAACGCCCAGCTCGCCCCTACTTTACGCTTCAGAACGGCTTATCGGAATCCTATGGGTGACGTCACAGACACTACGTCCATATTTTTTTACAGTCTATGATTCTGGGCCTCCATAACACCTCAGCAGTGCCACAGGCTGATCGCCTCCATGCCACGCCGCATTGAAGCAGTCATTTCTGCAAAAGGGTTCCTGACCAAGTATTGAGTGCATAACTGAACATAATTATTTGAAGGTTGACTTTTTTTGTATTAAAAACACTTTTCTTTTATTGGTCGGATGAAATATGCTAATTTTTTGAGACAGGAATTTTCAGTTGGTGTGCAATGAATTTAAAATGTATGAAAGTTTAATTTTTATCATTACATTATGGAAAATAATTAACTTTATCACAATATGCTAATTTTTTGAGAAGGACCTGTATCTGGTCCTCAAGCCCTCCTTTTGTGCTTCATGGGAGTCAAAATTTGTTTGGCTATTTCTTTATATCATATCAAACCTTCTGTTATTGGCTAAACTTAGTTTTTTACTTGATATGTTATTAATGTTTCACATGTACCAATTATTCTTGTTCTGTCTTTTCAGAATGGGACTCACGCTAAACCTGTCATTAATGCCCTTAAACAGCGCAGTGACTTTACTCTCATGGCCAAGTAAGAGTTCATATCCATGGTTTGTCTTTGATCTTTGCCCAGTGTGTTTTCGCTTCAGAGCTACTGTGTCTTGTCCTGTTTCTTCGAATCTTTGCCCCCTGAAATCTTGTTTTGTTTCTCTGTAACAGGAGAATTGGGAAAGACTTGAGCAACACATTTGCCAAGCTTGAAAAGCTTACAATTTGTAAGTAATATCAGTAATCGAAATAGATTAAGACTGCTCTTATTTTCTTTTCTTAGTAGACTCTTGTTGGTGTTGGAAAATGTGTATTCTAATAGTTCTGATGCTTGTCCATGATTATTTGGTATTTGCCTTGTCTAGTTCCCTGGTATAATGTCAATCAATCAATCAACTTTATATAGCACTTTTACAATGATTATTGTTTCAAAGCAGCTTCACAGTGTTAAACATGACAATATTACAGCAAAATTAGATTTGGCTGTACAGTCGTTCTGGAGAAAACAGGGATGTTATCAGCTTATTTTAATTTATCATAGAGCGACAATGTTGGCAGATCAGTATTATAGTTTATAGAAATAAATAAGACCTAATTAATTAATTTTATTTGTATATTTAGTTGAATAATTTGGATCATAATTTTAGTGTCCCCAACTGAGCAAGCCAAGCCAAAGGCGACAGTGGCCAGGAACCAAAACTCTATCAGGGCATGATGGAGAAAAATAAACCTTGGGAGAAACCAGGCTCAGTCGGGGTGCCAGTTCTCCTCTGGCCTATTATCAAACAGTGTATGATTATTATTCTTGCAACCTTACAGGTCAGAAATCATATTAGATCGGAATATTCAAAATTTCTGGGTATCACGCAAGTGATAATAATAATGTGATTGTAAAATTACAATGCCATGCCATTTTAAAGGTATAGGGTCATTAAGATTTTACAAGATTTTTTATGCTCACCAGGCTACATTTATTATGTAAGAATTATTATATAATATTGTGAAATATTATTAGAATTTAGGACAAGTGTCAACTCCTTTGTCATTCCAAATTTTTGAATACCGGTAGTTTGAATTTTATTTTGACTAAGATTATTGTCTGTAATAATTTTTTCTTGCTTACTATTTTACATTACATTAAAATTATGTTGTTGTAATGGTTAGAGACTGCTCTCAATATTAATTATTCTCCCCTCACTTCTAGTGGCCAAAAGAAAGTCTTTGTTTGATGATAAAGCAGTGGAGATTGAGGAGCTAACATACATTATTAAACAGGTAAGTGGTGTCTGTATTGTCCTTGTACCTAACATCATATGAAATTGTATTGATATGAATCTCAGTACTTGAGTTTTTCACTTTGCATTGATGTTGAAGTTGCCTATAGTAGTGTTGGTGTCCGTGTTTACCAGAATCCTTTAGCAAACTACCATATTGTGTAAAAGTAAGCCTCTTGCAGTGATCTGATATGCTGTCTCTCTTTCTTTCTGTCTCTCATCAGGACATCACCAGTCTGAATAAACAGATAGCGCAGCTACAAGACCTTGTGAGATCCCGCAGTGGGCAAAATGGCCGCCACATCCAGACACATTCCAACACAATTGTTGTCTCCCTGCAGGTACAATCTTATATCTGATATTTCTCCAGTGCACAAATATTTGAGACTCTCCAGGAAGCATCTCATATCACTCGCTGTAGACAGTAGGGGTGGATGACATTGTTTGGATTGATATAAAATGACTAGACTAGCCAACACGTCTTTCATTTTCCTGCCATGATATAGTAGTATATGAGGCTAACTCTTATCTGGGAATGTTTGTGTTGCAGTCCAAGCTGGCATCAATGTCAAATGATTTCAAGTCAGTCTTGGAAGTGAGAACAGAGGTGAGTTTTCCATGCTTTATGACCCGTGCTGCATTTTTATAATCAATTCTGTGTCAATCAATTGTTTGCCTTTTAAATATTTAATCGGCTATTTCGGAAAGGAAAATGCCCAAAATGTTTCTACTGTGCATTTATGGTCCTGTGCAACCATTTGCTTTATCGCCATCTGTTTTCTTTTGTTTAACTGAGTTGTATTCCAAACAAAAACACATTTAGTCCATTTGTAATCCATATATCATTGTTTTTAACTGATGTGTGTCTGTCCTGTTGTGTGTTTAGAATCTAAAGCAGCAGCGCAGCAGACGAGAGCATTTCTCCCAGGCTCCTGTCTCGGCCTCTCCTCTGCTCGCCAATAACTTCAGTATGTCATCTCTTTTTAATTTCAGTTAGGGCTAATTTCATGCCATGATATTACACTTTATTGTTAAAGCTACACTGTGTGAAATTTTCCCCCATCTAGCGGTGTAAAGGTATATGACCATCCAGTGAATATTAGTTTCTGTTCCTCTCAATTCCGATTTCGTTTTAACTCCTACGGTGGCCGATTTAGTCCAAGATTAACACCAATTAGACCTCGTCCATGAGTGCCATTGAGTGTTAAAACAGGAAAGGCGAAGCTTGAATTTACGGGTATGTCCCTCTTTGGCTAATGTATTTTCAAGATGGAGTGGCAACATGGCAACCAGCATTCGAACCCCTCACCCAGTATGTATTTTCAATGGCATATTATAAACTTACGAGAATACTTTATTACTGAAAAAAGAAGTAAATATAAATTAATGAGCACATATATTTTTGAAAGACCCAAGTGTTTTTAGCTAAAAATAAACAAAAAAAGTTACACAGTGTAGCTTTAATTAATATACGATTATAGTCTTGGGCTGTGCACATGCACTCACATCCAATGTGACCAGCAGGAATTTTTTGGACACATTTACTCATTCTGTATTAATATTTTGTACATAGTAAATGTATTATAACTAAAATGTTGAACACATATGATGGTATGATACAAACCAACGAACATTTTAAACAAATAAAAACTTATTTTATTATAAATTATTATAATAAAAATTTTTACTAAACTATTATTATTTTTATAGATTGAATATTTTGTTAATTTATTGTTTGTACATTTTTCTTCTTCATTTATCATTTAGAAAACATTTATCATTTTTTTCACTATTTCCCATTCCTCTTGATGCCTTTATTTTGCACTTAGCAGTGTTTTTAATGTCTTGCCTCTTGCAGATAGCTCAGTTCTGATGCAGGATGAGTCCAGGAGTCTGGGAGGAGAGGTGGCCATCGACATGGACTCAAGAGCAAACCCACTTCAGCTGCAGCTCATCGACGAACAGGTATCTGTCTCTCAGAGGAAATGCTTCTGTAGCTGAAAGTTTGCATGCATGAAAAATGTTGAATGTCTGATTTCATGAGCAAATGCCCCTTTGTTGTGTTTGCGTAGGACTCGTATATACAGAGCCGAGCGGACACCATGCAGAACATCGAGAGCACCATCGTGGAGTTGGGCTCCATCTTTCAGCAACTGGCACACATGGTCAAAGAGCAGGAGGAGACGATTCAGAGGTCAGACAACCACATAAACACATGCACGCCATATGACTCTGTATACTGCAAAGCCACAGACAGGACAGTACATAGTACTGCAGATACAAGCTGTACCAACCACACACAAACACTCTCTCATAGTAAGGTTGTCTTAAAGTCAGCATAAATGTGTCATTAATTTGTATTTTTCTGCATAATAAAATGGGATGTTTTTATTTAAAATGTTAATTTTATTTATTTATTTGTTTTCGAGCATTTAAGAATGATGACTGTTGTAGCACTTAAATTTGCCTCTACAGGGGAAATACATTTTCTTTTAGTAAAGAACATGATAAACATGTCCAGGTGACATTTCACCCCTAAAACAAAATAAATGATTTCCCTTATATTTAGGACAATTTGACATTTGTTTTTGGCAATTTTTGCTAATAACTATAGGTTAATTTCTTATAGTGATAGTCATGTTTCTTTTTGACCACTAGGATCGATGCCAATGTGGAGGACACCCAGCTGAATGTGGAAATGGCTCACAGCGAGATCCTGAAGTACTTCCAGTCTGTCTCCTCCAATCGCTGGCTCATGATCAAGATATTCCTCGTTCTCATCATCTTCTTCATCATCTTTGTGGTCTTCTTTGCCTGAGAAGGAACAACCCTAAGTGTAAGGAGGGGTGGAAACAGAGCCAAAGGGTTTGAAGGAGGGAGGAACATGCAATGGACTTATGGGCGAACGTGCAAAAACACAAACACAAGTGGACTGGGCCGCAGCTCTGGCTTTTTTGGGGGTGGGGTGGGGTGGGGGGGTCTGATGCTCATTGGTGGAATGATTTTTAGTCAGAGTGACTTTCTGTGTCCGACTCTCTCACTCTAGAGGGAGGAGGATGATGACGCTGATGAAGGTGGAACTGAGATTTACTGTGTAGGCCGAGAGGAGGGAGTTCTGAATCACTCGGTTCTCTTTAAGCTTCATGTACATCTGCATTAATATTTGAGCCTTCGTTTCTTCTTAATAATGACATTAAAAGAGAAGGCTTTTCCCCAAATGGTTTGATTCTTCAAACTGGTTTAGGTTGTTTCTGACAGTGTTATCTGTAATCAGCGATAACATTTTTACAGTAAGTTAAATGTGAACTGATTCTCTTTATAAAATACTCCTGATAATAATAAATCCCCCATTAATCTCCATTAATCAGCAATTATTGGCCATGTATGGGTCATTCTCACAAAGAAATATCAGGGTCATATTTTACCCCAAACATTTAAAGGAACAATTACTTTTAATTAATTTATAATCATATTTTTAATAAAGAAAGTGATGTCTGTTTTAGGACCATTATGGCACTTTTTAAATGTGATTTAAGTAAAAATTCCTCCAAATTCTCTAATGTAATGAGTAAAGAAATTACAGTATAATGACAATTATTGTAAATGGCATGATTCATTTATTTAATAACCACAAAAATTAATTAAAATTAAATACAACAAATGCTTAAATGATATATACTATAAAAACAGTCTTTATAAATATGCAAAAACGTGTACATTTATAAATCATGTATATATTTTTTTCATTGAAGTTTGGAGGAATTAATATCTTGAATATCATTAAAATAAAACAATGCAAAAAAGTATGGTCCTATATGTATACTTAATTTTCTTGAATGGGTGGTGAAATATGAGTCTGGCATTTCCTGACAGTTTTCATGAGATGCTCTCTTCTAATGATAATGCCTTCTGATTGCTGGCCCTGTAAATATGGGCTCGGTTATATTATATACGGTTTAGAGATTTTCAGTTGTTTTGTTTGTTTGATTCTGCCAAATACACAAGGAGGAAGTTGTATGGTCTTATGATTTTGCTCCATGCAGGAATAAACAAGGTGCAAATGAAGATCAGTGTTTTTGTATAGTTATGTAGACTTTAAAAGATCCCAATGAGATTTAAAGGGCCCAAAGAGACTCCAGAGGGTCCCGTAAACTATTAACTGCTCATTCATCACATTAGGATGTTTCATTCCAGGTCAGTGCAGAGAAATTTCCATGTGTTGGTTGTTCTGGAGCTAGTAATGAAACCGATCAGTACTCTGATAAATGAGCGGTGGGTGTGTTTCCTTTATTTTTTGAGGAGTAACTTTGGCCTGATGAACATATTGGCCTTGGCACAAAGAACTGAAGATCAGCTCCTACATGCTGTGAAGCTGTGAATAATGAAACAGGAGGAGCTGCCAGAGATGATGTCTTCACTTAGAAGCAGCATTTTCAAGGTCAAACTCTTAATTTGCTAAATCACAGACTTTCTCTCCCACACACGCCACACTCAAATCAAACTCATGAACGATGTACAGTATATTATTTAATAAGCACTTTTTATGAAGACTCCTGTTTCCAGGCATTTTGTAGCTGAATGTTCTGCATCTCTTGTATGAACACTGTTGTAATGTAAGAGCAAACAGTACATATTAAAACACATCTGAGAATTAGTGTTTCTGGCTAATCTTTCTGTTTTGTTGCCGTGATTGTAAGGGATTTATGGAGTGAATCTCACAAAACTTGCCAAAAACCTGTCTGGGTCACGCCAAAAGAAATTATGCATTGCATACCAAAAAATAAGCTTCTTTGGGTGAAATTAAAACAAATACTGAATGCAGTAATTTTGTATTTAAATATGCAGTACAATTAACCCTGTATCGATGGATATGCTGCCAAATTTTACTATTATTTTTAATCTATATATTATATGATCTGGATATGCTCTTGGCAGGCTTTGTGAACTTCATCCTCACAAAAAAAAATGTTTTCTTGAAAATATACATTTACGCCGAATATTCACATTTATATACACATCCAAATATTAAAAATATTTAAACACACATTAAAAAGTAAAAAAAAAAAAAAGTGACTAGGCTATAGGCTTCTTACATATGCCTATACTGGTGTCCTTTGGTGTGATTTAATAAATGAACAGTGTTTGTCTTACAATCTGAAAGCATAAACTTTCAAGATGCTTCCTAGAATCAGATTTGTCATTTCTTCCCGTCCCTTGTCTCTGCAGCCTTCTCTTTTCTTCCTCCTTTATCACCAGCTTAGCTCACAGGCTGCATTTCTTTTCAAATCTCTTTTCTTCAACGCCTTCTTTCCTCTGTCTTTCTAGTTCAGCTCTGTGTGGCCTGCTCAAAAGGGGTGATCTCTGGCATGCTGTGACTCCGTCCCTTCCTGGCGCGCAGGGCGGTTGACACCTGTTCGGCTGCTTCCTCCTCCTCATCAGACCATGTGTTTTCCTCTTGCAGGTTGTTGCGGGAACCACCAAAGCTTCCCTTGCCGCGGTTCAAGGTGCGAAACTTTGACCGAAAAGTGACAAAGGAAAGGCTCTTGCTGCGCTGTTTTTCCCAACGGTTCATCCGATTCTGGGTTTCTGCATCTCCCTGAAGGTCATCTAGGCAGTTTTGTAGGACACCCCGAAACAATTTGGGGACCTCGGGCACCTCCGGCTCAAACTCTGACACTAGTTTCCGGAACCTTTGCAACAAAATATCAAAATCATTTGAGAGGTTTTGCTTGACTAAAACTAAACTAAAACCATAAAAAAAACATGTTAGGCTACTTAAAAAAAAAAAAAAAAACAACAACAACTCATTCAATTTCAGCTAGTTAAAAAGAAAAAAATTCTCAATTTTCGAGCTTTATAATGGCAGCGAAGGGGTCCATTGAGTTTGAAGCTCAAAAAAGCACATCTATCCATAATAAACGTATCCACACGGTTCCAGCGGGTTAATAAAGGCCTTCTGAAGCGAATCGATGGGTTTAGAAAAATATCCATATTTAAAACTTTATAAAGTAAAATATCTTGCCTCTGCCAGACTACCTTCCATGTTCAACATATGAAGAAAGTGAAACACCTCTCACAGTTCAAAACGCTTATGCTACATCCTACATGTCACTCCAGTTACGCTTTATCATAAGTTACGGAAGGTAGTCTGGCAGAAGCTAGATATTTTTTTTATAAAGTTTTAAATATGGATATTTTCTAAACTAATCGATTCCCTTCAGAAGGCCTTTATTAAACCGCTGGAACCATGTGGAGTATGCTTATGATGGATGGATGCACTTTTTTGAGCTTCAAACTCAAGAGCCTCGTCACTGCCAATATAAAGCTTGGATGAGTCAGGATATTTATTAATATTAACTAATTGATCTGAAAGAAGAATGTCATATAGGATGGCTTGAGGATGAGTAAATCATGGGGTCATTTTTATTTTAAAGTGAACTAATCTTTTAAATATATACATGCATGTGTGTGTATTTATATATAAATAATAATTATACTTATTTATTTTAGATGCTATTAATCGCAATTTGACAGCACTAATATAGACATTTAAAAACTGTTAAAATGTCTAAAATAAAATGTCTTTGGATAAAAGCGTCTGCTAAATGATTAAATGTAAAATGAACTAAAATGAAAATATAAAAATAAAAACTAATTCAAAGTATTAATAAAAAATGAATAGTATCTCAGTAACACATGGCAATGTAAATCTACATGGTTAATCTACCTGACAATGACCGGCCCACACTGTTGAGGTGGGATCTGGGCACAAAGCTCCTGCAGTTCCAGAACCTCTCCTGGCGTGAGCTCGTAAGGGGCGCGAGGCTGAGGGTCGGCCAGCCAGCTGTAGTCTGCCGAGGAGGAGCTGCGGCGCCTGCGGGTCGCTGCTGCCTTCTCCAGCCGGATGCGCTCAGTCCGTTTCACCATGGCACCCAGCTCAAGCATCAAAGTGTTGGTCACCAGCTCTTCTGAAGTGCGCTGTCCAGGAACCTTCGGCTCCATGGAAAACACTACTGACCAGGGAAACATCTGTGAGAGCGAAAAACATTAAAGGTTTGAGATATGAAGTTTGGTTGTAATATTGAGGACTTTTTGCCTCTATCTATCTATCTATCTATCTATCTATCTATCTATCTATCTATCTATCTATCTATCTATCTATCTATCTATCTATCTATCTATCTATCTATCTATCCATCCATCCATCCATCCATCCATCCATCCATCCATCCATCCATCCATCCATCCATCCATCCATCCATCCATCCATCCATCCATCCATCCATCCATCTGAAATATTTTCCATCCATCCATCCATCCATCCATCCATCCATCTGAAATATTTTCCATCCATCCATCCATCCATCCATCCATCCATCCATCCATCCATCCATCCATCCATCCATCCATCCATCCATATTTTAAAGACACTGCCCAGCCCCCCAAAATTGGCTGTTTTTATATTTAGGCAAATGCAATCTATGATTGGATCTTTATTGCAGTGATTATGATGTTTTTTTAGCATGTTTCTAGATGTAGACTAAGATTTGGAAATAAGGAAATAAATGTATCCAATTAATAGTTTAAATATGCAAACGTGCAAAACGGTGCAAATAGAATAAAACCGTATTTGCTCTGAATAGAGTATATGCCTATATTTGATGCAAATTGTATATTATTATTTATTCATCAAAAACACTCATGTTATATAAAAAGGATATTACCTTTCAGATAATGTGAGTTTTCCAATGTTGACAAAATATTCCTGTTTTGATGTCAAATGTCTCCAAATTGGACCTAAAGTGCAATAAAAGCAGAGCCAAAATATTAAAATCCAGGGTTTGGTTTCCAATCTGAGCACACCAGATGAGACAGCTCTCCTTTGCGATGTTTTAGACACTGTAAATGTGTGTGTATGTAATCCCATATAAATATGTAAGCTGGTATTTAGTCATCTGATTAGCTCACTGACACGCACCTTGCATACGGTGTGACCTCCTGCTCATCCTGAGCTGACTGCACAACATGTGTGCACTGAATGCATTGGGAAAAAAAAAAAATATATATATATATTACAAATAATGCAAATAACATTGCATGTATTGAGTATTATAAATGAATTCCTAATGGATTAATTTGTGATTCAAAAAGTAACGTTTAAGTTTCATGCCAAGTAAAGCAATGAAAGTTAGCAGCTTGTTTATTTGTAATGATTTGTAAAAAGTAGAGCTATATAAAAGCTTACAATGACCATTAGCTCTATTGTTAAGATAACATCAGTTACTCAGAGGTACTTAAGGAGTTAGGTAACCCGCTTTACATGCACACGCTGTCTTAATCATTGCGTAGCTATACCCAGCAGTCTGTGTCCGATCGGACCGAAAGATGGAGAGAGAACTGTGCTGTGAGGTTTTCCACTCTATTCAGCACTTCAGAGATTTAATCTGCGCTCCTACAGACTTCTCAGAAACAAGGGCCACGGCAATAAGCATAATCTGATTACATACTGTTTATGCTGGTGGATTAGACAAGTGAAAGTGACCAGTCGGGCTATATAATGCAGGACTGATATACAAGCGGCATCCTGCTTCTGTTTGTTAATTTCTGCATACATTTATGCTGTTGTGTTTTGTCCTTCAAAGCACTGATTTAAAGGGATAGGTCACCCATCAAAATAACAATGTTGTTCCAAATCTCTCTGTGTTTCTTTCTTCTGCTCAACACAAAATAAGATATTTTGAAGAATTTTGGTAAGCATACGACAGCCTCCATTGACTTTCATAGTAGGAAAAATGTTTTCCTGTGAAAGTCAATGGGGTCCATCAACTGGTTACCAACATTCTTCAAAATATCTTATTTTGTGTTCAGCAGAAGAAAGAAATGCACACAGATTTGGAACAATATGAGGGTGAGTAAATGGTGACAAACTTTTCCTTTTTGACCCAAGACAAGATGTGAAGAATATATAGACCAAGAGTCCGAGGTGTAATTAATAAAAGAAAAAAGTAATGAGGAATAGTTAGCAGTTTCATCAGTAGAAACCAGCATCAAGTCTCACAAGGAGTTCGTAGGCCGCGTTCTCCCTCTGCCTTCCCATGCAATTTCTCAACACCATTATACTCTTTTCAAGGTCTAGCTACGTCATTACTGCAGGCTGAATGATTCTGATTGGCTAAGAGAAAATAGATCATCATAGTAAATTTCCACACCTTGTCAGTTAATCAGATGCACTTCTCCATAAATCACTTGTTGACGCTTTCACCCTGGAATTAGGCACGTATTCTCACGTTTTAAGAGACCTTCCACGTCTGGAGCAGGTGCCAGCTCCAGAACAACACGCCGGTTGTACCTCTAACACCGATCTGTAATACAGAACCCTAGCGTACAGACACAGACACTGGCTTCTCTGAGGTGGTGGAGCTCCAGCTCTGACCAGAGACTTTCCCAAAACATACTGATAACATGTGCTATCTCTCAGAAAGAGGTACGGAAAATATTCAGTTTCTCGATAAAAGGAAATAATATGAAATAAAAGACAAATAATTATTTAATCTCTGGAAGCCGGGCTACGTGAGTAAGCACCGTTACTCCACTCCTGGCATGGGCCAAACTCTCAGTCAGAGGCCAAATACAAACTTAAGAAAACATATATGAAGAAACAATAAACAATCAGTGTTTCTATTGATTAAGTATCATAACTGGAAAGAATAATTAAAAATCATTATAATAATATGGAAGGTTAAATACTGATTAAGGCTTTTATTATAAATTGAATTAAGAAATATAAAATATTTTAAGATATATAAAATATATATGCAGAGTGCCATGGATATTAATGGTTCTTCATGGAAACAAATGCATTAGAGATAAAAATATTTTTAAGAATATTTTTTATGCTACAGGTCACTATTGTGTTCCCACTCATTTTGAACAAAAATTCTGTTGATTGAGCATAATGATAATTTTCAATTCACAAATGTCCTTTTTAGAAAATTTGAAAATCTTACATTTATGCATTTAGCAGACGCTTTTATCCAAATCCTTACATTGCATTCAAGGTACACATTTTACATTATTGTCAATTCTTGCTTTCCCTGGGAATCGAACCCATGACTTTGGCGTTGCTAGCACCACGCTCTACTGGTTGAACTACAGGAAAGCCGATTTCCTGAAAATCTTATCGAAAATTACTTTTCCAGCTCTGAAATCACACTTTTTTTTTCTTTTTCTTTTTTTACTGATGCATGACATTTTATTTATCATTGCTCCAATTCCTGGTTAATTCCTGATTCTATCTAGTGTCCAATATTTGTTTTTCCTTCTTTGAAATTGTAAATAATGTAAAATAACACTATGTAAAATTGGAATAAAATGCTTAAAGATTTTGTGTACTCAAGTAATTTGTAAGCAACTTAACATTTTAATTCTTAATATTATTTAATGTATATATTTTTGCAAAGTTCAGGGTTAAATCAATTTATTAAAAAAGAAGAAGAAAGAGCCGAAGACTTTATCACTGACCTGTGGGTGCCACTGCACTTCTGGTTACCTCTTTAAGGCCCCGCCTCTTTTGAAACGTCACGGATCCCCACGCCTCGCGTCAAATCAAGTTCGGCAGTTTTTGACGCGCACAAGATACAGCGACCGCGTGCGCTCAGTTCTGACTGTTTAAAATAACGACAATCAGTTAACGATAAGCGGTCAAACGCCTCAGATGCACCAGATATACATATCGGTTATATTTTATTAACAGACACGTAAACGACATTTACGACATCAGGATCGCGGCGTTTTTAAGAGATCAACATATCAGAAGTCTTGGTAAGTAATGCCACATTGTTTTATTTCACTGTAGCATTTCGTTTTATCTGACAGGATTTTGGTCTGCATTTGTTTCCCCAAATAAATATGCATTTTTTTATATCACTCGCAGTAGGATAGAGATTCTAGTTTAATAAAAACCCGCCAGCGAATGTATTAATCCTACTAAAGCGAAGGCTTTTCTCATGAATATTAATGAACAGCCTTTCTCACAGCCTGCATTGACGAAGTGTAATTGATATTCATGACCCAAAACTTGCCGTAGTAGGATTCATAACTTTGCTGAGGTTTGTATTCGTAAATATATAGACATAAGACAAGACTTGTTGAACGTGTATAAGTTAATCATCCTGGTAGCCAACATGGTCATCAGCCCACCCCGGCGTCATCTGTGTCTGAAGGCTCCAGCTTTGATGCTTTGTAATGGAAATTAAAGGTGCATGGTGAGATCCGACCAGGATGTTCACTGTTTCACAGTTCTTATAGATTTAGAGGCCGGATTTTCCTCATTCCTGTCATTCAGCAATCCAGTTCTTAATACTGGTGACTGAGAAGAGAAACTAAATACATGAGGCTGAGTGTTATTATAAATAGACGCTTTCACTTTATGTGTGTGTGTGTGTGTGTGTGTGTGTCTGTCTGTCTGTCTGTCTGTCTGTCTGTCTGTCTGTGTCTGTGGGACTGTCCATTTCAGTGGCCAAACCTTTGATAGTTCCCTTTAAGGAATAATTCACCACAAAAATATATAATATTCGGTCTTTATTTACTTATCCTCGTGTCGTCCCAAATGCATATATTTGTATTTTTTTGCCGACAACACTTTTTGTTATAATGAAAGTGTATGTGGTTTTAAAAAACAAACAAAAGTATGATTAAAAGGATATTTTACACACAAAAAATCCTGTCATTTACTCAGCCTCATGTTGTTCCAAACCTGCATGAATTTCTTTCTTCTGCTGAACACAAAAATATGATATTTTGAAAATTGTTGATGTTATCCCATCAACTTACATGGTATTTTCCTATGCTATGGAAGTCAATAGGATCCATCTAAAAAGGTAGATTACCTTTTTTATCTTCAGTGGTGGAAACGAGCATTCATAGTACACCTTATGGAAATTTTGTGTGTAAAACCACAATAACTCATTATGCATTAAAATTCTTCATGTCTGCCCTAGATAGAGAAGTAACTATGTCCACTCTGTGAAAAAATTGTTGTTTTGAATCAATCCATTTCTTTGAATTGGCTGATCCAGTTCACAAAAGGCAGTCTAATGATTCATTCATGAATCGGACCAATCCTGTTTTTGAGTTTAACTGACAGTCTCCATTCTTTGTAGTTGCATGAATAAAGACAAGCAGTACAATTGTGATTACATCTTCTTTTTTTTGTCTTACAAAGAAAATAAGCCATCATACAGGTTTGGAACAACATGATGTAAGGTAAATGATGACAAAGTTGTCTGTTTTGGGTTTTACTTTGTGTTTTGGCAGCAGAAGTCCCTTAAGAATGTTTCCATGAAAACTCTGACAAACACACACACCCATACGATCGCTGAGATTTTATTTTTATATTAAGATGCAAAATATATTTGTTAATTTTTCCTTTTTTCTCATTAGTGAATGTTTTAAGTATGTGAACTGATATTTCTGGTCTGAAACAAGTACAGACAGCTGAGTGTATCTCCCCTAAGGCGGCACACAGGATCCTTGTGAACGACAACTCAAGCCAGACCTTTCTATATCTCTCCCGTTGCACCGCTGGAAGATGATCAGTCAAGCTCTCTGAAACACCAGTCTGTAAGCATCTGCAGCGATGAGCTGGGCCGGAGACGACTGGACCGTGGGTCTGACGGGTCACGTCCTGCAGAAGGTGAAGCAGCTTCAGGCTCTGAATGAGAAGCTGAACAAGGAAAAACAGCAGAGGCAACTGCAGCTGGACAACTCAGAAGCAGCTCTGCACAAACAGAAGCAAAAGGTGAGCAATGGCGCTTTCAGTAAGAGATATGTACATGTGCATTTTAACCCTGTAAAGCCTGACATATGAAATCATTTGATTTAATAAAATTTTTACTAAACTTTTAGATATATTTGCATATGTGTTTGTTGTTGAGCGTCATGTTTGATGCTTCAGACTTTTTTGGTCTTATAAAATATGACATAGTAGACAATCGAGCTCTGACTCGAGAAGGGAAAAACACCCTAGTTTTATTGGAAAAATATGCAATTTGGTTATATGGCCAAAAAGTAAGATGAAATTCTGATCGCTTGTAATGTAAGACAGTTAGACATTTATAACAGTTGGCCTATAGCAGACTACTTGCATATAATGCATTTAAATATGTCTTGGTGAGATTTATTAAATGCTAAGTTTTATGATCAAAGCTCTGTAGTTTTTATTGTGAGAGAGTTTTATTGTTTATCTCAAAGGCCTGATAATGATTTTTCTAAAAATGATATATCAATTAAACTTAAGTTGCTTCATTCCAGTAAGTGTTCATCTTTAATGGGAGCATATCTGTATGAATTTTACTGAACACAAAAGAAGATATTCTGAAGAATATTGGTAGCCAGACAGATTTGGCCTCATCACTTCCCCATACATTTCCTGACATTCTTCAAAAAAAATCATATTTTGTGTTCAGCAGAAGAAAGAAACTCATACAGATTTGGAAAAATATGAGGGTTAGGTATTGAGTAAATTATGATGACAATTTAAATTTTTGAATGAGCATCCCTTTAATGTTATTTTAATTTTTTTAACCAGTGTTGTTAACTAATAGAGCTGTATCTGAGGTCGACCAATAAAGGATTTTACCCATAACCAGGTTGGGCTATGCTGACAGACTGATTACAATATCCTATAATAGTTTTTAAAGGAACATGCTAACTTTTTGGGAGTTTAATGCGCATTTATGTGATTTAAACATATCTTTGAATATCTAATAAACATTTAATTCCACAAACCTTGCAGGCTTAGTCGAATCAAGCTGTCAGATGTTCTGAAGTGCGCATTTGTAGCCTTTATGATCGTGCGTGACTATCTATCTGGCACGTTTCAGTTAATGCCTTTGCAAGCTTAACTTTCATAGAAATTAATTTGAGAAGTTAAAAGACTTACATTGCTTACCATAGCTCCGTTTAAATGAGGGCCTGTAGCTGCGAGCTGAGCTCTGAGTGTGATCTCCATCCCCCATGCGTGGGTTCAAAACATGGAAAGGGCTCCCCCTGCTGGCTGTAGTGTTTAGCCTTTGGCCAAACATTCCTCCTATGATGCAAATATCGTCAATTTTTCCAAAGGAATTTTTCCAGAAATAAAATGCATAAATCTCTTGTCTCAGGGGGGTATGAGGGGGGGAAAGCGCAATCATTTAAATATACTCCAGGGTTTCTACTGATACAAAGCCATATGCTAATCGCTGAAGTAACCCTTTAATTAATTATTAAATTAATTATTAATATGAATTATTTATTAAATTATTTTGGCATCAGCCAAAAAAAATCTCAAATTTGGGAAGATCACGATTCAGATCATAGTTTGGGAATGTTGTTGATCGTGATATAAAATTTAGTGAAGATTGCCCACCCCTACATTTTTAAACCGCTTGAGGTACTAATGTTAGCATCCGCTCAGCCTTGGCGGCAAACATATTGCTGTTCTTATTAATAATTATATGAAAACATGTACTGTATTTCATTGTTTAAAATCTGCATCTGAAGTGTCCCGCTCTGTGAAGCACGGAGCATCACGTGTCAAAACAAACACCACCAGGCGTCACCAGATGGATTTCATTTGACCTCTAGAGGTTGCTCGCGTGCTGTATAATGACTGCGCATCCTATTGTTCCAGCGATCTGTTATCGGTGCCGATAAATCAGCAAAAAGGGATCAAACGGTCGACCTCTAAACTGTGTTAAGTTTTACCAAAAGTTTACTAACGGATAACAATAAAATGTGTTCTTCGGTTTACTTTGTAAAAATCAATAAAGACTTAACAGCAAAATACTGTACCACAACATTTTGGTGGACTTTTTACAGTTATCATTAAAGGTCTTTTACCTGCAATAAAGTATAAACGATCAATCAGTCAGAGGGCATGTAGAAATTGCAATGGGCTTTATAGGGTTAAATGAGGCACTTAAGCTATGTCGAAATAACTGCCTGAAAGGACAGCAAGTGGAAAGTTGGCTGAGAGTTACAGCACAGCTGTAGCACAAACAGTTCGGGATGTGTTATGTAGCGTTGTCTTCTCTGTCAGCATGAGGAGGTGCGTGTGGAGCTGGCTGCGGTTCAGAGGGAGCTGGGAGGAGCTCGAGAGGCAGCACAGGCGGAGGTGCGGACCAGAGAGCGTTTGTCTCACGACCTGCAGGTCAAAACGGGTCAAGTGCACTCACTGGAGGGACAACTCGAATCTGCCAAAAAGATGACACAAAACCTCACACAGGAGATCAAACGGTGAGACACGCACACATGAACATTCCTGTCATTTTACATACCAAATCGAACATGGTCATGTATTGATTAGCAATTGAAATGTAATTTTATTTATTACACTTGTGCCTATACTTTTCGATTCTTGCATCACTACTGTTAACATGAGAGAATGATCCAAATTAGTGTTGCACGAATGGTTTTGAACTAAGGGCCCCTTTAACCTAAACTGTTTGTGGACGCCACAATAAGTCAGTGTGTTCCACTTATTTAAAAAAAAAAGAAAAAAAAGAAAAAAGATCCCAGTGATGTACTTCACATCTCACTCACCTAAAGAGAGATCCGATAATCAAAGAAGTCTCTGTTACTATGGAAATGGGAATATCATGCACTCTTGGGTGAATCAGTCACTGCACATTCATTTATTGCAGTATCCATCTGTGTCAGGAAGTGGGTCATGTGACATTCAAGTCCTGGACTCTCATTGGCTGTTGTTGTGCATTTGCATAAAATATAACTAAATTGTGCTTCATCACCCACTCTCATTAAACATTAATGACTTCTGGTTGCTTTGTCTCTTCACATAACTGTCAATATGAATGTCCCTAAAAGATTTCCTCTATTATTATTAATATTAAGTTACTGGTTGCCATTTTCTAAAGAGATATTTAAATTCATTTGTTGTTTAAACCTTATTTTGTTTTTAAGCCGTTAAAAACATAATCAAATTCATATCCAAATTATGTCCTATGTTAACTAAAACTATTAAAAAAAATATATCTTTGAAATGAAGCTGGAAAAAAAAGGTAAAACTTTTAAAATTACCCTTTTTGCTAAAAGTGAGATGAAAGCTAAATATAAAAATAAAATAAAAAAGAATAAAAATTACAAAAAAAAATCTAATTCAAACTCTGAACAGATACTGTGTATGTGTGCGTGTGCGTCTGAACAATACAAATACAGAGCATTCAATGTGCTTTACTGTTGTTTAATAACATACCAGTTGTTAAAAAAAACAAAAACTTTCAGTTAACAAAAACTCCATAAAACTGTTTTAAAAATGGCAAGCTGTGAAAAGGATGTGGTCTAGGACCATTTATACAGTGTGTGCCATTGTAAAGACTGTAAATCTATCACTCAAAGCCTCATATTCATCTGCGTTAAATTCGATACGGTGTCCAACCTGACTAAGGTTGTGTATAATGATATCTTGAGGTAACTGATAGTCAGCCATAAGGGTGTGTATTAACGTTAAACCTGGAGAAGTGATTTCTGGACAACTAGAAGCACCAAAAAGAATTTAAGTCTGTTTTTTGTTTTAAATGTGTTTGTCCCATTTCTCAGTTGCCTATATTGACCTATAACAAATGCCTTCTCTTTTTCTTTCACTGCATGTAGGCTTGAGGCGGAGCTGGAAAAGCTGCAGAAGGGAAATGTCACTGGGGAATCAGTGTTGTTTTCCACACCTTGTTGGAGCCCAAGCTCCCCCTGGGACAACAGAGGTACCATCCCTCACGCTCTGCCCTTTTGTTTTTCTGTGGCCCTTCTTTTTTTATTCACTGTCTATTCACAGTGTCCCTTTAAAGATTACAAAAATATATCCCCTCATAAAGTAGGCGAAAGAGTGTTTTCTTTTTTTGAAGGTCCCTAAGGACTGATTGCGTAGTAAAATGTGTGATTACATTTTGACTTTGTACTCAGGCTCTGTGTGTATTGTATGCTTATGTCCATGTGGGATGCATCTAGAACGACCTATTTATCATCGTTCTTTTGCTGTCATTTAACTCTGCAGGTGGTTTCAGAGCAGAGAGTGAAGGCAAAACACAGCATGCCAGAGTAAGTCAGATGCACAAACAACCTCTTAACAAGAAATAATTTATGAATATACTTCCTGACTCATTTGTTTGTGCTCTGTCCATTGTAGCAGCAGCTGCAGTTTGGAGATGTCCCCAAGCCCTCAGTGGGCGGGGCTTCTTCCCCGTTTCCACAGCAACCACATAAATCCCCACCCCTTCGGCGCAACGTTCGCCAATCAGAAGCGTCCACCCCCTCCTCTGTGTTTCCATGGGAACGTGGTGATTTGTGGTCCACTCCCAAAGGACGACCAGCTTCCTCGGTTTCTTCCAGTGACGTCATAATCAAAAACAACGACTCTGGGATGGAGGAGGCCTTGAGGAACGAGATAGATGGTGAGCTTCTCCACACGCCATTGGGCTTTCAGAAGTTTTGCACTGAAAACCTCAATTTACATTTTCAGGCGTCCTGGAGTAAAACCAACCCCCAGTCTTTACTGCTCTTTACTTGCTTAAAAACTAAAAGAGTAAGATCTCTCTTTCCTGGGTGGTTTGAATCCAGGACATTTGCCTGTCTGCTCTGTAATAAATGAAAGCAGTCCGAAGTCACTGTTTATGGTGTGTTGGCATGGCAGCCAGTGAGAGTAAGTTGATTGACCTTGTCAGTGGCATGAACAGATTTGTGTAGTATTTACATGTTATAGAGGGTGGAGTTTTTTTTTAAACAGCAGTCTTAGGTTCAAACTGTGCTGGAAATAAATTGGATGCATACCTGCATTTGCCCTGAGAATGTGTTTATATAAAATTAAGGTAGTTTAAGGAAATTAAGTATAGTTTTATTTATTTAGTGCAGCTGTGTTTGCCCATAAACTGAGTGATGAGTATCATGTTTGGTCATAAAATGTCAGGTCTATTTACATAAGCAGTCTGATTAATACTGAATGCTATTGTCAGGTTTCTAAAGCTATTCCACACCCAAAACTTAACCCATCACAGAACCCTTTTATTTAAATTTATCATTCTGTAGTTTTCATTTTTGCCAGTAACGGTGGCAAATTGTGTTTTTGCCAATGTATAATATGAGCACATACACTACTGTTAGTGTAGAGTTGGTCAAAATTTTACATAAAAATATTTTATGTTCACCAATGCTGCATTTTATTTGATCACAAGTACAGTAAAACATTTAAAATTAAAAGTAACTGTTTTCCATTTGAATATATTTAAAAATGTAACTTGTTCCTGTCCTGACCACGCTGAAAGTTCAGCATCATTACTCCAGTCATCAGTGTCACATGATCCTTCAGAAATCATTCTAATGTTGTGTTTTACTGCTTAAGAAACATTATCACCAATTGCAATGAATTGAGCTGCTTAGTGTTTTTGTCGAAACAGTGTCAGCTTCAAAAGAACAGCATTTATTTAAAATATAAATATTTTTTAACATTGCAAATGTCTTTACTCCCAATTTTGACCAATTTAATGCATCCTTGCTGAAAAAAAGTATTTAGTTTCTTTAGCCCCATTCGCATGGGACTAGTATTATCTAGGGACCTCTGGTGATTTGTAATAATAATAATGCAGAGAATGTCTGTGGTCTTAATCCCGTGCGACTCGGCCATGTCTGTAATTTGTAAAGTAAAAATTCCCCCGCAAATTACCTACCATATTTCGCTGAACACCGAGGTCCTGTGACGATAGTAGTCCCGTGTGAATCGACATCTCTGTGATTTGGCCAGGATTAGGCGGATCGTATATCATTTTTGCAAGCTTTTTTTCTTCCTGTGAGCATTTCTATCTTTATCTTTCACGAAGAATAAAGTTTGCATTCATAATAAATTATACTTTCACTTTAGAATGAGTATCAATTTGGGATTAATCTGATTGAATGGTGTGTTTAATATTGACACCAATACTGTTCTTAATGAAAAACAGAACAGAACAGTACAGTCCAATGACAAGCTTGTTTAAATGGGCGCTTTTACATTTAGTTTTGAAACTGAATCTTCCGCTGTATATTGTCAACCTCTCACTCGTGATAAATGAAATCTGACTACTGCCGCTGGTCTGAGCTCAGTTCATGGCGTCTGTTCGCTGACTGAACGAAATTATGTTTATATATTAGGCTACTGTAAAATAATCAAAACGATATCGATGCCTATTTATAATTTCATACAGCTATATAACAAAGTCTTGACATCATATCCGGGAGAAGTCAGTAAATTCGAGTAAAATCACAGGCTTTGCTTATCCTGTGCGAATGCGGCACGCAAAACTAGGAGAATTCATAGGAAGTCTCACGACCTCTTATAATATGACTTACGACCCAATGGTTGAGAAACACAAACTAATGTGTGTTATCAGTTCTCAATGCCAATACTGGAAAAAGACATTACCATGACGGAAATTATTATTAAATCCAAACAGATGGCATGTTTCTTAAGAGTACATAAAGTGTGTTAGTATTTGTCTTGGATCATTTTATAGGGGGTCGTGAGACTTCCTATGAGTTCTCCTATTATAGAATTTCGTATGTTGAATCATTATTGCCGTAACTTTCTAACGCTGATTCTAAACTGTCCTATCACAATAATGTATCATTGCTGCAAACGGCTCTTATTGGACAAGGTCCTACTCTCTTTACGTAAGCGTTTTACCCCGTTGGTTGGTAACGACAGTGCGCTCGAGATGCCAGACTTACACTGTACGCAGCCACGGCCTGTTAGCTCGAGACCTGAATTCCTTCTGGATTCAAACCAGACACGAATATCCAGAACTCGCAGATCGTGCAACATAGTTTCTCTTGCCATTCAGCACCACCTTGCCATTCAGTTTTGGCCTCATAGCCTGCATAATTATTGAAAAAAATGTGTTTTCATGAAATAATGGTAAAACTTTACAATATGGTTCATTAGTTGAGAAAAAAAGTTGAGAAACCCTGAGTTAGCATATGCGCTTATATTTGTCAATGCCAATATGCAATTTGCAGAGCCTTGAGGATTGTTGCCATTGACACAGTGCACTATGGATAAAATGAGTGATGTGAATTGGACACAGACACATGCTGGTCTTGCCAGAATGAGATGCATTTGTAGTGAGATGTGCGGTGGTTTAATAAGAGAGAGAGAGAGAGAGAGAGAGAGGTATGAATGTTCTCCATTGTTTCGTTTCTTTGTGTTGATGAGTCATCAGTGAGGTCATCAGGGTTCGTCGGCTCCACAGACAGCTGACTCTGACAGCTCTACACCACAGTATCACTGATTCTTCACAGAAAATGCTTTCCTTCCAATGACTTCTGGATCATAAATGCAACATTTTCTAGAATGTAAAGTTTCCTTTAGAGGCTTTAATAAACGGTTACAGTGGCAGGTGGTTCAGAGGGGTTTTACAGGGGCTGTATCCAACACTTTGGTAGCATTTCATTTTTCCAAGTTAGTCCTTTTTTTGCTGCATCAAAAGTTATTTTTAATTTAAGTAATTGCATTAATTCCTACCTCTCTCCGACCTTTAGAATTAAACAGGCTGTTTTTGTTAGTATAGTGGTATGACCAAAATCCAAAGGAAAAATAAGATGAATGATCTTGTACATGAAGACAATAAAGCAAAACCACTTTTCTGAATATTTTTATAAGAATACTTTTCATTCCAAGTTATAAGCATATTAAGTAATAAGGGAAATAAGTGCTAAATGGTCATAAATGCAGATTTCTTAAATGTACAAAATGTTTAATTTCAAGTAATTTTAAGCATGTCAAGTATACTTTTAAACAAAACATTTTAAAATAAATGTTCCCTTAATTTTTAGGTGAAATGGCATGGATGGATGCAGGTATATGTTATCTATGTTGTGTATGCATAGTTTAGTTTCCATAAATGATTTGGTGGATTGGAAAGGAAGCTTTGCTTTATGAACATCAGTGAATGGCACATCTTACTTTTAGAGCCAGAAACATCCGTCAGAAGGTCAGAGTGATAAATAATTTGATGTCTGTCTCTCTCAGGGCTGCGTGTGCGTGTATCAGATCTACAGCGTGAGGCACAGCTGGAGTCTGAGCGCTTGAAGGACGTGGAGTCTCGCCTGGCTGAGGCTAGCAGAGAGATCAGCACCAAAGAACAGAGTCTGACACGCACCCAAGACCAGCTGACCCGCGCACAGACCCGCATCACACAGGAGACTGACCGGGTAAACGCACACACAACTGTTTAAACCAGTACACACTCACTGTGAAAAATCAAAAGCTGAATTTTCAGCAACATCACTCCAGTCTTGAGTGTCTTTCAAAAATCCTTATTTGCTGAAGAAACACTTATTATTAATAAATGTTGAAATTCAGGACTCTTATGACTAGAAAGTTTAAAAAACATTTATTTAAAATACAAATTATTTGTAACATTGTAAATGACTTTACTGTCACTTTTGATAATAATGCATATTTGCTGGAAAAAAAATCTTACTGACCCCAAACTTTTGAACAGTAGTGTATGTGTTCATTTAAAATTTAAAGTCCCAGTGAACCGGAAGTAGCAAGTGAGTTTTCTTCAGTGCTGTGACGTATTTCGTAGTAAAGTGGAATTTCAAACAGAGGGCAGGGTTTGACCTCAATGCTCCTCCTCTACATCTCACGCTCATAGCAGATGAACGTTTGGAGGGGAGTGGTTACGCATTTTAAACCGCAAGCTGTCAAACTGACATCATCTGAGAAGGACCGGAAGTAACTTTTCAGATTTTGATTAAAGATTACCACGGCAAACAATTTTTGTCTGTGTATTTTGTACTGTGTAACTTGCACGGATGAATTAACAAATTAAATAAGATTGATTTTGATTTCATCAAATTTTGATTTTGATTTTCAGTTTTGTAAAATATTAATTGTTGGTTTATGATGCCAAATGTATTAACTTTTTGAATTGAACCTTACTATATAATCAGATAGTAGATTTTTCAGGCATTTTATGAAAATATTATGTTTTCATTTTCTTAAAAATAAGTGTCTGCATTGTGTGCTTTGAATGTTTAGAATATGTAGTTATTTTATACCTGTGTGTGTGTGTGTGTGTGTGTGTGTGTGTGTGTGTGTGTGTGTGTGTGTGTGTGTGTGTGTGTGTGTGTGTGTGTGTGTGTGTGTGTGTGTGTGTGTGTGTGTGTGTGTGTGTGTGTAGGTCCAGACTGCTGAGCAGAAAATCAAGCAACTTCAGGAGGAGCTGAAGTGTCAAAGGCAGAATGCTGAAACCAGCCGCTGCAATGCAGAACAGCGCAGGAAAGACTTGGAGAGAGAACATCAGAGGGTGAGACCGCACATGGACGTTCCTGCTCTTCCCTGCTGCCAAATCTACAGCTCCAATGCAATTGTATTTTAGCTTGGAGTTGTGATGTTGCAGTCTTGGGATTGATTTTGTTTAATTTTTATTGCACTCTTCACAAAGTGTGTTATTTCAAAGCAGCTTAACAGAAAACTCCTCCTTAACATCAGTACAGTAACTAAGAGATGATTGTGATTTTGTGTTTTTAGGAGCTGTTGGAGCTGCAGAGAGAGAGACAGGCTCTGGAGAGACAAAATCAGCAGGAGAGCAACAGACTCAACCAGGAGATCCAGCAGGCCAGAACACTTCACCACACACTGCAGGCGCAGCATGACAAGGTACCTGGGCTGAAGAGGGACTAACTGAATGTAGCGGCCCTATTAAAGGGATAGTTCACCCAAAAATGAAAATTAGCCCATGATTTACTCACCCTCAAGTCATCCTAGATGTACAGTGCCTTGCGAAAGTATTCGCCCCCCTTGAACTTTGTGATCTTTTGCCACATTTTAGGCTTCAAACATAGATATAAAACGTAAAAGATGTAATTTTTTGTGAAGAATCAACAACAAGTGGGACACAATCATGAAGTGGAACTAAATTTATTGGATATTTCAAACTTTTTTAACAAATCAAAAACTGAAAAATTGGGCGTGCAAAATTATTCGGCCCCCTTAAGTTAATACTTTGTAGCGCCACCTTTTGCTGCGATTAGAGCTGTAAGTCACTTGGGGTATGTCACTATCAGTTTTGCACATCGAGAGACTGAAATTTTTGCCCATTCCTCCTTGCAGAACAGCTCAGTGAGGTTGGATGGAGAGCGTTTGTGAACAGCAGTTTTCAGTTCTTTCCACAGATTCTCGATTGGATTCAGGTCTGGACTTTGACTTGGCCATCCTAACACCTGGATATGTTTATTTTGGAACCATTCCATTGTAGATTTTGCTTTGTTTTGGATCATTGTCTTGTTGGAAGACAAATCTCCGTCCCAGTCTCAGGTCTTTTGCAGACTCCGTCAGGTTTTCTTGCAGAATGGTCCTGTATTTTGCTCCATCCATCTTCCCATCAATTTTAACCATCTTCCCTGTCCCTTCTAAAGAAAAGCAGGCCCAAACCATGATGCTCCCACCACCATGTTTGACAGTGGGGATGGTGTGTTCAGGGTGATGAGCTGTGTTGCTTTTAACCCAAACATAACCTTTTGCATTGTTGCCAAAAAGTTCAATTTTGGTTTCATCTGACCAGAGCACCTTCTTCCGCATGTTTGGTGTGTCTCCCAGGTGGCTTGTGGCAAACTTTAAACGAGACTTTTTATGGATATCTTTAAGACATGGCTTTCTTCTTGCCACTCTTCCAGAAAGGCCAGATTTGTGCAGTATACAACTGATTGTTGTCCTATGGACAGAGTCTCCCACCTCAGCTGTAGATCTCTGCAGTTCATCCAGAGTGATCATGGGCCTCTTGGCTGCATCTCTGATCAGTCTTCTCCTTGTATGAGCTGAAAGTTTAGAGGGATGGCCAAGTCTTGGTAGATTTGCAGTGGTCTGATATTCCTTCCATTTCAATATTATCGCTTGCACAGTGCTCCTTGGGATGTTAAAAGCTTGGGAAATCTTTTTGTATCCAAATCCGACTTTAAACTTCTCCACAACAGTATCTCTGACCTGCCTGGTGTGTTCCTTGTTCTTCATGATGCTCTGCGCTTTAAACGGACCTCTGAGACTATCACAGTGCAGGTGCATTTATACGGAGACTTGATTACACACAGCTGGATTCTATTCATCATCATTAGTCATTTAGCTCAACATTGGATCATTCAGAGATCCTCACTGAACTTCTGGAGAGAGTTTGCTGCACTGAAAGTAAAGGGGCTGAATAATTTTGCACGCCCAATTTTTCAGTTTGAAATATCCAATAAATTTCATTCCACTTCATGATTGTGTCCCCCTTGTTGTTGATTCTTCACAAAAAATTACAGTTTTATATCTTTATGTTTGAAGCCTGAAATGTCGCAAAAGGTCGCAAAGTTCAAGGGGGCCGAATACTTTCGCAAGGCACTGTATATTACATTCTTCTTTCAAACTAATAAAAGTTGAGTTATATTAAAAACGTCCTGGCTAATCAAGCTTTATAATGGCAGGGATTGTTGCTCTGTTTTTTAAGTCCATAAAAAATGCATCTGTCTGTCCAATAATGTTCTCCACACGGCTCAGGCGGGTTAGCAAAAGCATGAAGCAAATCGTTGCATGTGTATAAGACAAAATCTCAGTTTTTTTATATTAACGTTCTGGCCTATTGCGACGTCTGACGAGCATAACATTTTTATGGACTTCAAAAACAGAGCAACAATGCTATTTATAAAGCTTTGATTAGCCTGGACTTTTTTTTATATATATATATATATAACTCAACTTTTATTCTTCTGAAAGAAGAATGTCATATACGCATAGGATAACTTGAGGGTGAGTAGGCTAATTTTCACGACTCCGCCGTGACGGTGATTGACGTGTTATCTGGTGCGCCCGAACTTCATTTATCGTCTGAGGGAAAGACGCACAAAACAAACAAAACAACCTTCGCAAACATGCTTTCGACACAGAGGAAGACTTTCATTTTTTTTGCTCAGCCATATTTATTAGAACCGGAAATACATGGACAAAGATCTAAGAGCTAATAACATGTCAGAAGCGTCACTGCAGAACACTGTGAACACGGATTGAAAGCATGTCACACGGACTACTTTGATGATGTTTTTATTACCTTTCTGGACATGGACAGTATCCCATACATACATTTTCAATGGACAGAAAGCTCTCGGACTAAATATAAAATATCCTAAACTGTGTTCCAAAGATGAACGGAGGTCTTACGGATGTGGAACGACATTGGGGTGAGTCATTAATGACATCATTTTAATTTTAGGGTGAACTAACCCTTTAAAGGGATGGGTCACCTGAAAAGGAAAATGCTGTCATTAATTCCTTAACCTCATGTCGTTCCAAACGACAGAATTAATTACATAATTTTAATTTTCGGGTGAACTAAGCCTTGTCTGTGAAACTGGGGGATAGAGCAATGCAGTAATGTCTTGTCTAGTGTTTAGACGTGCACCACTTGTCACTGCTCACTTCTATTTTTTCCTTAAATAGCTTCAGTGCAGCCAGATACTTCTTGCTTGTAATTTGCAGAAACTGCTTGTTTCCAGAAGGCTAGCCTGATTTTAGTTTATCTACTCCAGAATAAACTGTAGCTTCTGCTCTCTGTCCACTTCCTCGTCTCTCTTTATTTTTTCTGCCTTTGTCTCATGGGAGCTCTCCAGAACGGTTGTCGGTTGGTCAATGCACTAATGTCACCTCTCTCTCTCTCTCTCTCTCTCTCTCTCTCTCTCTCTCTCTCTCTCTCTCTCTCTCTCTCTCTCTCTCTCTCTCTCTCTCTCTCTCTCGCTCTCGCTCTCGCTCTCGCTCTCGCTCTCGCTCTCTCGCTCTCGCTCTCTCGCTCTCTCTCTCATGCTCCCACTGCTTGTGTTTTCTCACACAATTCTATTCCTTTTTTTTTCTCTTTCTGTTTTTCCTCATCAGAGGACACTAGAGCGAAGGTCAGTGTTGTAATCTCAGTGTGATTGTCTGTTTGAAACTCATAGCATGTTTTTTCAGAAATGTCTTGTATTCTCCAGAGACATTGGTACAAGGAGATATGGAGAGGATGACTAAGTTTGGTGTGTATGTTGGTTGTAAAATACCACCCATAGACATATTGTTCACTGATTGGTGTCATAGTAATTCATGCATTTAGCAACTGAAAAAAAAAAGTCTTGTCTGAGCCCTGTTTTATTGACATTCTTCTAGTGCTGATAAGATACCGTGTGTTGAGACATGTCATACACACATGTCAATACAGAGATCAATAATGGTGTCTATGCTGATGGGACACAAAACTGATTCAAATGACTTTGATGGAATGTGCTGTTTTGACTGCTACTTTACTTATTTCCCTTCCCTTTAATATATTTTACATGTTTTTAAATCTGGATAGTGAGCACAAAATATTAGATATGTGGTTTGCATGAATGTCTAATTCACATGAATAAGCCTTTAGATTCATTTCAGTAAACTTTGGTCTTAAAAAAAATTGCATGGTTTGTACATCATCTGGTCTAACTTCAAGATGTGTGAAAATAATGTTTTGCATTTACATTCCATGAATAAATCTCATCTTGTTTGTCACAGTTCCTATAACATGGGTTTGTGTGGCATCCTGCATGAAAATGAGTGACATGACTCAATCTGCCACACAAATGGCGCACTCTTTCTCTTGGCATGCAGTCTAATCTTTCTGCTGACTGTCTTTCTCTCAGGTGTGTTTGCAGAAGCAGAGTTTGGAGAGGGATCTAGAAGATGTGAGAGGAAAATTGAAGAACACAGAGAATGACCTGAGAGACAGTCAAAAGAAAGAGACACAGACTGAGGCCAAACTCATGGTACAACAACATGCAAAATCACACTGACCTGAGAGACTCGAACTGAGTGCCCTAGTGTTCAAAATTTTGGAGTCTGCAATAATTTATTTATATTTTTAAAGACATCCTTCTTTTTATTTAGCAGGAATGCATTAAATTGATCAAAAGTGACAGTAAATACAGTATAAGGTTACAAAAGTTGTTTTTTTTAAATAGTGATGTTTGCACAGTATCTCTGTTTTTATTGTTTCTTATCAAATAGTCTCTTATATTAACCATTTTTCTTTCTGCGGAGGTCATTAAAAGGAGACTTTTGGATTTGGTTAGTCTTTGTTAGTTGTTCTGCGTTATATTTAGGGGCGTGAAAATGTAAAGTCGATGTCCCTGCAATAACAGACTGATGTGCATCTATAAATTGTTCATTTAAGAACAATGTGCAAATTAACTGCAACAGTGGAGCCGCAGACTTCACATAATTTTGAAAATCCAGCGTTTAGTGGATCCTGTTAAGCTGGTTATCACTGTGGTAAACACAACAACGTTTTCCTTCCACGAGGGAGTTTGGCAAGGAAGTTCGTCACGGCATGTTTTCAAGTGGACTGTTAAAAAACGCGACACGCTCGTCTCTCGGACATCCTGTAGAATTCAACCAATCAGATGACAACTTTGATACTTTCTGAAGTGTTTTGAGAAAAGTGTTCTATATGCATCAGACGTTCAGCCAACTGTCTGTGGGTGTGATGTCTGAGGCTGAGACTAGGCTTTGGTTAACTTCTAGGGATATTTATCAGTATTTAGGTGCACATAGGTCAGAAATCAGCCAATCTGAATTACCTGTCACAGTGTCTGTAGTCAATTAAACGCTGGGCCTCTGATAGTGGCCGGGGGCGTGGTCAGCACGAACAAATAAAGGCCGGTCTCAAATAAAGGCCGGGGGAAAAGGTGTGGATAATCTCCTAAATACCGTTAATTTAATGTGCATTCAAGTTCATCGTAATGTTCAATAGGATTGAGCCATGACGGCTGACCGACGTCACGATGGAGTGAAACCATCCTGATGCCACATGCCACGATGCGATTTCTGAAAATGCCGTGTGAGGCAGGCTACAAATATCGATCTTAACAATGCGCGCGTCTTAATCAGCTCCCTAGTTCACAAGTCAGGGCACTGATCAGGGAGTCAGTCCATTGACTTACCGGTATGTTCTGATCAGTGCCCTGACTAATGAACTAGGGAGCTGATTAAGACGCACCTAATATTAGCCTCTTGTCTTTATGTCTTAAGGTGGTCGCGCACAAGCCTCGAAGCTCAGCTCCGCGCAGCACCGCGTCTCACGCTTTGTTAATACTTTCACCTGTCTCCGCTGACTGCGTGCGCTCCTCCCCAAACGGACGAGGCGTTTGTACTTGATGTGCTTGCCGTTGTGCTATTCTTTGAAACAACAGGAAAAAGCATAGAGAAGAAGTGGGCTAATGTACTCAGGTGATGATATTTATTTTAGAACATTTCACCAAAAACCACATTATTAAAGAATCGTGTAAAACTCAGTAAACCTTTGCTTGATATTATTACTTGTGACATGAGAACAAAATATGCACTAAAATAACGATCTTTTAAATATTCTCTAAATTCACTAACCTTTAGTGTCGTGATTTATTTATTTATTTGATTAAACATGGATCTTTATTTAAAATGGCTTATTCTGGTTTTGGAGGCTCGTTCAGTAAATATAAGCACCTAATGTGCAAACTGGGGGCCGGTGTGATGAGACATCATGCTCGGCTAGATTCGCCGAGAACTCGTTCATCTTTCGGATGCGGTGCTGCGCGTGGAGTTACAAAAAATGCGTATTATGTTGTTGTATGGTGATATTTTTGCAAATGTTTCTTAAATAAATCAATGATATTTGTCCACTGGAACGATCACTTTAAATTGAAAACAGTTTACTTAAAGTCAATCGATTAAAATATTTAATCGCGATTAATCACATGATTGTCATGAGTTAACTCTCGACATGGACTGGTAAATGGACTGCATTTATATAGCGCTTTTATCCAAAGCGCTTTACATTTTTGCCTCACATTCACCCATTCATACACAGACGGCGATGTCAGCCATGTAAGGCTCCATCCAGCTCATCGGGAGCAGCTGGGGTTAGGTGTCTTGCTCATGGACACCTCGACACTTGGTCAGGTGGAACCGGGGATCGAACCACCAACCTTCTGGTTTGTAGACAACCTACATGACCCACTGAGCCACTGCCGCCCCACTGCTCGACATTTTTAGCAATTATAAATGTGTCTTAAATTAAGTTTAAATTCCTTTTTAAATACTTTAATCAACATGGGTATGGACAAATATGCATGTTTTATGCAAATGTACATTTATTATTAGTGAAACAATACTTATTCAATAATAATCAATAATACACCATGAAGACTAGACGTATCAAAGTTCACAGATGTTTATCAAACAAATTGTTCATGTCTCTTAAGCCTTAACGTAAAATTTAAGAATAAGCTGTGAATTCTCTCATTTTAAGAATATAAGGGACTTTTTACAATGGCAGTTTAATTCAGAGCAGGGCACAGTTCGAATGAAAAATTGGTTATGTGAAAGCTGTCACGCGGACCTGTGAGCACACCAGTATCACACCATACCTGAAGGAGGTCCCTATTCCACCAGTAGGAATATAGTGCGGCCCCTTTAAGAGATCTGCATTCCCTATTGAACTGCTAGTATTTTGTGTGTGTGTGCCGAACTGTGCCGCGATTCACCTGAACATTGTGAGTAACAGAGACTCGGGAGTGCTCTTGTTCAGAAAAGGAACCTGTGCATTCGTTTTAGCTGAATGTAATGTATTTAGTTCAGTAAAACACATGTACTGTAAGTGGTAATGGTGTTAATGATTTACCTCAGACATGATCGAGAGTGAGCTTCAGTGCGTCGCGCTCGGACGGCAGAGAATGTGCTCAGTAAAAAAACGTAAACAGTCTAATAAAAGTTAAACTATGGTAAAATATGGTAGCTTGTAGGCAACTTTACTTTTGGTTTAGAATAGTAATGTTAATGTCAACCCTTTTCTTTCCCTATTAAGGTTTGCTGCTGCATCCTTTGCGTCTATGACTGCTCTCACTTTTTCCAACTATGGGCTATGCCACGGATCAAACAGAAAATGTGCGCTGCTTTAACGCGCGTTAATAAATTTAGTGCCGTTAAAATTAAGTTGCGTTAATTAATTAGCGTGTTAACTTTGACAGCCTATATATATATAATATAATATAGTTTATTTATTTATTTATTAAAAATGGGGGGAAAAATCAATGTTGAATTTTGCTATGCTGGTTAATATTTTTTTTGAAAACTGATACATTTTTCAGTATTCTTTGATTAATGAAAAGTTCAAAATAATTTTTTTTTTTTTTTTTTTTTTACATAGAACTCTTGTAGCAATCTAAAAGTCTGTACTGTTACTTGGTGGATGCACGAGCAAGTAATTTCTTATTAAAAATAAAAAATTGTAAAAAATATTACTGGCCCTATACTTTTGAACAGAGAGACCCAGACATAAAGAGGGACACCGGTGAAGCTCCCAGTGCAACAATACTGTTATGACTCAGCTGAATATAGTCTCAGATATAGCACCATTATCTCCTTAAGACTTCTGTTTCACACTGGGGCTTGGGTTTAAGCGCTTTATATTTAGATGGTATGACTTACAGTAGACTTGCAATGTAAGAGTCTTGTATTGTAATCACCAAAAGTGCTTTAATGATGTTTGAGTGCAGAGTAATGTTATATGTAGATTAGAATTGCAGTTGAATAACCTCTTTGTCTGCTTGAATACGTTCATTTTGTGTATTTAGGTGTGTCTTTGTCTAGCATGCCTCACCCTGAACGCCTATCAGGATTCTGGTTGCTTTTCACTATTCAATTTTGTTTAACAACACACTTGTATAATGTAGTTTTATGGCTGTTTATGGATGAAAAGTGTCTTTAATCATTAATCTCAATTGACAAGCCTGTTGTCAAGAACAAATCTATATGTGCATTTCTCATCTGGTCCTGTAGGAGGCGCTGAGAGAGAACGAGAGTCTCACTGTGTCTCTGGGCCAGATGAAGAAACAGGAAAAAGCTCTGCAGGAGCAAGTGAAGAGGTTGACCGAAGAGCTTGCTGAGGCCCTCAAGCTTATTAAAGAGCTGCAGGGTGAGTCTCATCCACACAGAGAACTGTGTTCATATGTGTTGGCCCCGCCCTATTACACACATCCTATGTGTTTGTCTCCCCCTTCTGGTCAGACTTTGACAGTGTGGCTTCTAAAATCTTTTGCTCAAGAAGTCTAATTGGTTAGACCAGTGGTTCTCAACCGTATATCAGTAATGTACCCCCAGTGAAATATTTTTTTTTCAGCCAAGTACCCCCTAACCAGCGCAAAGCATTTTTGGTATAAAAAAAGAAAATGAAAAAAGACTTAAAACAGAGCACTGTGCCATCTGGGTCTGATTTATTAAACTTGAACAGATAAACTCATACAAAATTCAAACGTTTGAAGAAAAAAAAATATATATATATTTTGAGCATTTTAAATGATGATAATTTTTGACATAGCATATAGCCATTTAAACTATAAAATTAACCACGTAAAACTCCATAAATGTGCAAAACACTGCTCATTTGTTGTCTCTTGAACTATTTGGAAATAAAAATATATAACACAAATTTTTTTATTAACTTAAGAATAAATAAAGATTTGTGCACTTAAAAATAATTATCAACATAGTGTCCTCTTTTGGGATCATAGTAAAGATCTGTTCTCAAAAATAAATAAAAAATAAATAAAATATCTATCTTAAAATATTTTTAGAATGAAATTTAAAATTAATTTTATGAACTAATTTTCCTGAAATATTTATAAGATATTATTTAAAGGATTTTTGCATGGATGCTACTTTTTAAATGTTTTTATTTTTTATTTTTCAAAATCATTTCACAGTTACTTTCCAAATTAATGTTGAAACAAGTTAAAGACAGTGTAAATATTTGTTGTAATGGCATCTTTTTATGAATGAAGGCCATTATCAGTGATACTAAGGTTGTACTCACACTAGGAATGGTTGCCTTGTACCGTGCTCGAGTGAGTGTTGTTTGTTTAATCACCAAAGATAACTTAATAAAAGCAATAAGACATTTGTGACAATGCTTTACTTTGATTATTACCTGGTATTTTTTTGTCTAATAATTGCTAAACAATTACCTATATTTATTTCACTTCCTTCGTTCTTCTCTCCTTTAGCTCAGCTTGCTGCTCCTCCTCCAGCTGTGGCCACTCCTCACTTCAGCTCTGCAGGAGACTCCTTCTCTCCCTCTGTTTCCCTCCATCATGACCGGTCTCCTCCTTACAACCACTCTTCTCAGAGAAAGAGGGCCCCTAAAACAGGACAAACAAGAGAAGAGGATCGAAAGAAATACCCCTCCGGCAGAGAGCCAGGAGAGGGCATCGACTCAGAGCACATCAGAAAGTTTGATTCTGAGGAGTCACTGAAAATTAAAGGAAAAGGAGGTCAAACATATCCAAGCGGTTCTCTGATGCTGAGTGAAACGGATGTAGAAACCTCAGTGACCGAACAAGACACGGGTATTGAAGATGTGGACACAGACTCGTTTACATCTGACTCAACCAGTGGTATGATGCCTAAAAGTGAATCGGACATCTCTTGCAGCCTACAGGTAGAGATTGCACATGACACATCTGGTAAGACAGAAAAATGTGACTCGATCCCTCTAAAAGATCTGAAGAAGGAGAATGCAGAGCTTCGTGATGAACTTAAAGATGTGAAATACGAGCTTCAGAAGCGACTCGAAGACCTTGAAACCCAGAGGAAAGCAGAAGCGGAGGCCAGGACCAAATTGAAACAGTTGAGTCGCAAGCACTCAACTCAGACAGAGCAGCAACGCACCAAAGGTCTTGAGCTCAAAGACAGTGTGGCAAAACTGGAAACCCAGCTGGAACAAGAGAAGAAAGAGAGTATGAAACTTAGAGAAAAACTTGAAGCACTACAAAGAGACACTGAGATGAGGCTGGAAGAGAAGGAGAGAGACCAGCAAGAAGGAACCCAGCTAAAGAACGTTTTGGCTGAGATGAAGCAAAAGGAAGCAGCAATAGAGGAAGAAATAATGCAAATGAAAAAGGACCAGCAAGACCTTCAGCTCAAGCTTGCACAGGAAAGAGAGGAACGAGAGAGGGAGAGAGAAGAGGAAAGGAAGCAGATCAGAAGAGAGGAAGTAGAAGCATTAAAGATCGCACAGCTTCAAGGAGAGCTGGACACTCTTCAAAAGTCTAGGAGTTTAGAAGAGAAGATATCAAAAGACAATCTTCCTGTGACATATTTACAACTAGAAAACCACTCAAACGAGGATAAGAATGCTTCTGTTATAGAAAACAAAGACTTGGTTCCTTCTCTGGACATTCAAGAGTCCATCTGTGATTCTGTGAATCTTCACAATGCAGAAGTCTGCAAAGAAACCAAAGAAATTATGGATCTTGGAGCAAAAACTAAACCAGCAGAGGACAAGACATTAGCTGCAGAGACAGACAAGACTCAAGCATTAAGCAAAGATGCTTCAGATTTGGATGGCACTACTATTTTAGTTTTGGAGGTAGAGCGCTTGAGGGCGGCGCGGGACAGAGAGTCTGAGAAGGCGAAACTAGCTCAAGGGAAGCTGGAGGTCCTACAGAAGCAAGTGACCACTCAAACTAAGCATCTTACACAAGCTTTTGAAAGTCAGAGCAAGCACATTGAGAACCTGCTGGGAGAGTTGCATGATAAAGAATGCACCCTCCAGAAGCAGGGTGTGGAACTGCAAAAATGTCTTGAGAAAATCAGTTTTCTTGAAGAAAAACACACCAGGACTGATATTGCCCCCAATGACATCGCTACGCCTCCTGAAGTGTCTACAGAGATCTCAAGAGAACTAAGCTGTGATTCCGCCTTCAGCAACACGAGTATAAGTGAACATGAATTGTTTAGTGATGATAAGCAGCCGATTTTAGAGGAGGTCTCACAGCCTACTGTACAACTGCCTGTTGAATGCTCTGTTAGTCAAAACATTGATCAAACCAACACTAATGAGATATCTGATAAGCTACAAGTGCCTGAAGCTTCCAAGCCACATGAATTATGTCTCGCTTCAGACACACATTGTGGAAATTCTCCAAGTTCTAATGCAGATTCAGAAGCACCAAGACTTTATGAGGTAATTAAAGAGAGCACAACTTCTCTTGTGCCAGATGAACAGTTGGATGTTCTGAACATCCAACATCACATTCCAGAACCTTCCACGGATGATATCAAGGCGCTAGAACAAGTAACAAAGGAATTACGAGATGCTCAACTGGAGCTGAATGTGTTAAAGGCTCAGAATTCAGAGCTTGTTCTACAGGGAGGCGTGATGAAGGAAGAGCTTCTGACTGTTGAACGAGAGAATGAGGAGTTGAAATTGAAACTGCACTTGGGCAAAGATGCCTATTCGAAACATGATGCCATACTTTTAGTGAATACTGAAATCAAAGAATTGTCAAGTACAAACACAGGATTGAAAAACGACTATTCATTAGGACAGGAGGAGTTGGTTGTTCTTCATGAAAACTCTAAAGCTGAGGTTCAGTCTCTTCAGGAGCAGGTTAGTTTTAGTAAAATAAAAATGTTTTTATTATTTTAAACTTGGCATAAAATGGAAAATCTCCTTATACATTTTCTAAATGCCTCTTAAACTGCGTTCTTTATCCGATCAGCTTTAGCAAGTGTGAATTGCTAAAAATGAAATGTAGCTTGAAACAGATTTGTAAAAAAAACAACATTCATATGTAGTTTGTAATCCTATTCAAATTGCATTTCTGGAAATCCGTTTCAGTCTGACCGCTCTGATCAAATTTTGTGTTGTTTATGTGATTCTCACGTCAGGTAAAATGTAAACGTCAGACGCTGTTAAAGGGAACCTACAGACGCTACAGAAACAAGGTTGTGTTGTCACAAAGTGTCGGTTCGAGCAGAAAATTAAAATATAATAAAGACATATTTTGAAACCTGTGGAAACAACAGCATGGAATAAAACCGCAATAGTCCAGCGTGTGAGGGTTACACAATGTCATGCTGTAAATAAGGCAACATCGCACCATCATTGCCATAGAAATCAATGCATATATCATGAAAAACCAAAGAGCGGCATGGACACCCAAATCGGTCAATATGTCAATAATTTTAGATCTGATTCCAATCGGATTCACAATTAATCGGATTTGGACGATTTGAGAGTGTGAACATAGCCTTAATGATCTTATTGTGATGAATGTGCACAACTTTGACCTCGTAATCTTTAATCAAAATGTCTTAAATCGATCTTCTGGTGAAATTACTTTTCTTCTAGTGACACATGTCTTTTGCAAAAATGTCTTTTTAAACCACAACCCTTTCGTACAATCGACTGCAAGTTTGCATTTCAGGTCAGCCTCCACTGTCCTTTGACCTTCAGTGTGTGTTCACAAGGGCATGTTTGGTTTGTTTAAAACAATCTGGTGTGATGGCTTTGTTAGTGCGGTTCATTTAATTAGGTGTGAACGCTGCTAAACATAAAATGCTAATGTTTTCTCGTACAGATCAAAATGAACCAAGTGTGAACATGCCCAGATGTAAAACGATAAAGCAATAAATCCAAAACCTGTTGTACTCCAGTAATTCTGCACTACTGTAATTGCTCATTTTAACAAAAAAAGGGGTCAAGGTAGGCATGTCCAAAGCATCTTAGCTAGGTGCAAGATAAAATAAAAATAAAAAAAATAATAGAAAAATATATAGAAAAGATTAAAAGTGGCAACAATTCGGCCAAAAACCTTTGTTCTCGACGTGCATTTAAACAAACCCTTATTAAACCCCAAGGTTACCTAGATAAAGTAATTGGTAAAACTGTTTCCTTTATTTGCATGTATTTACATATATCTTATGTTCAATTTCTTCTTTTTAATTCAAAGATCCAGGCATTACAAGACCAAATCCAGGCCCTCTCTGAGCAGAACAGGACACAAGCTGAAGAACTAGACCTCTGGAAGCTCTCGACCATGGAAGAAATCGTGGGCAACAACTCGCCCTCCATCGTGCTAAAAGAGTTTGAGCTGTTCCTTCCCTGCTGTCAAAGCAAGCAGCACACGCAGTCCCGAAAGACAAGGTAACGTCCCTTGACTGGCATTTGTTGAAGATAAATATGTGATAAGCAGCACAGTAATGTAAATTGTGTTTGTTCATAATAATTTAAAAGGCAGTGCGAGGTACTTAATGTGAATTATGGGTATGTTGGTCTTGAGATGGGGAAGGTAAACACAGGTTCAGTGAATGAGGGATGTTTATGTAGGACCCTTAATGCAAGACCCTTCAGTTTGTGCTCTGTCTGCTGTAGAACCATGATGCACCAGCGTGCTGTCAGGGACGTGACACATCGGTCTGGATTAGACGACACAAACTACCAGACCAACTTGGGGGAGCATGTGTCACCTGAAACCCAAATGACGCATGATGTGAGAGATTCTCAAGGACCTACTGAGGTAAATAACATTTATTACGCGTGGCATTATTTACATGTGCATTTACTTTTCACAACTGCTGAAAGTGTTGAACTGTACTTTTAAAGAGTGGTTTTCCAAGAATGAAAATTTGCATGGTTTACTTTCCCTCATGTTACTCTAAAAGTTTAATCTTTTTTTCCCCATCTACATGTATTATTTATTAGCATATTAAGATAATTTCATAATTTCATATTAAGGTATTTAAACAATGTGCTAATTGTGTAAGAAAATATTGAGAGATTGTCATTTCTGGCATGGATGGGCTTAAAGGATGGGTTCACCCAAAAATTAAAATTCTCTCATTAATTACTTACCTTAATGTCGTTTGACCTAATGTAGGCAGAATTCAAACAAAGTTTCGAACGGTTATATATCATTGCTGCTGATATGGCATTAAATTATAAATAAATACTGCTGCTCTTAGCTTTTAATATTTATATCCAATTAGACTCAATTGATGAAATATAATCCCAAATTTTAGCCCAGATTGTTCAGCTCTAGTACAAAAATGTCCAGCCCTGTAAATGCCTTTCAAATTATCACAGACCTATTCCTTTAATTGTTTTCAGAATCTTGTGTCTGGAATCGAGGTGATGAACAAAGGACATCAACGTGATGGCGAGAGCAGCTCTGTTAACCACAGCGACAAAAGTCGTCCAGTCTGTGTCTCAAATATAATGACTAGTAAAACTGAAGACACACTGTTACCTCTACTGACCAAACCGACAGATTATAGTAATTCAGAGTCTCAGCCGAATGCCTCATCGTCCCTCGAGGATCAGACCAACGCGCCAGATGCCAGTGCGAACAGCCAGGAAGATGCTTTAATCAGTTTTTCCGTCTCAACCAAATTTCAGACAGAGGTAATCAACTCAAATTCAATCACAGAGTCCTATGGGACTGCAGACTCACAGAAATCTGTGTTATGCACTGGGCATAATGAGATTGAAGCTATAGAAACTATTGCTTTAGAAAAACATGGCCATTGTTACGGAGATGCAACAAATAAACTGGGTGAATACTATGCTACTGTGGAAAAAACACTCAAGAATGAACCTACTCTGGGTCAAAGGGCAGAGGTCAGCAAGGTTTTTGAAGTTTCTAACAAAACAGAGGTGAAGAGCGTGTCGACTCAGACAGAGCACAGCCGAGAGCTGGATCTGAGGAGCAAACATTCCCCCATCCATGCCTGCACCCAGACGGATGGAGAACAGCTGGAGATGGAGCAAGATGAAGGCGATAAAGAGCCTGCAGACCCACCGCCCCTCTCTTTGGCCCCACAGACTGTTACAAACCAACTGCTCTTATCCAGCGTGTTCCCCATGAGCGACCCAGCTCACCTTGCTGAGCGCATCCGGCAAAACCGCAACCGCATGTCTGCTGCTTACGACGAGACCGAATATGAACCGTACGGCTTGCCTGAGGTCGTCATGAAAGGTAAGAAGGGGAACAGAGAAGCGTGAACATTCTTCAAGATGTCTCTCTTTGTTTTCCAATAAAGAAAGTTGTGCATTTTTATCATTATTATAAGAATGAGTGGTCTTGCCCACTGATAGTTCACCCACAAATTAAAATGATTCCATTATTTATTAACCCTTATTAAGTCCTTAAAAGTGCATCTATCCATCATAAAGGTACTCCACATGGCTCTGGGGGGTTAATAAAGGCCTATTGAAGCGAAGTGATGCGTTTTTTGTTAGAAAAATATCCATATTTAAAACTTTACAAATTAAAATCTCTAATTTCCGCCAATGAGTGCATATCTGGAACTAGATTTTTGTGTGAAGGGTGTTATTGCCGCCCCCACTAGTTCCCCCACACTATTGGATAACAGAATTGTCAGTCTGACGATTCCTATATGCCAGTGGATCAGAGTACTGTCAATTACTGTCAAAAAAGTTTTTTGTTGGAGGGAGCGCTCAACAGCACCATTAGCTCAAAGAGCTCAGTCAATGCTTTGGCCAGGTAACGCTTTTTAAACCATAAAATAAAGCTGAATTCAAACTAAAGGCCAATTAAAAAAACAGGTATAGTAAAAAGTGCACAAATCTGTGTTTTTTTGTTGGGGCAGTATTGGCGGCAGTCGAGAAATCACGCAGTGAAATGGGCAGATGGCATTGCTCGGTGTGTAGAGGTAAAATATAACTGCACACTCACTTCAGCATTTCATGATGAAGTGTGTGTTATATTTTGACTCTATAAAGCTTTCTTCTCTTACTTTCATGTCAGGTTTTTGCACCAATGCTTTGTTAAAAAAATCAGTGTTTTGTAATTGTAACTTTCAGCGGCACATTTAAAAATAGTATAATAAAATGTGCTAATTCACAACATTAATACATCCTTTATTAAATCACTGTCGAATGTAACATATCTTTACAGATGGTTAACCAATTTTGTTTTGGTCCATCCTCTGCGCTTCAGCGTTTGTCACAGCTTACACTACACCTGCATCCTACATCGTACTCTGGAACGCCAGTCTTAGCGGAAGTTAGCCGTGTGGAGCACTTTTATGATGGATAGATGCACTTTTATGAACTTCAAAACAGAAACGGCCATTCACTGCCATTATAAAGCTTGGATAAGCCAGGGCATTTTTTTATGTAACTGATTGTATTCGTCTGAAAGAAGAATGTCATATACACATAGGATGTCTTCAGGGTGAGTAAATCATAGGCTTATTTTCATTTTTGTGTGAACTATCCCTTTAAGTCGCATATTTTTATCTCCTGAAGGATTTGCTGACATCCCTAGTGGACCTGCTTGTCCGTATGTCCTGCGCAGAGGGCTTCTGGGAACTGATGCAGTGCCCCTCCCACGCCGAGAAGCCCCGCCCGAAGAGGAAGATGACGACATAGAGCCTTAGTTCTCATACACGCTTTTACCTCCCATAGGTATTTACTGTGCTTGCTCTATTATATTTAGAGAAGCATTTGAAGTAGTTTCCACTGGTTAAGCTAATTTAATTCCCATTTCAGAGCACCATCATCTGTATTTGTTGTTAGTTTTTCACACTGAAGGAATTTCACTCCCTCTGTAAGCGTCAACAATGTCATCTGCTCACCATGACGCTCGCTGCCGTCACATGATGTAGAAACTGAAGTTTTGCACTCTCTTTTTCAGCCAAAAGGCAGTGCCTTATTATTGTGCATATTGATGTCATATAGTTTTAGTTTGAGTAGTGGAGCCGTTTACAAATTGGCTTTGAATACCCATGTAATATATTTTGGTTTGTGTAAAGGTGGTGATAGCCCCTCTTTTAAACACTTGAATTTTGTGAATAGCCTTATTTATTGACAGACACTTTTTGAAAACTTGCCTTTGTGCACTACTGTGTGTGAGTGAGCGTGTGTGTGTGTGTGTTTGTGGGGAATGACTCAGATCAACCTGAGCCTGTTTCCGTTCCTTGTATGGCGATTCACTGTCAGACTGTTTCTTTCTCGCTCTCTGTCATCGAACAGCTTTATAACGCACAGTGGACTATTTATATCATTGTCTGTTTGTAATGAAGAATTTGAGAAGCTTTGAGAAATGGGTACAATTTTGATTAGATTAATCTGTTTATCTGATACACTGTAATGTGTTTCTTCTATGTCAAATGGTTTGTAGGATTTTCAGTTTGGAATGTTTACATTTATTAAACGTAAATGAAATCCAAATGTTCGTGTTGATGGCTTCTTTTGTCTGCATTCTAGAAATCTGTGCCAGCTTAACTTGGGAGTAATTCTCTGGGTAATTTTCATTATTACATGTTTCTTTAAAATAGATCATTTTAATTCTAATTTGTAACTTTTTTTAAACTTTTTTTTTTTTTTGACAGATAAACTATAATTTTATAGTTATAAAGTAATTTTATAATTATACGCTGTAATTTCCTACAATGCTAGGCTTGTTTTGTCTTATCTGCACTTTTCTCATATTTAAATAATTTAGACTCAAATCAATAATTCATTTCTTTTTGTATTGCTTTATTTGGAAAGTAGCCATGTAACAAAATTGGCTAATAAAAAAAAGTTATTGCAAATTATACTTGCATTTAGTCAGCTTTTTTTATTTATTAGTAAGTTTTTTGTTTTTGTGAAACACCATTTATTTGTTGATCTCATTTATTTGATTTGTTTGTTATTTTCCAAATATTTTATTTGTGAAATTAAAACCACTTCTACCCCATACTTGTTACATTGCATATTATCTTAGGGCTGCTTATTATTGTAAAAAAAAATATATATATATATATATATTTTTAGTCGATATTGAAATCACGATTATTAGGGGGTGTCATGATGTCTTGTTTCAGTGAAATTTCACATTTATCAGTGCTTTTCTACAAAAACTAATACCTACAACAGAAATGTAATAAAGTAATCAAATGTAAAATAACACTGCTGTATACGTTAAATAGAGACCAATCCTTATTTAAAACTACAGCTTATTCATTCAAGAGCAGTGAGTGCTTTTATCTGTCTTGACTTGATTTATTAAATGACTGCTGCTGTCATTAATGTTGGCTTCTGTCACTTTAAGAGCTGCACGGATCCAATAAACTGCGTCTCACACGCTCTTTCTCAGTTTACATTCACTTAAAACATAACCGACTTTTTATGAAGATATATATACCAAAATGTAATTTCAACAATTTTAGGCTATTTTGACCGTTATTTGACCATTGAGCCCTATATTATTTTGCAGCAGATCTATATGCAGCCTTTCTACAAAATGGGTTTAGCGCTTACTTCAGTACAAAGGGTTGTTATCCAGTCTTATCATTAATTTAACACTTCAGCTCTGTGTGTTTAAAGACTCTCCATTTGTGTCTTTTGGCTGAACAGGTTGTCCGTTTAGTCGAGATTGGATGCTTTTTTTTCTGCTTCACTACATTTCTGTTCATCTGTAAAATGTACGGTTGGCATCACACAAACCTGCTTTAATCACAAATAATATCCACAGTTAAATTACAACCTGTTTTGCTAAATAATATAATAATAGATTTTTCATAACTTATGAATATGGTGTTATGTATTTGTGTTTTCAAAAGCCAAATGTTAGTCATTGTTGGAGCAGAAATCAAAGGCATGTCTAGGGATGCGATATCCCATATCAGAGCTTTTAAAGGATTTAAAGGCCATTTTGGTCTTGACATCAGCTCGGTCAGGGAGTTCTGTTTATTCTCTCTTGAGTTTGGCTGGACCCAGAGGGCCCACTGAGGTTCTTACAGTGAATGTTTTAAATTCTAAGCTTTCATGTTTGACGTTGATTAACCATTAAGCTTCTGTCCACAGATGACAGACGTCTAGTCCATTTAGTGCTGGGTCATCACCATGGCTGACATTATTAATTAGGTATGAGCATAGGCGTAATTTGAGAGTGGGAAATGTGCCCACCACTTTTTGAATCATCTTGTGGCACTGATCTAACTGATAAAAAAGATTAGCAATTTGTTTGTGTGACTATAAGAAGCTATCTGCACACAGGAAACGTCCTGCTCTTACAATCACTGATTGTAAATGAAAATTATCCTCTGAAAATTAGCCTCTATGTAATTATTATTAATGTTGTTATTGGTATATATGCCTGATTTTGTATATTGATTGTTTACAATAATTAAAAATCTTAAAAAACAATGTATTGAAGGGATACTTAAAAGATACAGCACGCTTAAAAATTCTACCACCAGTCCATAAGGATGCACAAATCATTGATGTACAGGTGCTGGTCATATAATTACAATATCATCTGAAAAGTTGATTTATTTCACTAATTCCATTCAAAAAGTGAACCTTGCATATGATATTCATTCATCACACACAGACTGATATATTTCAAATGTTTATTTTAATTTTGATGATTATAACTGACAACTAAGGAAAATCCTAAATTCAGTATCAGAAAACTAGAATATTGTGAAAAGGTTCAATAATGAAGACACCTGGTGCCACACTTTAATCAGCTAATTAACTCAAAACACCTGCAAAGGCCTTTAAATGATCTCTTAGTCTAGTTCTGTAGGCTACACAATCATGGGGAGGACTGCTGACTTGACAGTTGTCCAAAAGACGACCATTGACACCTTGCACAGGGAGGGCAAGACACAAAAGGTACCGCAAAAGTGGCTGGCTGCTCACAGAGCTCTGTGTCCAAGCACATTAATAGAGAGGTGAAGGGAAGGAAAACGTGGTAGAAAAAAAAGTTTACAAGCAATAGGAATAATCGCACCCTGGAGAGGATTGTGAAACAACCCCTTCAAAAATGTGGGGGAGATTCACAAAGAGTAGACTGCAGCTGGAGTCAGTGCTTCAAGAACCACTACGCACAGACGTATGCAAGACATGGGTTTCAGCTGTCGCATTCTTTCTCTGAAGCCACTCTTGAACAACAGAAACCGTCAGAAGCGTCTTGCCTGTGCTAAAGACAAAAAGGAACGCTGAGTGGTCCAAAGTTATGTTCTCTGATGAAAGTAAATTTTGCATTTCCTTTGGAAATCAGAGTCTGGAGGAAGAGAGGAAAGGCACACAATCCACGTTGCTTGAGGTCCAGTGTAAAGTTTCCACAGTCAGTGGTGGTTTGGGGTGCCATGTCATCTGCTGGTATTGGGTCACTGTTTTCTGAGGTCCAAGGTCAGGCAGTTTTAGAGCACTTCATGATTCCTGCTGCTGACCAACTTTTTTTAACAGCAAACTCGCCTGACCTTAACCCCATAGAAATCTGTCTATTTAGAAATCTAAATTTATTTTTAGTAAAATGAATCACCTTTTTGATGATATTCTAATTAAATGACCAGCACCTGGACATACTCTGTTAGTCTGGAGACTAGCATTCTGCATTATAGTAGATTTAAGAACGAAATGTATCACTTTGAATGAGTTCTATGTCAAAAATTAATCTGTAATATTGAAATTAGTTTCTGGACATCGTAATTTTCTTTTGGTGCATTTATTATTGTACATATCTGATGTTGTTCTAATGTTTATTAATTTTTAAAGGTAGGTTGAGCAATTTCAGAGAGGCTAGCATTAGTGATGCAGGTATGACAAATATGTAGGGCAAAATCTGGAAACAAATTTTAGCAGTTCTGGTTCCATTGTTTTTTTTTTCTTTTTCTAAATTATAGGTTTCTGGTTAAATGGCTGAAATAAGGTCTGTGGTGAACACAAGGTCAAGACAACATTTTATTCTACAACATGAAATGCATCAGAATTAACCCACTCATTATTTGTTTTAGCTGAAAACAAAAAAAGTGGATGCTAACAAGTGGCTAATGGGACAACAGAGGCTGTCGGGAACGTTAAATGTCATCCCACTGAACAGGTAAGCTCAGTCTGCTTTTAAAATGTTATACAAAAATATATTTTTAGATGATAACTGAAAGAGTTTTCAGAAGCTTAGTGATTAGCTTTTTGCTTTGGTGGCTGGATTTAGGCTTCAAAATTAATAAAAGTTGTGTTTATCTGTGATAATTTTCCTCAGAAAGAGGGATAGAACTTCAATCCAGTGCTCTCTATTGACTTTGTATTGCATAAAGTGGTCGGCTTGTCATTTCTGACTTGTAACAAAAAACAGAACAATGTCTAAAAGCTGCTATGTGACAGGGTGTACAGCAAACATGATAAACTAATTTGAACTGAAAAACACAGCACCCAAAAAATTAGTGTTTAAGGAGACAAAAGTGGATACAGGCAATTAGACGTGAAGCATCAGCAGGAAGAATGGGTCAATTTTGGGATCCTGACACTCAGTATGCCTACGTGTGCAGTAAACATTTTGTTACTGTTAAGTCAAATATCCAAATGTTAGTTTTATACGTCGTTTCCTGTCGCTGATAATGTTTCCCTCCAGTGGGCGTTGTTCTCAGTGTAATATAACATGATGCACTTTGTCTCAGTTGCCTGTATCCACTTTTGTGTTTTTAAACGCTTGTTTTCTGGGTCAACATCTTATGAAAACTTGATTTTTTTTTTGCTTGTTTGCTGTATACCTTTGTCACAGCATTGTTCTGTTTTTGGAGATCAATTTTGCAGTCAGTGGAGACTTTGATTGCCCCTCGGTGGGTGTGGTTTTCGTGACATGTGAGCATCTGCTTCAATGCTTGTTTGCCTTGCGGCACCTTTAAATACAGTTTTAAAAAAGACCAAGCATACGTCAGAGCGTCCACAAATCTTTCTACAGTGTCGCTGGTAGGACGTCAAGAGTGAATTTCGACGCTCTCGCCGGTGGTGTGTGCACGCACAGTTACAGTGAGGTCACCATTTTGCGCCGCCATGTTTCAACAGTATCCCTGAATGGACAAACTGCTCTACAGAGCGCTATAAGCTACTCTCTGCTGTCTAAGACTAAGACATCTTTGTCATCACAGACTTAGGCCCTGTTTCAAATAGCACACTTCATGTGCACTTTCGGCCTTGTGGACTTACAATAGCCGCTGCATGCGCGTGTCCTTTAAGTCCATGAGACCGCAGGGTGTCCCATTTGTCATTTTAGGTCTCAGAAGGGTGCTCACGAGCGCCCCCTTAGCGACCGTTTTGCGCCCTCGATACGGACTTGTGCTGAGCCCGTAAGGGTGCGAGCTACGCAGCGGACTTCTTCCCGGCAGTCAAAGCAGCATTACGTCTTGAAAGTGCGGACTCAGAGGAAGACTGTGGGGGTTTAGGGTGCCATTTGGGACAGGGCCTTACAGTCTGTGTTGCTCTGTGCTTCGAAAGGGAGGATTGAGAAGTGGGCGTTGCATTGGCAACCTCACCGCTAGATGCCGCTAAAATTTACACAGTGCACATTTAAAGGACAACTTATTTATTATAAGGCGAATTTATATCTTGATCATTATATCTTTGTGAGTACAGTCTATAGAAGAAAAAAACAAACCGGATTGGTGCTTGCAACATGGAGTTATTACAGTTAATGCCCAGAGCCCCCACTCAGCTAAAACGGCAGCTTTGGGGGCATAAACCTAAAGGGTGTCCTTGTGCCTCCTATAACAGACACAAAATGCAATAAAAATGTCTGTTCAACATGAACAGGGGCCCTTACATGACAACGAGACGCGTTTAGCCACTTAGCCATAGAAATGACTTTCGATTGGACACTGCTGCACGTTGAATTGACCAATCTTAATCCAGGATTATAATACGGGAAGCTTCACTTGCATTCTTCATAACAACAATTAACTTTAGTTTTTTAGACTTTGGAGCCTATTATAAAATTAAACATGTAAACCACCGTGGTTTACATTCAAAGTGGAGATGAAAGATATGAGAGGAGTACTCAACAAAAATGCTTTAAACACTTGAAACGATCAGTTTTCTTTTGTGTCTCTGCCAAGCAGACCTATCTCCTCCCCTCCACTCCTAGTCTCTTCCCTGCTCTTTTTCTCCTCATGTTGGCAGGTTCACGTAAGACTTGGGAATGGGGGAAGTCCTGATGAGTGTATGTATCCTCTCAGTGGTCTTCTGGAGAAAGGGAACTCCTCACCGTCACACACTCCCGACGGAACCGCGCACTGAGGTAAGAGAACATTCCCTCACGAACTTTACATGTTTGATAAAGGATTATACAGATTTAATATATAACTAACATTTGGAAGTAGATAATAGCCTGAAGTAAACATTTACCGTTTAGCGTCTGATAAAATAACAATTTACTTTGGAAGTTGAATTATGAAATAGCTTGAATAAAATAAACATATAGATGCAAGTGTAGCTTATTATATGATTTATCAGTTTGTATTACTTGTTTGAAGTAGGTCTGTTGGGCTGCACTGGGTTTTAAACATATGTACGTATGTTATCTGTGATACCAGTCATTTTAATTTAATAAATAAAATATATTTTTTTCTTTATATTTCTAATATCTTTGGAATATTTATATATATATATTTTTTTAATATACCCAGGCCAGCTATGTGTATTTTGTAAGAGCTGTAACCATGTTCTTTGCTAAAATAAAAATCTGTTTAATTTTTAAATTCCACTGTGGAAAAATAGGTGTGCATATTTGAACGCAATATAAAACAACAGTTAAATAAAACTGACTGCAAATACAGAAAGTGACAACATAATACATGCCATAATATACGGTAACCATGCATCTACAAAGCAAGTCCCAGAGAGCCCTGGTGAGCATCAAGATCCTGTCAGAGGACCGTTAAACAATCTGTTTACATAGACCTTTGCCAGAAGTTCTGTTTCAATGGCGTCATGTGTTGTCTTCTTAGTACCTCTGTGCCTTCACCGCTCTCCTGTTATGTGTCTGGACTGGGTCAAGCCTCCTAAAGCTCAAAGCTGATCTAGAGTCAGTTTCAGGTTGTCTAGAAGAACATTTATGACCATTATTTCTCACAGGTTTTGGTTCGGGCCAGTGAAAGAGGCTGTATGGAGACAAGAAGAGTGTATAAAGCACTACAGTAATCATCTGATATGGAGGAGAAGGAGAAAACCGTGGATTTGGAAACCCTTAGATCATAAGGTAAATCGTTAATCTCTGTTTTCTGTTACATATTCTGTGATTTTTATTTTATTTTAGATAATGTTACTTAAAGCTGCTCTTAAACATAAATGAATGTCATGGCAATAGATGATAAAATAAAGGTTACATTTAACACTTTTCAAGCTGAACATTTCACATAAAAGTAATGTCACGACTTGTTTTTTATTTAATTTTGTTATGCAATGGCATTCAGATATTTTAATTGTGAAATACTGTTTTGAGTGACCCCAAATTCTATTTGTCAAATACTTTTGTCATGATAACCAGAGATCATTTTCCCTTGACGTTGTCCTCCTCGCTCCACCTAACCTGATGGACACATGATTGTCAGTGTTTCCACAACATTCACCCACAGTATGCGGCCTGTAGTTTGACGTCACCCAGCACCCTGAAGCCATGCGGTACTCAACACTGTTGACCATCCTGGCAGCCGTGCTGCTGTATTTGGTGTTGGGGGCTCTGGTGTTCGGCTGGCTGGAGTCCTCCAGGGAGGAATGGGCTCACCGCGAGCTGCTGACGTCTCGAATGGCTTTCCTACAGAACCACAGCTGTGTCACGCCTTACAGTCTGAGAGACTTCATGGAGGTCATTATTAATGCAGAGAAAATCCATCAACTTTTCATTTAAACTGATATGCTGAAAATAGTATTTGTAATGTAATGTTTTTGTAGAATTACGAAATGCAACTAGTGGTCCATAATGTTGTTTTAGTATTTATTACCTATTATAGTATTTAATAATATATTTTGTATAGCTGGTAACACTTTACAATTAATAAATGCTGTAAAAATCAAATCTCACTGTTAACATTAGTTAATGCATTAACTAATGTTAAAGGGATGGTCACTTTAAAATGAAAATTGTCATCCTTTACTCACCCTCAAGTTGTTTCAAACCTGTGTGAATTTCTTTCTTCAGCTGAACACAAGGGAAGATATTTTGAAGAATGTCAGTAACCAATCGGTTAACTGGAACCATTGGTATTTTTTTCCTACTATGGAAGTCAGTGGTTCCAGTTTTGGTTACTGACATTCTGCAAAATATCTTCCCATGTGTTCAGCTGAAGAAAGAAATTCACACAGGTTTGAAACAACTTGAGGGTGAGTAAAGGATGACAGAATTCTCATTTTAAAGTGAACTATCCCTTCACTTTAAAAGAGTGCAACATAGTTTTTTACAGCATTTACTCTTAGTTAATAAAATACAGTTGTTCATTTTTTGCTAATGTTAGTTCAATAACTAATGTTAACAATTGCAACTTTTGATTTTAAAACGTGTTGGTAAATTAACTTGAACTAAGAATGAACAATATTTCTAAAGAATTTATTAATCCACGTTAACAAATGAAACCTTATCGTAAGGTGTTACTGGATGGCTTTTTTTAAAATATATTTTTACAGATTTCATTTTAATTTCAGTATTTTCATGTGATTCATATTTTTATTATTATTAACATTTTCCTATTTGGCTTTATTTTTTATTTCAAATAAGGTTATTTTTAATGAAAATTATAAATGTTGAAAATAAGTGTGTATGTATGTGTGTGTGTATATATATATGTATGTGTGTGTGTATATATATATATATATATATATATATATATATATATATATATATATATATATATATATATATATATATATATATATATATATATATATATATATATATATAAAATATTCCCATTAATCTTTTCTCTTTAGAAAGTGGTTGATGCCATTGAGGCAGGTGTGGACGCCAGAAGCACGGCTAATTATACCAGCAGATGGGATCCATCCAATGCTTTCTTCTTCTGTGGTACCATTATCACCACCATTGGTGAGAGAAACACATTTTTCACTTTAGAACCGTTGTCTTGTGAGGTGGATTTCACACGTTCTCCTCTTCTCCAGGCTTTGGAAACATCTCGCCCAAGACAAAAGGTGGTCAGTTGTTCTGTATATTCTATGCTCTGGTGGGGATCCCCATGTTTGGGATACTGTTAGCAGGGGTTGGAGACCACCTGGGCACCCTGATGCGGAGAGCGGTGGCAAAGATTGAGACTTTGTTTTTGGTAAGTGGCTTCTTATTACAAACTCAGATTAAGTCAAGTCACCTTTAATTATATAATGCATCATACAATACAGATCGTTTCAAAGAATCTTTACAGGGATAAACAGGAAAATAACAGAATCAATAATGCAAACCTAATAAAATATGAGACAAATTCTTCTGTAAAGCAGGACTGAAAAGCTCAATATTTAGCTCAGTTCATATCAATAACTGTGAAGTTCATCAATTATGAAAATATCTAATTGTTGATGATTTTTAATAATGTGCATAAAGAGAAAAAACAGTGATAGCATATTGTATCAATGTGTTTTAATCTGTCTCTCTTGACCACTTCTGTCCTGATTTTTTTGAGGGGAAGGTCTATAGGTGGTTGAAAGAATGGACTTATGCAGATTTTTTGATCTAATGGACAAGAATAGGCTTGATAAATTTACATATGAACATGTCTGGAGATGGCAGTAAAACATACAGAGCAGCAGCATTCGTTTCCGCTCTGGTGGCCGCAAGACCACGCCGAACGCTGTGAAATACGGGAGAACATTGTGTTTATTTTCTTATCTTAAAACCAAACTTTGGTCTTCAGCCAACACAGTTTAAATCCCATCTAGCACGCTTCCCATAAACTTTACGCACAGAGACGGACAGTATTGAAGTATTTTCTTCCGAGTAAGAAAAGTTTTACTTTCAGAGTAATTTTGTTTTTCCAAGTATATTAACTTTATCAGTGTTCTTCTTTGGAAAACTTTTACTTGACAACATTCCAAAACATAATATTGTACTTTTTACTGCAATACATCATGTAATACTTAATTGCATAAACAATTTAGTGCTGTATACATTTACTCAAGTAAAAGTAATTCAGTTTTACTTGAGTAAGTTTTACAAGAAAGTACTACATTTTTATTGTAATTAAGTATTAAAGGTAAGAAAACAACAACTTTTATTTATGAAATGTAGTGCAATAAAAAAGTATGATATTATATATTATGCATTGTAATGTAGTGAAGTAAAAGTTTTCCAAAGAAAAACACTGATAAAGTATACTTAAAAATGTACTTGAGTAGAAAGTAAAAATACTCCAATACTGTCCGCCTCGGTTTACTCTGTCTTGAGGCTTTTCGAACACATTCAACCCAAGTGTGCTGCACCTCTTTTTTCTTTTATAGAGGCCATGATTTGACCACACTATCAATCAATAAATCAACTTTATTTATATTGCGCTTTTACAATCACGATTGTGTCAAAGCAGCTTCACAGTGTCAAACAGGACAGTATTGCAACAAAATTAGAATTGGCTGTAGTCGTTCTGGTGAAAACAGGGACGTTATCAGCTTATTTTAATTTATCATATAGCGACAATGTTAGCAGATCTGTATTTAGTTTATAGAATTAATTAAAACCTAATTCATAAATTTTATTTGTACAATTACTTATAACTTTAATCACATTACTACCCTTCACTACGAAAGCAATTCCGTCAAATGCGTTTTCGACTACCACTGGAAGTGGTCATCCACTGTGTTCCGATCGACCAAAACACATCATAGTTAGGCATCCTTAATCCTCCTTTTCCTCACTGAAAAGGATCAAATCTAATTAGCTATCTAACCAATCTATCATATCCCTCTAGAACACCAAACACAACGTAGTTCACCTCAGTTTTTTCCAGCTGACAGGATGTTGCTATCTTCTAATAATAATAATAATAGTTAAAAAAATGTTTCCTGCTGAACAGCGCAAGGGTGTGAAGCCCACCAGTGTGCGTGTAATCTCCGCCGTCTTCTCCATCCTGATTGGCTGCTTAGTCTTCATCGCTGTGCCGACCATGGTGTTTCAGGAAGTGGAGAGCTGGAGCTTGTTGGAAGCGGTGTACTTTGTTGTGATCACCCTTACCACGGTGGGCTTTGGGGACTATGTGGCAGGTGCACAGATAATTATCATGTCTACATACAATAATCATTATATATTATTTAGTTTACTGTCATGTGACCGTATGGTAATTCTGTTAAAGAACTCAATATTGTATTACGCCTGGAACGACAGGATGTTTTGTGGTCATTGGATCCAGACAGCACTGAAGTTGCAGACATTTATATCATCTAATTATCTGGATTTTAAAGCTGAAATATAAAAGACCAGTGCATGCACTAATCATTTATCTGTGAGAATCGTTTCGTGATCATTTAGTAAATAATTTGCCACTTTTGTCCACAGTGACTTACAGTACTGTTTATAAAGGAAGTTACATGCACTCCATTTAAAATCAGTGTTCCTAGTATACAGCTCTGGAAAAAATTAAGAGACCACTTAACATTGATCTTCAAATGTTAAGTGGTCTCAGTTTTTTCCAGAGCTGTAGAACTGTTTTAGTGACTAAATCATTTATATATTTTTTAGTCAATGATAATGAAGTATCAAACTATAACACCAAACGTAACCACTTTTTATTTAATTTATTTACATTCATGCGGTAATGTGTAATTTTTTAAAACATTTTATTCACCAAAGATGCATTAAATTGATCAAAAGTAACCGTAAAGAAATTTATAATGTTACAAATGATTTCTATTACAAATAAAAGCTTCTTTTCAAAACATGCACATCAGTCTTCAGTGGCATTTTAGTTTATAAAATGCCACTAAAGACTGATGCTGGAAATTCAGCTTTGCATCGCAAGAACACAGCTATATTCTATGTAAATATATTTTAAAATGTAGTTTAAAAGTGTAACATTTCTATTCCAGAGAGCAGAAGAGATAGCACGCCCCTGTACAAGCCATTGGTGTGGTTGTGGATTGTGTTTGGTCTGGCATATTTTGCATCCATCCTCACTATGATTGGGAACTGGCTCAGAGTGCTGTCAAAGAAGACGCGTGCAGAGGTGAGACAGTGAAAGAACGATGGATTTTTCCATTTAGTTTTTTCACATGGGTCTATAGTTGTAGCATCAACTACTTACTATAAATACACTCATAAATATTACATAACCATATGAATAAAAAACATTGACATTTTCTGTTAAGCAGCAAAGTTTTTGAAATCACCATAAGACTGAAGGATCATGTGACACTTAAGACTGGAGTAATGATGCTGACAATTCAGCTTTGCAGAACAAGAACAAATTTATATTAAAATAGAAAACCTATAATAGTAATATTATTGCACAATTCTACTGTATTTTTGATCTAATAAATGTGCATAAGACATTTAATAATAATAATAATCCGAATTGTGTACTTGTGCACTATTCTATAACATTAAGTATAAATAGTGTTCACACAGAAAATCCCAAAAGTGCACTGTAAATACCCAGATGATGCACTAAATCAGGGCTATTCAAATCTTACCCTGGAGGGCAAATGCGGTGCAGAGTTTAGCTCTGACCCTAATCAAACACACCTGAAAATGCTAATCAATGTTTTCAGGATCATTAGAAAATCATAGTTGGGCAAGTTTAATCAGGGTTGGAGCTAAACTCTGCACCGCATTGGCCCTCCAGGGTAAGATTTGAATAGCCCTGCACTAAATTAACGTCTGGAATGTTGGACACTTCATGCACACAACTGCACAGCTTACATAGTGGAGGGGGAGGCGAGGCACTACCCGATTCTGACACGGAATGACAAAACCATATAAAGTTCATTCACTACACGGTTCAAAGTATAGTATGTCATTTTGGACATAGCTCGATCCCAGATATTTGATTGGAACTGTATAGTGTGTGATAGGGGTGGGCGATATAGCCTCAAAATTATATCACGATATTTCAAGAATATTTGCGATAACAATATTTATGACGGTATAGAAAAAAAATATATGGAACAATGCTTTGTTGGTGATTGCAGCTGGAAGCCAGGAGCATTTATTAGTGCCAACAAAATGAAGGGCATTGTCCATTCTTTTCCAAAGAGCTATTGTCATTGATGACAGAATATTTATTTTAAAGTTTAACTATCATAAGGAAGTAGCCTTGGTTCAAGTTATTACTGTTTTCACTGGATATCTTAAGTAAAAATGTAACATATTTTAGTTTAACAATAACTAAAGCAATTTATGCCACGGTCTGTCTGAATATTCAATTCTAATTGGCTGGAAGGTGTGCAATAAAATCGTTTAATGCACTGATAGTTCCAAATCAGATCAATCATCTTTCTATATTAATGCGTTGTTTTTATTATGAAGCGCATACACACGTACAGAGCACAGAGATTGCGCTGCACATTCAGGAGCACGAAACTTGTTATCAACGCCGCCTCCACGAGACTTTAAGCAATAAAAAAAGCTAAGTTACTGGATCACTACATTATATTTCTCTGCAATGATGGGGTCACATCGCTATTTTTAAGTAATAAACGCACATCTTCATTGTTAAGAGAGACGCTGAACAGACAGTCACACGTACGAATCTCTCTCTCTCTCGAATTACTTCAAATAAATGCTTTAATCCATTAATTCAAATAAATGTATTACTTTATCTCTGTGTCTGATTCAAAGGAGGCAGAATGCTGGATCTAACGAGCCGTAACTGACGAAAATGACTGCCAATGTTACCCTTCCGGTCAAATATTGTGCTGAAAACATCAATAACAGCTTTAAGTTGTCAATGTTATGTAAGTTTTCAAGAGGGCTGACCTCTTGTAACCCAATAGCTACCTTTTTAGTTACTAAATGTACTCTCAGACAGGTGTTGTTGTGCGCTAGGGAAAGTAAATGTGCCATACGTCATCGCGTCGCTATATCATTGATATCGCGATATGCCACTTTTTTATCGTGTAAAAATGTATACCGGTATTATCGTGGATGGTATAATATGGCACGCCCCTAGTGTGTGAGATTAGGATTTGTTCTAAATGATTTTTAAAAAAATACTATGGCAACATTTGTGTATGTTTTTTAGGCTATTACCAACTTATTTTAAAAAAGCAGGGTTTACTTTTCCCACCGTAAATTACATTTAATGGTACTTTTTCTCCTCTAGATGGAGGAGCTGAGAGCTCATGCCACAGACTGGACTCAGAACATCCAGAACATGTCCATGGACTTCCGTATTCCAGTGCCACTGGATCTCAACGACCCCTTTCAGTTCCAACGGCGACGCAGAAGAAAGCGCCACCGCCATCATCGTCACCCAAGACGGAGCATGGCGGGATTGGCTCATGGAATCTCCCTCGATGCCGACGTTATCCGAGAGAATGGACATCTGATCCTCGGTTGGCCTTCATGCAAGTATACCCCAGCGTCTGATAACAGGTCTGAAGTTCTGTCTCGATCCAGGTCATGGTGTAGATTAGATGGGGCGTATGAGATGAGACCAGGATCGAGGCTGACGGTAGGACCTACGTCACGATCCATCTCGCGGTTAGAGCCAAAGGCACAATCGAGACCCAGGTCCAGAGCCAGGTCCAGGTCCCCTTCAGAATCTGGATCAGTCTCTGAATCTGATACACCGTCAGAATCCTGGTCAGAATATGGGTCCAGTTCCCACAACTCAGAGTGCCTAGAATCTGAAGCCGAGGGGTCTCAGAGATCACTGGAAAGTCGAAAGGATGTTCCTGTCATCGTGGTTGCCAACTGTAGTCCGCCCCGTCCCTCTCTCCTGGACTTCTTTGGCGAGAACCTAGCATATATCGACGAGTCTTCAGACACTCTTAGCGACCGTGTCAAACCAGCCGGACAGAACCGTCAACGCAAACCTAAGAGGAGGAGTATGAAGAAACAGATTCCCTGCTCGCATCCTATTGGACCACAGACGGAGATCAGTAATGAACTACAACCCCCATCACACCCTCCGACCCCTCCACCTCAAACCTGAGAAATTTGGTTTACACAGTTAAAGATGCCAAAAATAATAGCTGCAGGCCATCACAAATATGCATGTAAATAAAGCTTAAATGAACATTTCCCAGACAAACATACACAGGTTTTGTTCAGAATTGCATATTTAACTACCATTAAAAAGTTTGGAGTTTTCACCAAGGCCAAGAAAAATATAGTAAAGTGGTATTAGTGAACTATAATTGCAATTTTAAATGACTGTTTTATACCATACTTGCATTTTAAAATAATTTTATGCAAAAGCTAAACTTTCAGCTTCATTCCTCTAGTCTTCAGTGTCACATGATCCTTCAGAAATCATTCTAATATTGGCTGCTCAAGAAACTTGTGTATTTCATATTATAAGGATTCTTTAAATGATGCATAGAAAGTTCAAAATAACAGCATCAATTTGACACTGTTTCAGTCAATCTTGAGTACATATAGAGTAGTATTGCATCCTTCATATCTCCGAAAAGTCTTTAATTTTATTATATTTATAAAAGAAATATGGGCTGTACCGAGTCTTTCCGGAAAAAAACGAGCGCCTGGAGGTGTATCGTGTGGGCGGAGCTAAATAATGACGAGTGCGAACAAAGCGGTGACGTCCTCAAGCGTGGAGGAACCCATGGCTATCTCCGCTAATAGATATATGATCCAGAATCAGATCTGGAGGCTGAAATAAATTGAACAGGAGAAACAGCAACAGCAGGACGTCCGTCTCTGTGGTATGTACTGTATTTAGTGTCCTGTCAACATTTGTGTGTGTTTACTCGCAGTTTATGAGGACATGATTCGGTTTATGGACTATTGTATGCGACTAAACCTTAGCAGTAGCAAGCAAAATGGTTCTAACGTTATACATAGAACAGCAATGGAGTCCGTTAGCGCATTTGAATGACGAAGCACGCGATTGTGTCGTTTACTGATGTTTACTCACGCGACGATAGCCAACAGAATAGACATTTGAAGCAGTTTTACTCACCGGCTGATTCCAATGCAGGACCGAACCTTTATCGCTGGGACCACTCCGTCAAAAACACACTTCTTTGGTATGATTTAGTGAAGTCCTGTGACAGCAGTGACCGTGGAAATCCACTTTGTGATGCGACTGAAGCGATGTTGTGAAGCTTCCCGTCATTTCTGCATTTGAATCGGTTCAAATGCAGTGCTGCCTTCCCGGGATGCTGTGCTGAAGTGTTGAAGTCGCTTGATGTCACCCATAGGAATAAAGTGGAGCACGGCGCACTGAGTGTTTATGGGCGTGCATATGCTCTCTCGCTCTAGTCACGCGCGTGCGCACCCTACTGGGAGAAGAGCCCGTGCGGTCCATACAAGGACCTTTCGCTCTATTAATGTTAATCGGACCCATACTCGAAAAAAACTCTCTGACACTTGTGAGAAACCGGAAGGACTATTTTTAACACAGAAATATTCCATCAAACGTCCAACATTAGTTTTTGAAACTTTGTCTATGTTTAGGATGGGAATCCAAGTCTTTAACAGTGTAAAAAACTCAGTATGCATGAAACAGCATTTCACCCCCCATAAATGGTAGTGTTTAAAGGTCTAATGCCCAGATTCCCTACAACACCTGCTGATATATGTAGCAAATAATCAAGGACACTTAACAGGTTGCTGTAACCTATCCCACAATGCAATTTACTTGCCTTGATTATCCAATCATTGGATTATCAACAAATAATCATTCATAAACTCATTGGAATTTCAACAAATGCAACACAGATCTCCGCCTTATAGGCTGCGATGGTGCATTTATTCCGCAAACAATGTTGACAATTCAATCGGGAAAATTGTAATGTTACAGTATGGTTTATTATGTTTATGGAGTTTGGTCTTTTTATATCACCGTTGTAAGACTGAAAAAACTAGTATATGCCGAAATGTCTGAATGAAGAACAAGGACTCTCTGAGAAAATAAAGGAAATTAGCATCTGAGCTTATTCATAGAGTTAGAGTCTCTGTCCGAGACGACATCACACTGAGTGAATCATCTATGAATGACTCTAATTTACATGCCTTTCCTTTCACATGAAACTTCCCCCAAACTACTGCTCCCACAAACTTGAGATCACCTGAAATGCACCAGAAATCTCTTTGTTACAATGTCAATCCTCACAATGCAGTATTATATGTGTTTGATATCGTTTGAAATGTCTCAGTGCGACTGGTACAAATATCTCTACTCCACAGAAGTAAACTAGAACATCATAAATGTTTTAAGGGTTTAAAGATATCTTTCCTTGGTGTATGGTGGGTGTGGCTTTCAGCCATTTGGCCTTTGGATCAATACAAGTCTTGATCAATGCAAATTCCCATTGTGCACTCGTGTTTACATTTGAAAGAGTTTGTGCATTTGTTTCTGGGTATTTAAGGAAATGTTGCAAAGAGCTCAAGGCTTGACACTTTAAACCGGTCAGCCCGTAATGTTGGATGTCTCAAAATAGCCAGCATTATGTAGTTTTCAGAAGTCAGGTATACATTTCATTCTTTACTTCAGACTATTTGATGTTTTATATGGATTACCTTTGAATTGACTATGTAATTGGCTTTATACATTTACCTGACTGTAAATAAATTGTTACACTTTTGATTGATTCTGACTTGCTCTGGAATTATTCAGGTTGGGTATAATTTCAACAAAGGGTTAAACGGAATAATTAAATGTGTACTTAAACTATTAAAAATGAATGACCAAATAACCAATTGGCATTCTAACCTAAATTCTAAATTATAATTAAATGGAGTCAGATAACGAGGAATTGGAATAATCCCCTTTTCCCCGCTGAAAAGACGAACGCGCAGCGAACTTCACCCGCCGATCGTTAGCCTCCATTGGGACGATTTGGGCGGCCTTACACCGTCTTAGTGCATGTTAAGCATTTTAGAATGTCCCTGGCCAGAGACATTTATTTTTTATATGTGTGTATGTAAAAAGAGCATCGTTCTTTGCAGGTTCTTTGTTATGAATTTGCAGGCCAATCTGAATCTGTGGTTTGTCTCATTTGCAAACGAACTGTGTTGCTTTAAAAATCGAGTGTTAATACAGATTACAAAGTGTTCACCAAAACCATATGTTTGGTATTGATTTACCATCTAACGAAGTTATCATTGATTAAATGAAGTTGGTGTGCCATCTATAGGCCTTTTGGGTGAAGTGTAGATTGGTAAAGAACATGCAAAATGGCCGTAACTACATTACCCTTTTTGATAAAATAATCATGATTATCAGTTTAACCATTCATGCATAATCTACTTTATATGGTGGAACAGATTTAATTTAGGCTTTTATTCACGTAAACATTCATCAACTCACACATGCAAAATTAGGGTGAGTAATTGATGACAACTTATATTTTTACAACCAGGGCCTTGGGAAGGGTATTATAATCACTAAGGTCTTAAATTTGAGGTAGTTACTGGGGTTTAGCCTGAATTGTATCAATTTACAGTATGTATTAATTATTTACCCTAAAACAGGCAATAAATCAAAAGTTACATACTCTTTAGTGTCTTGTTTTGGCGTTAAACAATTTTTTTTCCCCATTAAATTTTTATATCACACATTTATCATAGCATGGTCTGTCTTGAGTATGCTGGTCACATTATTTGTTTCAAGTTTTCTGTGATCAATTAGTCAGCCTGTCCTAAACCCAACATTGGTGCAGGACATTCAGTGGGCATGTCTCTACTTTTTTTTAAACTTTTGTTTTATACAAACTATTCAATCAACTAATCACAAACTATGCATCAATTGAAAGCTAAAATACCGTACTCAAGATTCATGTTCTGAACTAGATTTTGCAATAAATACACCAGAGAGGAAAGGGTTAAAGGAAATTCTGAAGCACAATAAACATTAGTATAATAAACGCGGTACTTGTCCTTCATCTTCTATCGTGCAGATCGGACAAATCCAAAAAACATCAGTATACATGTCAGTGTAAGGGGCCACTCTTCAAAATGCATTCCACTTTTTAATCCAAAGTTTTTTCTACTTTGTAAATTGTGCAAATAGTTGCTGTAGTTTTTCAGGAACTGTAAATGCATTAAAATTAGAAGTTGATTGCACAGATTTATTTGAATGAAAAACTACTCTTTACAATTAAATGTTCTGAAATGAATGGCCTTTTTGAAAGGATGCCTAGTCTTCTTTTGACATAAACGCTTCAAGCAGCTACATTTCTGAGATTATCATCTACAAGTTTGAATCAAAACATGATCAGACATTCAGTTTATATTTTTGTAATTTTCAGGGCCTCAACATTAAAGTCTCATAAATGTTTCCCTAAGGGAATAAAAAGAAAAACTTGAATCACTTTCAGGTATATTTCCCCTTCTTTTACTCTGTTCCTATCCTATACTCTGTGAACTGTGCCCATCTTTTTTACATGGGAATATTAACATTTGCAATTTTTTTGTTTCAGATTTAAAATTGTCCTTTGCTGAAATGAAGTTCTCACCTTGTGACAGGCCATATTTGGTCCAGTTGTTAGTTCTCATGATCTTGTCCAGTTCTCAAGGGAAAATTCCCATACAGCATTACAAACAAAAGCATCCCATGTGACCACACTGTTGCTGGTTCCCCGTGATACCTGCCATCTACCCCAAACTCTGGAGGGCAGAACTCTTCTGTGCCTGGAGGAAAAGATGTTAACATAGCTCTTTGACTAGAATATTTATTAGCATGCAATACATATTTTGATGCTAAATGATTTGATGAAATTATACATACAAGATGTGTGTACTACCCACGTAGGTAAGAGTTTCACAGCATCCAAAATCAATCAATTTGACTTTGATGGTGTCTGGGTTAATCAGCAGGTTTTGCAGCATAATATCACAACATTTTTGAGTAGCAAATGTTGTCTGCTGCATAATAACCCTTGCCAAATCCTCATCAATCGTGTCCATGTAAACTAAGGAAAAGAAGTATTTGAACACCCTGCTATTTTGCAAGTTCTCCCACTTAGAAATCATGGAGGGGTCTGAAATTGTCATCGTAGGTGCATGTCCACTGTGAGAGACATAATCTAAAAAATAAAAAAAATCAGAAATCCCAATGTATGACTTTAACAATTTATTTGTATGATACAGCTGCAAATAAGTATTTGAACACCTGAGAAAATCAATGTTAATATTTGGTACAGTAGCCTTTGTTTGCAATTACAGAGGTCAAACGTTTCCTGTAGTTTTTCAACAGGTTTGCACAAACTGCAGGAGGGACTTTGGCCCACTCCTCCACACAGATCTTCTCTAGATCAGTCACTGAGAAACAGAGTTTGAGCTCCCTCCAAAGATTCTCTATTGGGTTTAGGTCTGGAGACTGGCTAGGCCATGCCAGAACCTTGATATGCTTCTTACAAAGCCATTCCTTGGTTATCCTGGCTGTGCGCTTCGGGTCAGTGTCATGTTGGAAGACCCAGCCTCGACCCATCTTCAATGCTCTAACTGAGGGAAGGAGGTTGTTCCCCAAAATCTCGCAA